>NC_064618.1:125424846-125754846 GCF_023898315.1 Schistocerca nitens | reverse complement strand
TTGTTCCGAGGTTACAATATTTAAAATTCATTTAATTCTTATTTCCGAGGGGAGGTTACACCTGGTTCATGGTTCAAATTCATTTTTTTAATGACTTTTGTGGGGAGGTTACACTTGGCGACATCTGGCCAGGATCGTATTTCTTTGTGAATCTTCTGAGAAGTAGTCATATATCAGCTCTTATTTACTTAAAAGTAGTTTGCATCTGGCGCAACGCATTTACTAATTTGTCACTCTTTCTTTCACAGATCTTCGGCAATTTGTTGTTCTTTGTTGTAATTGTTGCATTTTGCATTGTCCTTGTTTCATTTGTGCTTAATTTTGATTAGTGAAAATGCCGCGAAAAACTGTTAACAGTACATCGCGATCTGTAATGAGTGAAATAGCTGACTCTCATAATTTGACCGATAATACTTGCGACACTCAGTGTCTTAATGATAGTCCTCCATTTACAGACAATCAGTGCGTACTGATCACTAGTAATGATTTTAATGCTAATGATGAGCAAACAAATTCAATTGTGTCCTCTGTTAATTTAACGACAATTGATGACGCGGGACGTTCTGTTATAATGAACGCTGCCCAGTTCGACACGCCCGATTTGCAAAATTTGAATTGTGAACAGATGAATTTTTCTAACGAAAATGAACAGTGTACTCAAAATACGACAGATTTATTTGATTCCGAGGTAGTGACTAACAGTGCACATCCGATTGGGAAACCTTTTCAAGAATTACAGAATGACCAAATGGTTACAGAAAACGTGATAAATGCAGATACACCAACACACAGCATAGAAAATATAGTCGCTAATTTCGGCTTGGATCAAATTTTGGCAGTATTGCTACAGTTTAAGAAAGAACATGACAACAATCACAAACAATTTAGTGAAAGTCTCAAACAAGAAATTAATGAAATTAATGAAAAACAAGACAAGCTTAATGAAAATTTCAAGCAACTTAATGAACAGAACAAACAACTTAACGAAAAACATGACAACCTTAATGAAAAATTAGACAACAATTCCAGACAGCTTAGTGAACAGATTACAGCCATTGCCGCGCAATGTCATGATACTAAGAAACAATTACGTGAGGAAATTAAGGCTTGTGCTAGGGAAAGTAGTGAAGAAATTAGATCTGTTGCTCAAGAATCAAGGAATACGCAAGCAGTTACAACAGAATCACTTAGAGACGAAATTAGTGCAGTCGCTAAACAATGCTCTGAAAACACAACACAGTTACGCGAGGAGTTTAAATTAATGTCAGCAGAACTTTCGCGCACACTGGATGCAAAGGCAGACGCGAAATTTGACCAACAGAAGAGCCAAATTGACGAACGCTTTAATCACCACCTACAAAACAGTGAAACGCGTTACCGTAAATTTATACAGGAACAGAATAAAGTAAAGCGACAAGTCATGGAAACAATTACTGCACAGAGACAGGAAGATAAGCGTAAATTGTTTACGAAAGAAAAACATACGTAGACAACAATATTGCTACAGTATCAGACGAAATTAATATCATGAAACAGTTGAATACCGAATTGCGTGATGAAATTTCCGATCTTAAATCAAAAACAGATACACATACAGCAGACTTTCAGACAGTGACCGACAGACTTGAACAATTAGAATAAATACAGGATTCGGTTGTCATCAAAGCAGACATTAAAAAATTGAATGAAACCACACGTAAAATACAAAAACAAATTAATGCTTGTGACACTAAAAACGATGATCCGGTAAAAATACTGACTGAAAAATATGATGAATTGGCCAGTCGTATTGATGTTATTGAAAGTAATAATGACAGCAAATCAGACGATACTTCACCGATTTTGTTTAATCAAACACCTGAGTTCCAAAATTTACAGCAGACGATCAGTGAGATAGATTCGTCCAATAATAAATTACGTAGAAAATTGTCAACTTTACAGCAAGAAGTGACAGAGATGAAAAATGTTTCAGTCAGTAACACGTCATAGCATACGGCACATTCCGAACATTTCTCACACTCACACAGCCAGTACAATTTAGGTAATTTACAGAGAGTACGTGACTTAGATTCCGAACAATGACAGACAAAAAGATTCTCATACAATCTTGAACCTGTTCAGATATACAGAGACGATAATTTTGATTACAAACATTTTCTATCAGTGAGAAAATTTAAAGTATTTAAAAATGACAGAACACAGATTCACCCATTGAATTGGATACAACAATTTAGCTTTGCTTTTCCGCCGGCTTGGCCTGTAACACACAAACTTGAATTTATCTGCAGCTTTTTGGAAGGCGAACCGGCAACTCGTATGAGACCGATCGCGAGGCAATGCTGTTCGGTAAAATAATTTCAGAATGCTTTTCTGTCAGCGTATTGGTCGAAGACGACACAACGCGGAATCAAGGATCAATTAAATAGCTTACCGAATTATGAGAACTCAAATCTTTCCACTGTCACGCAATTTTTTGAACACATGGTCCAACAAAACCAGTACTTAAGTGAACCATACAGTGAATCTGCACTTATTCAGTTATGTATTTCTAAATTACCACGATCATTAAGAGTGTCACTTTTAACGGGTCAGCAGAAAGAAAATATTTCGACATTAAGAGATCTGTTACAGCTTTTCATATAATAACCAAGGTCAACAAACATACAGCAATTACGATCAGCCACGCAATTTCAATAGCAAAGCTAATAGACGCTTCAGGAACGACAACAACCAGAACTTTAATAACAGACAAAATTTTAATCGTCAGTATCGTCAAAATTATCAGCAACAGGAACCACATTTTGGTAACAATAGACGTTTTTCACCGCAACAGCATGAAAGCCAGCCGGTTAGAATACCTAACCAACAATGCAGTCTGCAAGGTCAACCAAGCTTTAATGTTTCGCCGCGTACGCGTATAGCGTCGGCCCCAACAAATAGTAATGCACAGCAACAAGGAAATCAGTACGTACAGAAAACACACTATTTCAATTCCTATCGCAATGCACCGTATAGAAATGACTATTATGACAGACGTCAAAGTAGTGAGCACAATTTTCAGCGTACGTTTAATAACAGTCGGTCTTACCAACAGCAAAATCATCCGCAACAACATATTATCATGAATGAACCAGACAGTAGATATCATCCCGAACGCAATACGTCAGGAAGAAATAAGAGAACAGTACAAATAGTTGAAATGCCACAGCATCCTCCCGAAAATAATAGCACGTCAGATAGAATTTGACTAAATACAGTAAAGGTTGCATCTTCCAGTAACGCAAGCAATACTTTTGACACAGAGAAACTTGTTCACGAAAATGTTATTACTTTTGAAGACATCCGAGACACTCTTTTGCAGGAAAGACCAGTTATTCAAATAACCATTTCACACCCTGTCATCGAAGTAAAAATTGGATCATCCGAATTTTCAGCAGTAATCGATTCTGGATCTCCAATGCCAGTTATAAATGAGGAAACTTTCAACGAATGTAACAAAGAAAATACCTGTCCTACGTTACCATTAGGCAAAACGAAAGTAGAAGGAGCAGTATCTGGTAAAGGAGTAGATGTAAAATTACAGACACATTTATCATTTTGTATTGCAGGTTACACATTTCACTCAAATTTTTGGATTGTTCCCTTTTTGACGACAGACGTTATTTTAGGTACGAATTTTCTGGTACAACACGACGCAATTATTGATTTTCAAAACTCCTATTTAATGTTAAAGGATGAAAATGTACAACTGGCTTCAGAATTTCAGCACTCTTTATCTGCAGAAGAACTAACAATTAATCGTACAGAGGTCATTTCCGCATCACGTAACATAGACTGTCATTCCACATAGTTCTCAGATATGTACACAACTATAATACTCCAGACGCAGCCGACTATGACGTTACACAAATGATTTCTGATAAAGTAAAACAGAGCAGTGCAAATACAGACGACGAACGCACGCAACTACGCAAAATTCTTTTACAGCAAGCTCCAGTTTTTGACAACGTTCCTGGTACTGTCCGGTTTTATGTACGAATTTCAAGTTAAACAGCACGACACATTTAAAGCCAAACATTATCCCATTCCGTATATTCACAAAGAACAAGTTAAGAAAGAATTGCAAGCTATGCTTGACCAAGGAATTATTGAACCGGCAGTTAGTCCGTAGATAAACCCGCTCGATATTGTTAAGAAAAAGGATGGTTCACTTCGCCTCGCACTTGATTCGCGTCACATCAACGACATTATTATTAATGAAACGGATCGCCCACAGACACTAGAAGAACTTCTACAGAAATATCATGGTGCTGCTATTTATTTCACATTAGATTTGAAATCGGGATTTTGGCAAATTCAACTCCATCCGAACTGCAGAAAGTACACGGCTTTTCTTTGTTTTGGTGACTGTTATCAATTTTGTAAATTACCGTTCGGTTTAACTATTTCTTCAACAGCATTTATTCGCGGTATGAATACAATACTTCAGACAGAACTTAAAGACAGAATCACAACGTATGTAGACGACATTCTTATTGCAGAAGCTAACTGGTCTGAACACAATCTGATTCTTGAACAACTGTTACGAACTTTTCGTGCACAAGGACTCACAGTTAATCTCAGTAAATCGCACTTTGGTAAAACTTCCATAAAATTTCTTGGACATGTAATTTCAGAAGAGGGCATTGCGCCTGACCCGGAAAAACTTCATGCTTTACGTGACATTACTGTTCCTACGACGAAGAAACAACTACGCAGTTTTTTGGGTTTAATTAACTTTTTGCGTAAATTTATTCATTACTCTGCTTTAGACATCCCTAGATTATGTCAATTGACAGGTAAAAACACTATTTGGTCCTGGGATAAGCAAGCACATTCTGAATTTATGAACCTGAATGAAGCTGTGTTGAATGCACCTCTTTTATCACACCCAGATCTTACTAGAAATTTTTCCATTGCCACCGACAGTTCTAACACCGCTTTAGGCGTACACATTTTTCAGGAAATTGAAGAAGATGGTTGTACAGTAATTAAAGACATCGCCTTTGCGAGTCGCATTCTGTCGCCCGCTGAACGCAATTATTCTATTACAGAACTTGAAACATTATGTGTTGTATGGGCATTTACGAGATTTCGGCATTTTCTTTATGGAAGACATACGACCGTTTATACAGACCATAGAGCGATACAGTTTTTACTTTCCGCTAAATTTACACACGACAGATTAAGTAGATGGAACCTTTATTTACAAGAATTTAATTTTACAATTGTTCACATTCCAAGTACACAAAATATTGTAGCAGACGCACTATCCCGTTCTCTCAGCAACAATCAGCAAGACATCGCAACCAACTACTGCAAAGCAAATTGCAGCGTCATGTACATTCAACAAGTTGCATTTGAAACTTTCATTTCGTCGTCATTACAAGACATAGCACAAGAGCAGAGTAAAGACAACGTATGGAAAGAAATTAAACACCTTTGGCAAGATAGGAATAATGTTACCATTAGAAACCATTACACTGTACGCAATGACATTCTGTTTCGCCGCTCTCACCCTGACAGCTTGTTAACAAATTAATCTGGTATACTCATTTAAGTTACGCACATTACGGAGCCAGAAAATGTTTTCTTATACTGAGACAGAACTGTTATTTTACCAACATGGAGAAACGTATTCGACGAGTTTTAGCGTCATGTAAAATCTGCCAGAAAGCTAAGTCAGATACGACTTCACATATTCCTACATTACATCCCATTGTACCTGTTAAATTGAGACACATGGCCGCTGTAGACATTTTTGGTCAGATTCCCAGAACTAATAGAGGTTTTTGCTACATCTTTGTCGCTGTTGAACTCACTTCAAAATTTGTTACCTTCACTCCGTTACGCAAAGCTACCGCTAAAACTGTTTCGAAAGCATTTGTAAAACATTTTCTATTTCATGTAGGGCATGTATTGAAAGTAATTTCGGACAATGGATCACAGTTTCGATCTGCTATATGGACACGTATGTTACGAGCTAGAAACATTTTCCCGATCTATATATCCAGGTACCATGCTTCTTCGAACCCTTGTGAACGATTAATGAAAGACATTGGTAAACTGTGTAGAATATACTGCCATAAAAAAACATATAGATTGGGACACATACATACTCTCATTCCAGGATGTAATTAATTCCATACCAAATGAATCTACTACTCTATCTCCGTCTGTTATACTGAAAAATGTTGAACCACCTAACAAAATTAAAGAATTAGTAACATTTCCTACATCTCGTCGACTACGACACCATGAAATAATTGACATTGCGCTGAACAACATCAAACGTGCCGCAGGGCGCCGGAAAAGACAGCAAAAACAGGTTTGTACACGCCGTGACTTTCACATTCGACAGAAGATATTAGTACTCACACATTATTTATCTAATTGAGATGTAGTAAATTTGAGCTTCTATACGCAGGTCCATATCGAATTCGCAGCATTCCTCACCCCACCGTAGTACACGTCGAAACTTTGAGAAACAGAAAAAGCAAAGGGAATTACCATATCTCCAACATCAAACCCTTTATTGAATGAACATACTTTATGATTTATCACACTGTAATGCCATTTCCTGATTTTTTTTATGACCACTTTTGCAGTTATATTTATGTGACTACTTACTGATGATTATCATATTTTTTCTTGGCAAGTGCCCGGCAGGGTAAGGTTAGCAGGTCGCTTTTCTTGTCGTTACACATCAGACCGTGCACATTTTTCCAGATAAACTTACATATTTTATGACCAATTATGCGATTCTATCTAGTGACTTATTAATTTTATCAAATTCTTTCTCCATTAAAGTCTTCAACTCTCGCCTCTATCAACTACACAACATACAAGCTGAACAAAGAGAGGCATTTCTTGTTGTTACACATTAGACCATGCACATTTTCCATTTTTCATGTATGTATGATTGTTTTACTGTTTTTTTTGTATGCACTATGAAACATTTAATATATAACAAATACCAATTGACTTTGACGTTTTGCCTTATGATATCTCAACATCGTGACTATTTTACATTTTTTTGCTGCTACATTGTGATACTCTGTGTACATTTTTGCACCTGAACACTGTCTATGTTTTTGACATATTACGTTTTGTGTCATGCTATGCTGTACGCTTAATTATATCACTAGAAACCAGCTTTTATTTAATGGGTATATGATTTAAATGCAAGACATTAATCGTTGTTCATCATTTTCAGAAAGAAATAACGTGTAAAAGAAATAAATTATGGGAATTTCACCTTCGGAATGAACGAAAGAAGATGCAATACCTCGTCACGAAGAGTAAATGGATCAGAATTAATAAACATTAACAAGAATATACTATACACATCGTATAATAGCAGTCTTAACTAATTTTTTCTTTCAGAATACGAGGCGATTGATGCAGACTGTCAGACAGAACCACACATTTTAGTTTTAATGATGAAATATGCTAGAAATAAGGAACTCTATTCTATGAATAGTTGTATAATGAATAATGAAGTGACTTTTTTGCAGATGATAATGAATGATGATGAATACTGATGCAGAATAATCTAATATGGATAATGAAGTTTTTCTTTACAGGTGATGATAATAATGGAGTTATGATGATATGGATAATGAAGTTTTTCTTTGCAGATGAAAATAATGATGAAGTTTATATATTTACTGTTACTTAAGAAATGCTATGTAGTTATTTAGGTATTTGTTGCAGTTCGTTTTGACAGTATGTCTTATGTCGCATGGTATGATGACTGAAGGTTTTGGAAAGGACAGCTAGAGAACATATATATTTAATACACATTTCACTACCTGTTAATTCGAAGTTCACTACTTTTCAGCATAATATGCGTTTCTTCTTTCAGTTTAATAATCCATTTTGTATTTTTTGCAGGAGAAATAATTCATGAAATTAATGTGCGATAAGCAGTTGGTCATTAAACCTGTGTCATTCATGAATGTGTTCACATATACTCTATTTGTTTCATAACCCTGCTACAGGTGACTCATGACGAATGACGTTACATATCTTCATTTGCAGCAATAAGTCAAATGCAAATTTTATTATGCCCCAGCAATTAATTATCGATCCCAACGCAATTCATTGCTAGCACAATAAAAAAATGTATTACCAGTCCCAAATATTGTTACAAGTTTAAAAGTGTTATGAGTAATACTGAATGATGTTTTCTAATCACAGACTTTGAGTAATAGTTACAGAGTGTTAAATTTTTAATTATGTCATATGTCACTTGAATGAGGAAAAATGTTTTGTAATACTCAATACTTGCTGGCCAACGAATGCCACCGTTTCTTATATTTTAAATTTGTATTATGTCACTTTTATGCTATATATATGAATACTAGTAGCTTGATGCTACACTAATTAGCTCCTGTTTTGATTGATAACTTCTGATGGTTTGTAACTGGTCAATGAGTGCCAATGTTCTCTGTAAACAGATAACTTACGAACATTATTCTGTAATACTTCATACATGGTAACGAAATGTTCAGTAACTGGGCGATGAGTGCCACTAATTAATCAGCTCAGTTGATAGACTACTAATTATCAATGATGACTGTCATAAGACTTAATGTCCTTCACCTTCTGACCTAATTACCAGAAATTACTGCAATATCCGTTTGTCCTGTCTATACTCATGCTCATGGAGCACTATATTTGGTTTTTGCACTAATTCTACGTTGGTGTACCTTACAAGAACGTGGTGTTGACACAACATGCTGTCCACCACCTTGAGCGATGGAGATGTTATTATGGTCCCACTGTTTGGTGTACCTAATGTACTACCAAAATGATAACATGGAATATTACTACGACATTTCAGTGTCTTGGCTACACTGATTAATACTTCAAGGAAAAGAACTTCAGACTGTCTCACTTGGTGTTGTGCTTCTGTAGAAAGATATGGACTTTCAGTGCAGCTACGTGCAACCTAATGTGCTACGACCATGATGCAATCCTTCCCTTTCCTATCCTAGTTCTTGTTAAACAGTAAAAAAATATAGTAAAAAAAACTACAGTGCGTGTGCACTTTATGTCATTTGTTAATATGATTTGTACTCATTGCGTATACTTTTTGTGATTTCCCGATATTCTGCACTACAGTGCATGTGCACTTTTGTCATTTGTTAATATGATTTGTATTCATTGCGTATACATTTTATGATTTGCTGATAAATTCCGAACTACAGTGCGTGTGCACTTTATGTCATTTATTAATATGATTTGTACTCATTGCGTATGCTTTTTGTGATTTCCTGATATTCTGCACTACAGTGCGTGTGCACTTATGTCATTTGTTAAAATGATTTGTATTCATTGCGTATATATTTTGTGATTTGCTGATATATTCTGAACTACAGTGCGTGTGCTTTTTATGTTATTTGTTAATATGATTTGTACTCATTGCCTATGCATTTTGTGATTTCCTGATATGTTCTGTACTACAGTGCGTGTGCACTTTTGCCATTTGTTAATATGTTTTGTACTCATTGTGTACAAATTTTGTCATTGCTTGATATGTTCTGTACCCAGCACATGTGCACTATATTTTATTTCATGTTGTGCACTTATATATATGTATATATTCTGTGATTGTAAACTTAGTTAATAAAGAAAAATTTGTTGCTCATGGCAAGTCCAATTGACTCACCATCGCTGCCAATTTTTTGACCCCCCACAGTGGAGGTTTATGTAAGAGGTATGTGATGTATGTGCAGCCTGCAACAGGCAAGACTTAGGAGAGTCTCTGACCAGAGAGCAGTATGTAGTTAGTTGTCGCTAGTCGGCAATAGTTGGTAGTAGTCGACAGTAGTCTGCGTGAGTCGGCAGTAGTCAACAGTAGTCTGCGTGAGTCAGCAGTAGTTGATAGTAGTCTGCGTGAGTTGGCAGTAGTCGGCGCGTGTCTGCGCGTGTAGGCAGTCTGCTCTGGTCGGGACTCTGGAGGATGGGTATTATTGTAGAAGGTAAAGAAGCAGCCTTGCACATATCTAGTAATGTATGTTAACTGTCATCCAATTTCTTTCAAAAAAATGCCCCAATAATAATTTTTATAATATGTAACCTCCCCACAAAAATTTTGAAAGAGACTATATTTATTAGAATTGGAGCCAGAGCTAACCTTCCCGCAAAAATATTAATGACAAACACAATTAAATAAAAATTTGCAATCTGACCGAAGTATAAGCTCCCATACAATAATGAAAGATAAACCCATGACAATAAAACTACAGTGATAATCAAAACTCAATTAAACCGAAATGTCGGTCTTTGGCCCTGTGCAAAAATCAGAATTAATTTGTTACCTTAGTATAACTGCATGTAAAATATCTGCTCCTATTCTGCGCCACAGCTTGGAGGAAATACATCGAATTAATTATATTTTTTTTTGAATTTAACTGAAAATTTTGTTTAAAGGAAATGGAAGGAAATAGAATGATTCTTTTGTTAAAAATTGCTTTGAAATCAAAATTATTATTGGGGCGAATATTGCACAAATTAGTTACAGTTAATTTAAATTATTAGCTGAGCGCAATGCTGCTTAATAATATACCTCGTCCTAAATCTCGACCATTGTGGTGCCGACGCCCGCCGACTGCTCTGGGCTACCACTACTGACAGACTGCTCTTCGCTACTGCTAGCTCGCAACTGTACTCGGCTACTACTGCCGACAGACTACACTGCGCCTCGAGCGCAACTGCTCTGGTCAAAGATTCTACAATGCCTCGTCATCGCTGCCAACGAGTACATACGCCTTTCATAACCCTCCACTGGGGGGGCAAAAATTTGGCAGCGATGGTGAGTAATTTGGACTTGCCAATCGCGGCAAAATTTTTTTCTTTAATTAATTAACAATTTACAAAATATTCAGATGTAGTACATGAGTTAAATGTTGTGCACATGCACTGAGTACAAAACGCTTCAGACAAGACAAAATATAAGTACAAAACATATTTGTAAATCGGAAAAATGTATATACAAATTATTTGATAGATAACAAAGTGCACACGCACTGTAAGATTCTGTAGCATTTTCAGAACAGATAAATAGAATGGCAAAATATCATGTTGACAAGTGACATGATTGCACATGCACTGCAGTTCAGAACATATCAGCATATGGCGAAATGTGTATACAATGAGTAAAACATATCACGAAATCATAAAAGGTATACAGAACGAGCACAAATCATATTAAAAAATGAGAAAAGTGCACAGGCACTGAAGTTCAGTAGAAAACATATTAACACATAAGTGCACATGCACTGAAAACTTTTGAACATTTTCATAACAAATAAACGCAAGGGTAAAAAAAACCATCAAATCACAAAAAGTATATACAATATAGATGACAAGAGTGCACACATACTGCACTTCTGAACAAATCGAAAAATGTCTTTAGTATTGTCACAATAAATAAACATAATGGCAAAAAATCATGTCGACAGGTGACATAAGTGTACTTGCACTGGAGTTCAACAAATCGAAAAGAAATGTATAGGCCATGAACATAAATGATGTTAGCTAAAATGATTTTCACTGTTAGGATAGGAAAGGAAAGGATTGCATCATGGTTGTAGCACTTTAGTTTGCACACAGCTGCACTGAAAGTCCATATCTTTCCACAGAATCACAACACTAAGTGATACAATCTGCAGTTCTGTTCAGCGTATCAAGACACTGAAACGCAGTAGTAATCTTCCATGTCATCATTTAGGCAGTACATCAGGTACATTAAACAGTGGTACCATAATAACGTCTCCATCGCTCATGGTGGTGGACAGCATGTCGTGTCAACACCACGCTCTTAAGAGGCACACCAACGAAGAATTAGTGCAAAAACCAAATATAGTGCTCCATGATAATGAGGATGGACAAGACAAATGGATGTTACAATAATTTCAGGTAGTTAGGTCAGAAGGTGAAGGACATTAACTAACACACAAGTCTTGATTAATGATTACATAAGTAGTTTGCAGCATCCATAGCCTAGTTATTGAACATTTCTGTACCATGTATTTTAGTATTACAGAATAATGTTCATAAAATTAAATTATTCCCATCATGAGTAGTCGTATTACAATAAACAGCGGCAGTCTTTGTCCAGTTACAAACCATGTTTAGTATGACAGAATAATGTTCATCAGAAGTCTTAATTACATTAATTATTGGCACTCAGTGGCCATTTACTAAAATCATTATTGTAAATAAGAGCTAATATAGTTACATTAATTATGGGCACTCAGTGGCCGTCAAGTATTGAATAGTATAAAACATTGTTCATCATTCAGTATTATTCAGATCATTAAGAAGTCATTATTAAAAAATCAGTTAATTACAATCATAGCAATAATAATCATGGGCATTATAAGTAGTCTCATTATAATAAACAGTGGCAGTTATTAGCCGGTTACAAAATATTATTATTCATATAATTAAGAAGTCATTATTAAAAAATCAGTTAATTATAATCATAGCATTAATAATCCTGGGCATAATAAGTAGTCTCATTACAATAAACAGTGGCAGTTATTAGCCGGTTACAAAATATTATTATTCAGATAATTAAGAAGTCATTATTAAAAAATCAGTTAATTATAATCATAGCATTAATAATCCTGGGCATAATAAGTAGTCTCATTACAATAAATAGTGGCAGTTATTAGCCGGTTACAAAATATTATTATTCAGATAATTAAGAAGTCATTATTAAAAATCAGTTAATTATAATCATAGCATTAATAATCCTGGGCATAATAAGTAGTCTCATTACAATAAACAGTGGCAGTTATTAGCCGGTTACAAAATATTATTATTTAGATAATTAAGAAGTCATTATTAAAAATCAGTTAATTATAATCATAGCATTAATAATCCTGGGCATAATAAGTAGTCTCATTACAATAAAAGTGGCAGTTATTAGCCGGTTACAAAATTACAATCATAGCATTAATAATCATGGGCATTATAAGTAGTCTCATTACAATAAACAGTGGCAATTATTAGCCAGTTACAAAGCATTATTTATTTATTTTTTTAATATATATATATATATATATATATATATATATATATATATATATATATTGTATCATGAAGAAGTCATTATTCAGAGCTGATCAGTATTATTCAGAATTATCATAAACTAGTGACATTATATGAGACTGGTAATACATTTTGTTTTTGTGCTAGCAATGCATTGCTTTGGGTCATTATAAGGGAAAGCAAGAAGAAAAAAAAATTGTTTCTAGGTTGTTCCTATAAATGAAAAATGTGTAACGTCATTCGTCATGAGTCAGCTGCAGCAAGGTTGTGACACAAGGTAGTATATGTGATCACATGTGTAAATGATAGACACATATGGGTAAAAAATAAAATGCAAGTAGTAGAACAGGTATAATAAGTAACAAGTTTAGTAAGTATCATGGAAAGCTTCTCCTGGAAAAAATACAAAATGGGTTATTGAGCTGAAAGAAGAAACGCAGACTATGCTGAAAAGTAGTGAACTTCGAATTAACAGGAAGTGAAATGTGTATAAAAAAAATGTGTTCCATAGCTGTCCTTTCCAAAACCTTCAGTCATCCTACTACGCAATATAACACCTGCTGTCAAAGCAAACTGCAACAAATACTTAAATAACTACATAGCATAAATTCATAACTTCAACATTATCCCCATCTGTAAAGAAAAACTTCATTATCCATATTATCATAACTTCCTTATTATCATCACCTGTAAAGAAAAAACTTCATTATTCATAGTAGCATATTCTTCATCATTATTCTTCATCAGCATTCATTATCTTCTGCAAAATTCACTTCAGTATTCATCACACAACTATTCCTTATCTCTAGCATATTTCATCACTTAAAACTAAGATGTGTAGTACTGTCTGACAGCTTGCATCAATCGCCTTGTATTCTGAAAGAAAAAATTAGTTAAGACTGCTATTCTGCGATGTGTATAGTATATTCTTGTTAATGCTTGTTAATTCTGATCCATTTACTCGTCCTCATAAGGTTTTATATCTTCTTTCATCTATTCCGTAGGTGAAATTCCCATTTCTGTTTAATCTATTTCCTTAACACGTTATTTCTTTCTGAAATTGATGAACAAAGATTAATGTCTTGCATTTAAATCATATACCCATTAGATAATGATTGGATAATGGTGACACAATTAAGCATACAGTATAACATGACAGCAAACGTAATATGTCAAAAGCATAGACAGTGTTCAAAGGCAAAATGTACAGAGAATATCACAATGCAGCAGCAAAAAAAAAAAAAAAAAAAGAGGAAAATGTAAAACAGTCACGATGTTGAGATATCACAGGGCAAAAAATGTCAAAGTCAACTGCTGTGTGTTATATCTGAACTATTTCCTAGTGCATACAAACAAACACGAAAACAATCATACACACCAAAAAATGAAAAATATGCACAGTCTGATGTGTAACGACAAGAAAAGCGACCTGCAAACCTTACCTTGCCGGGCACTTGCCAAGAAAAAATACGATAATCATCAATAATTAGTCATGTGAATATAATTGCAGAAATGTTCATAAAATTACCAAATTAGCATTACAGCGTGATAAATCGAAAAGTTTGTTCACTCAATAAAGGGTTTTATGTTGGATAAGTGGTGGTTTCCTTTCGATTTTCTGGTTCTCAGAGTTTCGACGTGTACAACATTGGGGTGAGGAATACTTGCGAATCCGATATGGACCTGCGTATAGAAGTTCAAATTTACTGCACTTACCTTTTAATTTGCTGGATAAATAGTGTGTACGTACTAATATCTTCTGTCCAACGTGAAAGTCTCGGCGTCTACAAACCTCTTTTTGCTGTCTTCTCCGGCGCTCTGCGGCACGTTTGATGTTGTTCAGCGCAATGTCAATTATTTCGTGGTGTCTTAGTCGACGAGATGTCGGGAAGTTTACTAATTCTTTGATTTTGTTTGGTGGTTCAACGTTTTTCAGTATAACAGACGGAGATAGCATAGTGGATTCATTTGGAATGGAATTAATTACATCTTGGAATGAGAAAATGTGTGTGTCCCAATCAATATGTCTTTTGTGGCAATATATTCTACACAGTTTACCAATTTCTTTCATTAATCGTTCACAAGGGTTCGAAGAAGCATGGTACTTGGATATATAGATCGGAGAAATTTTTTTAGCTCGTAACATGCGTGTCCATATAGCAGATCGAAATTGTGATCCATTGTCTGAAATTACTCTCATTACATGCCCTACATGAAATAGAAAATGCTTTACAAATGCTTTCGAAACAGTTTTAGCAGTAGCTTTGCGTAACGGAGTGAAGGTAACAAAATTTGAAGTGAGCTCAACAGCGACAAAGATGTAGCAAAAACCTCTATTAGTTCTCGGAATTGGACCAAAAATGTCTACTGCGGCCATATGTCTTAATTTAACAGGTATAATGGGATACAATGGAGGAATGTGTGAAGTGGTGTCAGACTTAGCTTTCTGGCAAATTTTACATGACGCTAAAACTCGTCGTATACGTTTTTCCATGTTTGAAAAATAACAGTTCTGTCTCAGTATAAGAAAACATTTTCTGGCTCCGTAATGTGCGTAGCTTAAATGAGTATACCATATTAATTTGTTAACCAGTTCGTCAGGAATGCATAATAACCAATTGTTGCTGTCTGGATGAGAGCGGCGAAACAGAATGTCATTGCGTACAGTGTAGTGGTTCCTAATCGTAACATTATTCTTATCTTGCCAAAGATGTTTAATTTCTTTCCACACATTGTCTTTACTTTGCTCTTTTGCTATATCCTGTAATGACGATGAAATAAAATTTTCAAATGCAACTTGCTGAATGTACATAACGCTGAAATTTGCTTTGCAGATGTTGGTTGCTACGTCTTGCTGATTGTTGCTGAGAGAACGCGAAAGTGCGTCTGCTATAACATTTTGTGTGCCAGGAATGTGAACAATCGTAAAATTAAATTCCTGTAAATAAAGTTTCCATCTACTTAATCTATCGTGAGTAAATTTAGCTGAAAGTAAGAATTGTATCGCTCTGTGGTCTGTGTATACGGTGGTATGTCTGCCATAAAGAAAGTGCCGAAATCTCGTAAATCCCCATACAACACATAACGTTTCAAGTTCTGTGACGGAATAATTTCGCTCAGCAGGTGACAGAATACGGCTTGCAAATGCGATGTTCTTAATTACTGTTGATCCATCTTCTTCAATTTCCTGGAAAATATGTACGCCTAAAGCAGTGTTAGAACTATCGGTGGCAATGGAAAAATTTCGAGTAAGATCTGGATGCGATAAAAGTGGAGCATTCAACAAAGCATGTTTCAGGTTCATAAATTCAGAATGTGCTTGCTTATCCCATGACCAAATCGTGTTTTTACCTGTTAATTGGCATAATCTAGGCGTGTCTAAAGCAGAGTGATGAATAAATTTGCGAAAAAAGTTAATTAACCCCAAAAAATTGCGTAGTTGTTTCTTTGTCGTAGGAACAGTAATGTCACGTAAAGCTTGAAGTTTTTCCGGATCAGGCGCAATGCCTTCTGCTGAAATTACGTGTCCAAGAAATTTTATAGAAGTTTTCCCAAAGTGCGATTTACTGAGATTAACTGTAAGTCCTTGTGCATGAAAAGTTTGCAATAGTCGTTCAAGAATCATATTGTGTTCAGACGAGTTAGCTTCTGCGATGAGAATGTCGTCTACGTACGTCGTAATTCTGTCTTTAAGTTCTGTCGGAAGTATTGTGTTCAAACCGCGAATAAAAGCTGCAGAAGAAATAGTTAAGCCGAATGCTAATTTGCAAAATTGATAACAGTCGCCGAAACAGAGAAAAGCTGTGTACTTTCTGCAATTCGGATGAAGTTGTATTTGCCAAAATCCCGATTTCAGATCTAATGTAGAATAAATAGCAGTACCGTGAAATTTCTGTAGAAGTTCTTCTAGTGTCTGTGGTCGATCTGTTTCATTAATAATAATGTCATTAATGTGACGTGAATCAAGTACAAGGCGAAGTGAGCCATCTTTTCTCTTAACAATATGCAGCGGGTTTATGTACGGACTAACTGCCGGTTCTATAATTCCTTGATCGAGCATATCCTGCAATTCTTTATTAACTTGTTCTCTGTGAACATACGGAATAGGATAATGCTTAGCTTTAAATGTATCGTGCTGTTTGACTTGAAATTCATACATAAAGCCGGACATAGTACCAGGAATGTTGTCAAAAACTGGAGCTTGCTGTAAAAGAATTTTGTGTAATTGCGTTCGTTCGTCGTCTGTATTTGCACTGCTTTGTTTAACTTTATCGGAAATCATATGCATTACGTCGTAGTCAGTTTCGTCTGGAGTATTATAGTTGTGTACGTACGTATCCGTGAACAATGTCGGATTACAGTCTGTGTTACGTAACACGGAAATGACCTGTGTACAATTAATTGTTTGTTCTTCCGCAGATAGTGAATGCTGAAATTCTAAAGCCAATTGGACATTTTCATCTTTTAACATTAAATAGGAATTCTGAAAATCAACCACTGCGTCGTCTTGTACGAGAAAATTAGTACCTAAAATTACTTCTGTTGTCAATAAAGGAACAATCCAAAAACTTGAGTGAAAAGTATGACCTCCAATACAAAATGATAAATGCGTCTGTAATTTAACGTCTACTCCTTTACTCGATACTGCTCCTTTTACTTTCGTTTTGCCTAATGGTAATGTGGGATAAGTATTCTCTTTGTTGCACTCATTAAAAGTTTCTTCATTTATTAGTGACATAGGTGATCCGGAATCAATTACTGCTGAAAATTTCGATGAACCAATTTTAATTTCGATGACAGGATGTGAAATGGTTTTCTGAACAACTGGTTTTTCCTGCAAAAGAGTGTCTCGGATGTCGTCGAAAGTAATAACATTTTCGTGAACAACATTTGCGTGTCGAAAGTAGTGCTTGTGATATTGGTAGATACGTCCTGTACAGTATCTAGTCAGATTCTATTTGACGTGTTATTACTTTCTGGAGGATGTCGTGGCATTTCTACTATTTGAACAGTTCTATTACTTCTTCCAGACGTATTACGCTCTGGATGATACCTACTGTCGGGTTCATTCATGAGAATATGTTCTTGTGGATGATTTTGCTGTTGGTAAGACCGACTGTTGTTAGATGTACGCTCAAACTTGTCCTCATTATTTCTACGTCTGTCGTAATAATCATTCCTATAGGGTGCATTGCGATAGGAATTGAAGTATTGTGTTTTCTGTACGTAGTTGTTTCTTTGCTGCCGTGCGTCCCTATTTGTTGTATCAGCGACTATACGTGCACGCGGCAAAGCATTAAACCCTGGTTGACCTTGTGCATTCCATTGTTGGTTAGGTATGCTAACCGGCTGGTTTTGTTGCTGTCGTTGTGAAAAACCTCTGTTGTTACTAAAATATGGCTCCTGTTGCTGAAAATTCTGACGATATTGATAATTAGAATCTTGTCTGTTATTAAAGTTTTGGTGGTTGTCGGTCCTAAAGCGCCTGTTACCTCTCCTATTGAAATTACGTGTCTGATCATGATTGCTGTACGTTTGTTGGCCTTGGTTGTTATATGAAAAGTTTTTGTTCACAAAAGAATAATCAGATTGCTGCACTTCTAAAAGCTGCAACAGATCCCTGAAAGCTGAAATATTTTCTTTTTGATGACCGGTTAACAGTGACACTCTTAATGATCGTGGCAATTTAGAGATACATAATTGAATGAGTGCAGATTCACTATAGGGTTCACTTAAATACTGATTTTGCTGGACCATGTGCTCAAAAAATTGTGTGACACTACGAAAATTTGAGTTCTCATAATTTGGTAAACTAATTAATTGATCTTTAATTCCGCGCTGTGTCGTCTTCGACCAATACGCAGATAGAAAGGCATTCTGAAACTCTTCTACTGAATAACATTGTCTCGCGATCGGCCTCATACGAGTTGCCGGTTCGCCTTCCAAGAAACTGCAAATAAATTCAAGTTTGTGCGTTACGGGTCAAGTCGGTGGAAAAGCAAAGCTAAATTGCTGAATCCAATCCAGTGGGTGAATCTGTGTTCTATCACTTTCAAACACTTTAAATTTTCTTACTGACAGAAAATGTTTGTAAACGAAATTATCGTCTCTGTGTGATGGAACAGGTTCAGGATTGTACGAGAATCTATTGAACTGAGGTTGTTCGGAATCTAAGTCCCGTACTCTCTGTAGATTACTCAAATTATGCGCGCTGCGCGAGTCTGACAAATGTTCGAAAAGCGGCATCTGCTGTGATGTGTTATTAACTGAAATGTTTTTCATCTCTGCTACCTCCTGCTGTAAACTTGACAATTTTCTATGCAAGGTGTTATTAGACGAATCGATCTCATTAATCGTCTGCTGTAAATTTTGAAATTCAGGTGTTTGATTAAATGAAACCGGTGAAGTATCGTCTGATTTATTGTCATTAGTACTTTCGATGACGTCAATACGACTGGCCAATTCATTACATTTTTCAGTCAGTATTTTAACCTGATCATCGGTTTTAGAATCAGAGGCGTTAATCTGTTTTTGCAAATTACGTGTAGTTTCGTTCAGTTTTTTAACATCAGCTTTCACGACATCGGTATCCTGTGTTAGTTCTAATTGTTCGAGTCTGTCGGTCACTGTTTGAAAATCTGTTATGTATGTGTCTGTTTTCGATTTCAGATCAGAAATTTCGTCACGTAATTCTGTGTTTGACTGTTCGATGGTATTAATTTTGTCGGACACTGTAGCAATATTGTTGTCCACGTATGTTTTTGCTTTCGCAAACATCTTACGTTTGTCTTCCTGTCTCCGAGCAGTGATTGTTTCCATTACTTGACGTTTTACTTTATTTTGATCATCAATAAATTTGCGGAAACGAGTATCACTGTTCTGTATGTGAAGACTAAGACGTTCGTTAATCTGAGTGTTCTGTTGTTCGAATTTTGCGTCTATCTTTTCATCCATTGTGCGCGAAGTTCTACCGTCATTGCTTTAAATTCGTCGCGTAATTGTGTAGCTTTTTCAGAGCATTGTTTAGCGACTCCGCTAATTTCGTCTCTGAGTGTTTCTGTTGCAGCTGTTTGCATTTCTCTTAATTCCAGAGCAACAGACCTAATTTCTTCGGTACTTTTTCTTGAACAAGCCTCAATTTCCTCGCGTAACTGTTCCTTAGTGTCATGACACTGCGTGGCAACGGCTCAAATTTGTTCACTAAGCTGCCTGGAATTGTTGTCTAATTTCTCATTTAACTGTCTGTTTTGTTCACTAAGTTGTTTGAGATCCTCATTATTATTGTCTAGTTTTTCATTCTGTTGTTTGACCTGTTCACTAAGTTGTTTGAGATTTACATCATTGTTGTCTAATTTTTCACTAAGTTTGTCTTGTTTTTCGTTCTTTTGTTTGACCTGTTCACTAAGTTGTCTGAAATCTTCACTCTGTTGTCTGAAATTCTCTTTAAATTGTTTGTTATCCTCACTATTTTGTTTGCTTGATTCAAGAATTTGTAGCAATAATGCCCTAATTGGATCCGACACAAAATTAGCATTTCTATTCTCTAAGCTGTTTAATGATGGATCTGGAATTGTCTCGCTTTCTGTAACCAATTGGTTATTCTGAGATTTACAAAAAGGTTTCCCAGTCGAATGTACACTGTCGATCACTATTTCGGAATTAAATGGATCCGTCGTGTTTTCAGTACCCTGTCCATTTTCATTAGACAAATTTGTCTGTGCGTTACTTGAACTTTCCAAACCGGGTGTGTTAAACTGGGCAGCGCTCATTACAATAGGGCGCCCCGCGTCATCGATTGTCATCAAATCAACAGAAGACACAATCGAGTTCCTTTGTTCATTATTAAGACAAAAATCATCATTAGTGGTTGGAACGCATTGATTGTCAGTGAACGCAGGATTGTCCTCATTACACTGCGTGTCACAATTATTATCGGTCACGTTGTTTAAGTCGGTAATTTCATTCAAAATACCTCGCGATACACTATTCACAGTCTTTCGCGGCATTTTTGCTATAGTCACAATTATTCAAAAGAGAAATAAGCACAATGCAAAGCAACACAAAAATACAACAGAGCAACGAATTGCCGATGATCTGAGGAAAGAAAGTCACAAATTAGTAAAAGCGTTGCGCCAAATTATAATTATATCTAAGCAAATAAGAGCAGATATCTAACTGTTTTTCAAAAGATTCTCAACGAAATACGATCCTGGACTGGGTGTCGCCAAGTGTAACCTCCCCACAAAAATTTTGAAAGAGACTATATTTATTAGAATTGGAGCCAGAGCTAACCTTCCCGCAAAAATATTAATGACAAACACAATTAAATAAAAATTTGCAATCTGACCGAAGTATAAGCTCCCATACAATAATGAAAGATAAACCCATGACAATAAAACTACAGTGATAATCAAAACTCAATTAAACCGAAATGTCGGTCTTTGGCCCTGTGCAAAAATCAGAATTAATTTCTTACCTTAGTATAACTGCATGTAAAATATCTGCTCCTATTCTGCGCCACAGCTTGGAGGAAATACATCGCAATAATTATATGTTTTTTTTAATTTAACTGAAAATTTTGTCTAAAGGAAATGGAAGGAAATAGAATGATTCTTTTGTTAAAAATTGCTTTGAAATCAAAATTATTATTGGGGCGAATATTGCACAAATTAGTTACAGAATTTAACTGAAAATTTTGTTTAAAGGAAATGGAAGGAAATAGAATGATTCTTTTGTTAAAAATTGCTTTGAAATCAAAATTATTATTGGGGCGAATATTGCACAAATTAGTTACAGTTAATTTAAATTATTAGCTGAGCGCAATGCTGCTTAATAATATACCTCGTCCTAAATCTCGACCATTGTGGTGCCGACGCCCGCCGACTCCTCTGGGCTACCACTACTGACAGACTGCTCTTCGCTACTGCTAGCTCGCAACTGTACTCGGCTACTACTGCCGACAGACTACACTGCGCCTCGAGCGCAACTGCTCTGGTCAAAGATTCTACAATGCCTCGTCATCGCTGCCAACGAGTACATACGCCTTTCAAATATAAAGTAATTTTTTTAAAAAAAAGCATTCACTTCAATTTAAAGATTTTATCCAATGAATAATTAATTCCTTTCACGAGTCACAAAGCATAGACCAGCATTGCACGGAGCTGTGCCGAAAATTATTTAGGTAAGAGCAGATATATTTGCAGTTTTTATTGAGGTAAGAAATTTTGCTTTTTTTATTCAGAATACAGGGCCGTGGCGCAGCGCTGCTGTCGTCATAAAATTTACCAGGTTACTGAATTTTCCTTTTTTATTATTTTTGGGTTTAGGAATTTTTCTGTTTCGAACTTAACATTAAATGAGAAAATAATTTTGTGGGAACATTAAATGTGAATGCATTTCTGCACAGAGATTATAAATGGGAGCCAATTTTGTTCCGAGGTTACAATATTTAAAATTCATTTAATTCTTATTTCCGAGGGGAGGTTACACCTGGTTCAATTTCATTTTTTATTATGATTTTTGTGGGGAGGTTACACCATACATATATAATAACTCCTATCGGATTTTTCATCGATTTGTACTATCTCTCTTTTCCAGTCCATGATAGAAAGAGCACATGGGATTCTCTTTAGTGCACTAATAAGGTGAAATATTTTAATTCTTATAGTACGAAGTTAACTTCATTTACTTGTTCCTTATTTCACCTGATCTATCTATCTGCGCTACCGGTATCTGTAATGTTTCGAGGAAGAAAGAAATTTAAGCAGAGCAAACCGGATGCCATAACACTGTCTTAAAGAAGAACGGAGGGTAAATAGCTTCGAAGATAGAAGAACTATCATCTAATAATCCAATATTATTTGTTACAGATTCTTTGTGTGTATGAAAAATCATAAGCCTGACTGTCTGGATTTTGCGTCGGTGAACGTAAATTAGCTGAGTCACTAATGTTGCGCCTCTTTTGCGGCACCAGCAAATTACTATGGTGATTATTATTCTTGAAATTATTAATTAATCAGTAGAACTGGCAAACGTTCCCTGGACGGGGCCAGATAGATTAAGCAGGTGTAATAATTAAATGATATAAATCATGTTGCGTAGCATACTATAGTACTAATCGTTTTCATTTTTTTCAACTTTGTTTCATGATTGGAGTAACACTGTTTAGAGAAAATCTAGTACAAACATCAAATTGTATGCGTAAATTACTATTTGTTAACCAGAGGAATGTACCAACAACATTCAAGAAGGTAGGAAAGAACTGAAACTTATAGCTCACATGACTGCACTTGGAATTTCCTCGATAACAAGTAGTATCAGTACCTTACCCTACGCAGGCATAAATTTAAAGGACTTCTCTTAAAGCCTTAGAGTTGGTTTGACAATATTTAGATTTTTTGGAATGTAGATGAAAAATTTGTGAACAGCAACAATAAGGTGCAATACTGGCGTAGAATACGTAATGCACTGATCAGAAAAATTCTCGCAATGTTTTAAGAACAAAATTCACTTTTATTTCGTATTTATAAAATGGTTCAAATGGCTCTGAGCACTATGGGACTCAACTGCTGAGGTCATTAGTCCCCTAGAACTTAGAACTAGTTAAACCTAACTAACCTAAGGACATCACAAACATCCATGCCCGAGGCAGGATTCGAACCTGCGACCGTAGCGGTCTTGCGGTTCCAGACTGCAGCGCCTTTAACCGCACGGCCACTTCGGAGCATTCAAAAATATTTGGTACATGGAATCAGTTAAAAGCTTGTGTCGAATAATGAAAATAGTTTACAGATACAAAATATCACCCTAGTGGGTGCGACGAAAAATGATAGTGACACAGGAAATGTCGATCATATCAACGAAATCCAGGAATTTTACAAAAATTCAGTTTATGATTATTACAATAATGTCTTAACTGATGAGACTACCACGAACCCTGTAGACGAGACTAATACCAAAATCTCACCGGGTAGCATTTTCTCTCATGAAGACGGTGAAGGCGCGTTAGTGCGGAATCAGTAAATTACAATTTTCCATGTCACGAGAACTTGTTCGAATGAGATGTAACAAGACACGACGGGGATACAATACGATATTGCGTCATTTGTATATTCAATGCAGGACATGTATAACGACCTCACTGACCTAATGAGGAATTTATGTAATAATTTTTCTACACCACAGGCCGAAAAACTTGATGAAAAGTTTCATGATTTTAAAAATGAACAAAAGCAAACATTTGATGACCTTAAGAATTACCCATTATAGAACAATAATTTAAATCAAAATCTACGCACTGGCTTAACTTGCAAACCTGCAGATATGGGGAAGAACTTAAAGGTGGAGTTCTTTACTGATTTGTTTCATCGCATAAACCACCTAGACAAAAAGTGATATCTATAAACGAGGCACAAGAGGAAATGGCAGGTACGCTAAGGATCGTGAGTGACGCCCGGACTCAGATGCAAGAGGTCAGAAACTTGCAAAACCTTAGAGATTATGACAGGTACTGTTAGTGAGTTGCAATCTCCAGGCAAGGATTTGCCGGAATAACTACAGGATCTGTTTGTCTAGTTGATAAGCAGACGAGGGTCTGATTTTTTTAAAGAGAGGGTGAGAGAACAAGCCCGTTGTGTTCAACGCAGTTTATCAGAATGTGTTACCCCAGAACTGGACAGAAGCATCTAACATTTGGTTCGTTGTTGGGTATACACAGGGCGATGTTTCATATGGCTGAACGATGCCAAATCTATGAGCAATTTGAACCGACTTTCTTGCTGTTCCACAGCAGGTTATGTCGACAGGTCTTCAAAACCAGAGACAAAAAGTAAGAAATAAGACATATACCCATGTAGGTAAACCAGCATCACCATGCAGTAGTGAACATGGGGACTGTTGAAGTACTTCGAAGAGCACTTAACAAAACCAGGTTTTGGACAAATCGAGCTCCCACGTGGATGTATTGAAAATACCGAAAAGTCGCCTGCCCACCCATATTTGGGAAAAGCTGATCGCTATATCGGGCGAAAATGATGTAGATTATTTTTTATCTGTACTCGACTCGATTGATCTAATATAGCGTAGCAACTACGCAATATTATTACACAGTGTATAATATCACAAGGTCTATGTAACAATCTTAACAATCTGCGTAGGCGATGTCATATATCCTCTTTTCAACAACAGAGTTGTCATATTCAGACTACAATGGGGAGAAAGTCAAAAGGAATGAAATCTCAGGCATTAATACCCACTAACATCAGCAATTTTTCTCTAACTTGTATTTTTTGGTAGTGGAAAAACTTGTGGTAAACTGTCTTATTGGAATGGATACCTTTAGATAATACAAAGTACAGAGAGACACAGGGCAAGGAAATGTTCTTTTACATTCAATGAACAGAGTTATCAGTAAATTTAATTAAAACCAACACAGCTGAAAATACACTCAAACCAAGTGCTGATTTCAGAGTAGAATTATCATATCCAAACGTACTGTATACGTGTATAAAGTGGATATTTTCCCACACGACACATTTAGCTTTTCCTCAGATCCAATTCCTTTGCCAAAAGGAGAAGCTGTGAAGAATGAAATTTAAGGAATGAGAAATTGGAAGATCATTCTATACCCCTTATTGTAGCCCAATTTTAGCTGTCGTCAAGCTCGATGGTGGCGTCAGACTGTACTTGACGCCCGAAGTATAAACTAAATGATTATTCCTATCAGGAAACAGCCTGTGACTCTTGAAGAACAGATACTGGAACTTCACAATGTTAAATACCTCGCTATAATTGATTTAAAAGCGTTTTATTAGCAAATAGCATTACTTGAATAGAGTAGGAAGTGAATTTTGTGTTTTCCTGTTTGGCTTGTCGTGAATGCGGGTGTTTTCATTTCCACACTGGGCAAAGTTTTGGCACCAGAATTCCTCTGCAGAGTCACTTTCTATGTTGATGGCCTGTTAAAAGCTACTTCTACATGTGAAGTCACAGTTAATTTAACGATATCGAAGTTTGGAAAAGAAAACGTCAAATTTCTGGGTCAAATTATCACGCCACGTGGTATACGACCTAATCCAGGAAAACGTGAAGCGCTCAAACATTTCCCACCACCACAGAATAAAATACAGCTCAAGGCATATTTGGGTTTGGTTTCATTTCTTCGGAAATTCGTTTCAGTTCAGTTACTGAGTAGTGATACATTGCTGGATCTTTTGAAGAAAAACAGTCCATGGATGTGTACTCATTAGTTTCAAGCAAACTTCGACAAAATAAAGGAAGCCTTACTATAAGCAAACGTACTGCACCATCCTGACCCACCACAGGATTTTTCTTGAGAACAGATGCATCTTCACAGATGCATGCTTCAGTGCTTCAGTCAGATAGCATTGATGGTGATGGTGCGGAATTATAACCCATGGTAATCAGTTTTGCAAGTCGGACACTTTCTGAATCCAAACTGTCATATTTAGTGACAGAGCTCGTGGTTATCAGGGTTACACGGGCATTTAAGAAATTTTAGTACTGTTTATGCACACCAATGTCCACTGTGCCCATCAAGCACTTTTTTTCCTGTTGACATGCAAATTATTACGTCGGAGGTTAGTCAGATGGTGTATATGCTTGCAGGAATTCAGTTTAGAAATCGTGTACATCAGGGGTAAACAAAAAATAATCTCAGACACCTTGCCAATGTTATCTCAGGGGCTTGAGTAATTCTTAGAATTTACAGTACGGGATTCTGAAATTAGGGTTCTGCTTATACAGGACAAGACGCAACGAAAATATAACGTACAGATGCGTAAGAGTGTGAAGAAATTGCAATAGAGTGACATATGACGAAAAAAGATGAGGTCGTAACTGTCTGAAAATAACGACGAGAATTTGAAGAAATCTTCCTCTAGTGACATATTTAAGTATATTGTATACACAGGAGTGGTATCCTTAAGATACGGATATACATCAGTTAGGTACACTGAATTACATTCACTACTGGTACTTTCAAATAATTAATGTTAACAACTTATATGACATTGCACTGTCAAAGTTCTGCACTTAGTTCAGCAGACACTAATAAAGTAGTTTCACAAAGATAAAAATAAGTATGCACAAGAGTTCGCACAATTATTCCATGGGGTGTAGACGATTGATTTCAACAGCAGATAATAAAAAAGAAGAAAACGCTACTGTCCATGCTGTCACCATTTCCTGTAGATTAGTAGCCGCATATCCAGTTGACTTGAGTGATGCAGGGCTAAGAGTAGCTATGATTGCTTGTGTTGATGAATGCATAATAAAGATTTTCTTCTCTTTCGTTAGCAATCTGGATTTACTGGCGTGTGAGTCAGACAAATTGTGAGGACAGTGGTTTATGCATCTCATCACGCTGTATGTGTGTTTATTGTCCTTTCAACCCTGCAATTAAAGAAAATTATTTTGATTTTTATTCTATGTAAGGTAATACAATGCATGAACTCATAGATTAAGAGAGTTACCTACTCAAGACAAATCTGTAAGTGACAAGTAGCCTTTGAATGATGAGAGAAAATGTCAGTTATCGTGTGTTTAAAATGTCATAAGATGTTGTTATATACATCCTACTGTGTATTTAAAATGTCATGGGGTGTTGTTATAGACGTCCTAAGGGAGAAAATGAAATCTTTTGAAGAACATACATTGGTCTTGAAATTTTTCTTTCTGCGCAAGATATATACATTATAATGAATCTAGATTTAATATGTATAAATTGTACGATATATGCACATAAAGTGTCAGAATCACGTAGATATAGGCTTATGTACGCTAGGGTTATATCAAATGGCATTTAACTGTAATGCTTATTTTGTACATGGTATGTGAGACCATACGTGTATTGACAAAACAGATGTCAAGAGGAACTATTCAATTATCAAACGTTTGGCGAGTGCTGTAAAAAGGTTACATTTACGTGTGTTACAGTGAGTGAAGATGAGGGTGCTTGCAATGTGCAATACGTTTTCGGTACGTTTGTAGCGGTAAGGGATGCTAGACTTCACTACAATGGGCCATAGAAGGTGGAAATGCTTATGGACTTACCTGAAATTTGGTGAGATCTCGACATGACGCTGAATGGACTGACTGGAGTTGGACACAGAAATATGTGGTTCGAGTACCACAGGTCGGAAATGACGGGCCTTTCCGTTGCAGCATCGGAAACTCTGATCGCACACTCGCCTGCTGACACTATCCTACGGGGCAGCTCCAGGACATTTTGACGACGTGAAATTCGTCGTTACCTAAAAACTGTGAAAACAAACTGTATCGCCTAGCCATGTGGCGCCCTGAGATGGGGATGGGGTGGGGGGGGGAAGGAGGTGGGGGGCAATCCAACAAAGGAACCGCGCCTGGTCACTCTCGCTTGACGTCAGCAGGTAGGCATCCGCAGGCCGCACCAGACAGTTCGTTGTATGAAAGCAAGGTCGAGGGAATTTTTAGACAGCATGTGCCTTCCGTGAGTGATTTAAACGCTTTTAAAATGTGTCAGGGAAACACAGATAAATAAATAGGCCGGAAGAAATACGTAACTAAAAATGATTCCACAGTAGATGCGATAATTCAATTCGATAAACGAAAATACCTGCATTCTGTAATTTCTAAGTGTATGACTCGACTGATAGGAGCGAATCTTCAATTTTTACATGGTCGAGGTGTTGTCCACTTAAAATTCTTCTTTACTTCGTTCATCTTCCATGCTTGCAACTACTTTTTATTCAAAAGCTAAACCAGATAAATGTTCTCTTTCTAGCATACAAACTAATTGAATCTTCGTACGCGAGAAGGAACTTTGCTTCAATGATTAACGTCAAAAATTTAAGTACATCTTCAAACTTGGATATGATATATACATGAAATCCAGGATATATAATTTCAAACTGTTTGACTGCGTTCACCCAATCTGATTCAAAAGACCTCCTCGAAGAAAAGTAGAAATCAGAATCCGCACCAGGAATTGAGCACATTTCCGTTTGTGATCCCAAGGATTTGGTCAGTGGCTCGACACATAAACGTAGATAGTCTGGCATATAACGAACAGTCAGGCATAACGTCCTCTGCATCAGAATTGTTTTCCTCTATTTTGTTGACTGTTCTCAGGAATTCTTCTTCCTCTTCCATAATGTGTGCAACGTCACAACTACTTGCACACTGGGCTTTCACTTGGTTTTCCTCTCTCACGTCAACACAAAGTTCACTGGTTATATATTTCATGAAATCGTTATCGTCCGTTTCAGTGTCTGCAGCAGCTGTACTCATTCTCGCATGAGTAACCAATGCATATCGTCTGCATTTTCTGTTAAATAAGAAGCCGAATTCTTTGCCTAGCTCTGGACGTTCACCTTTCATTATTATATCTTGGAGTTGGTTGCTGTTCACTGTCACATAAAAATCATAATAAACTCGTTTCATCCCAGACTTGAATAAGCCACGAATCATCACAACTTTTACATTGTCCTAAAATCTTGTCCTCCGTCGCATCGTAACAGGTGCGGCAGTCAATGTTTATTTCTCAAAACATAGCACAGTTTTCTTTTCTATCACAGTAAATATGAGACATTTCTCTCAAAATTGTCCAAATTTCTTCCGAAATACCTGGATTGCGCTTAAAATATTAGTCTAATTTAGAAGCTTTCAACGATAGGGCAAAGAAATATTGTGCTTTCTCAAATACGTATAAGCTTTTCGAGATAGGACCTTTAAAGTAAGCTCTGTGGCAGTATCCTAGGGACTCCATTTCATCCGCCTTTTGCCTCGTAACAAACAGCGAATTTATTCCAAATTGTACATTTAGACAATACGTTTTCTACCTTCTTGCGTTTCTCTTTTTTAACAAGACGCGGTTGACAACTTAGTTCCTTTTCAGGGCTGCATCGCGTACTATTAGTCTAGACTCCAACTGCCCTCTTTCGCAGATCTCTACTTTGATAGCGTAGAGCTCGCTTATTGAGCCTCACGTTGCGTCTACAGTGTACACGCGGCATTCGCACACTGCCAGCAGTCTACCGCATGACGTCATAGCGCGAGGGGCACTGTGGGAAGCTTGGCCGCTGGCCCGCCGTAATAGACTACTTTATACTTGTATAGCTACGCTGTGTTCTACCAACGGAGTTATGAGGTGCGATCGCAACAAACATTGCTTAACGTGTGTGAGCATAGCCCTGCAAGAGGCGTATAGTGGCTACCCGGCAATAATGGAGTAAATTTGATGCTGCTTGGTCTTGGAAAATTAAATTTTTAGAATATATAGATAAAAATGTAAAATGAGAGAGCTGGCACGTCTAGGGTATACATTAAAATAAGATTCGCAGTCAATAAAGATATTTTAAACCCCGTTCAGGCCAAAGATATAATATAAGTTATGTTGTTGCTGTTGTTGTGGTCTTCAGTCCTGAGACTGGTTAGATGCAGCTCTCCATGCTACTCTATCCTGTGCAAGCTTCTTCATCTCCCAGTACCTACTGCAACCTACATCCTTCTGAATCTGTTTAGTGTATTCATCTCTTGGTCACCCTCTACGACTTTTACCCTCCACGCTGCCCTCCAATACTAAATTCGTGATCCCTTGATGCCTCAGAACATGTCCTACCAACCGATCCCTTCTTCTAGTCACGTTGTGCCACAAACTTCTCTTCTCCCCAATCCTATTCAATACCTCCTCATTAGTTATATGATCTACCCATCTAATCTTCAGCATTCTTCTGTAGCACCACATGTCGAAAGCTTCTATTCTCTTCTTGACCAAACTAGTTATCGTCCATGTTTCACTTCCATACATTGCTACGCTCCATACAAATACATTCAGAAACGACTTCCTGACACTTAAATCTATACTCGATGTTAACAAATTTCTCTTCTTCAGAAACGCTTTCCTTGCCATTGTCAGTCTACATTTTATATCCTCTCTACTTCGACCATCACAGTTATTTTGCTCCCAAAATAGCAAAACTCCTTTACTACTTTAAGTGTCTCATTTATTAATCTAATTCCCTCAGCATCACCCGACTTAATTTGACTACATTCCATTATCCTCGTTTTGCTTTTGTTGATGTTCATCTTATACCCTCCTATCATGACACTGTCCATTCCGTTCAACTGCTCTTCCAAGTCCTTTGCTGTCTCTGACAGAATTGCAATGTCATCGGCGAACATCAAAGTGTTTATTTCTTCTCCATGGATTTTAATACCTACTCCGAATTTTTCTTTTGTTTCCTTTACTGCTTGGTCAATATACAGATTGTATAACATCGGGGATAGGCTACAACCCTGTCTCACTCCCTTCCCAGCCACTGCTTCCCTTTCATGCCCCTCGACTCTTATAATTGCCATCTGGTTTCTGTACAAATTGTAAATAGCCTTTCGCTCCCTGTATTTTACCCCTGCCACCTTCAGAATTTGAAAGAGAGTATTCCAGTCAACATTGTCAGAATCTTTCTCTAAGTCTACAAATCCTAGAAACGTTGGTTTGCCTTTCCTTAATCAAGCTTCTAAGATAAGTCGTAGGGTCAGTATTGCCTCCCGTGTTCCAATATTTCTACGGAATCCAAACTTATCTTCCCCGAGGTCGGCTTCTACCAGTTTTTCCATTCGTCTGTTAAGATTTCGCGTTAGTATTTTGCATCCGTGACTTATAAGTTATAACTGAAAACAAATTTTAATATGTTATTATTGTACGTAGAAAGAGCGCCACTACTGCATGTTATCGTACGAGTATACACGCCAGTATTCAGCCAGTATAGAGTAGAGAGTTATATTTGAACATATGCTGGTTTTTTTACCCATATAGGCGCTACAGTCTGGCACCGCGCGACCGCTACGCTCGCAGGTTCGAATCCTGCCTCAAGCATGGATGTGTGTGATGTCCTTAGGTTAGTAAGGTTTAAGTAGTCCTAAGTTCTAGGGGACTGATGACCTCAGAGGTTAAGTCCCATAGTGCTCAGAGCCATTTAAACCAACCCATATAGGAATATGTTTTATTTTTTTCCGTTTTTATCCTTTCATTCGCCTAAGTAGTTTACGGTAAAGATTAAAACGCGGTATTCCGCCTGTGTGGATGTAGTGAGGAAAAGTGAAGAACATTAATTTTACTATGTTTGTAAAAACTCCTATCGGATGTTTCATCGATATTGTACTGTCTCTCTTTTTCCGTCCATGATGGAAGATTTCTGTTTAGTTCATTTATAATGTGACATACGTTAATTCTTACAGTACAAAGTTAACTTCATTTACTAGGTCCTTATTTCACCTGATCTATCTGCGTTATCGGTATCTGTAATACTTCGGAGAATCAAGAAATTTAAGCAGAGCAAGCTGAAAGCTGAACGCTGTCTTCAAGGCTCGAAGAACCATTATCTAATAGTCCATTATAACAGGTTTCAGGTTTTTCGCGTGTACGAAAAATCATAAACCTGTCCGTCTGGAGTGTGCGTCGCTGTAGAGAGACATTCTCCCGAGTGAACTTAGTATTGTTGTTCCTCTTTTGCGGCGCCAATAAATATCCATCGTAATTATTAAAATTATTAATTAATCAGTAGATGTGGAGCCGCTCTATGGACCGCCGTTCTGTTTCCAGTTCGAAGTGAGGGACCCAAGTTTCATCGCCAGTGAGTACGTTCTACAAGAAATTGTCACGATCGACCCCATAGAGCACAATCAATTCCACACAGATGCTCGTTCTGGCCTTCTGTGGCGAGGAAACCAGCGACTACACACTTTTAAGTACCCCAACTGGTTGGGGTGTTAGCCAGCGCTAACAACAAAAACGTGCAGCGAGGTGTTTGTGATCCGTCGTTCACATCGAATGAGAACATCCGCACTTGCCAACAATGTAGGAGTCACAGCTTTGAGCGACCGGACAGGTTTACCCGACCTTGTTGCGTTGATGACAGACGTCTCGCCCGACGGGTCACCGTGCTTTTGTTTTCTGCCAGGTATCCCTAGATATTCTGCAGGCATCTACGAGTATTTCCGATGCTCTGATTTTTCGACAAAATAAGCTCAATGACAGCTCTCTTCTAGGAACGCACCTCTGTTACTGACGCCTATTGGAATGGATACGTTTAGTGCCACCACGTATCGAAACTTCTTGAAATTATAGGGACTGAAGGGGGAATATTCCACAAAAAATTCCGAATTGTTCACCCGAAATAGGCCGAAGAAAAATAAATATAACATAGTCTTTCCAATTGGCTTTCTGGAAGCTCACCTTTCTTCCGTAGGGGCTCTTGCTGTGTTTAGTGCAGCAAAAATCTGGAGACTGATAGGTCGATGCTGTATTTCTTGGCTGAGGTTGGCTATAACTTGGTTCAACAGTGGTCTCGCTCAAGACTGACGAAACGCAGATCTGGATTTTGCCCTTTCTGCCATACCCCACTCTTATAGGAGTGTGGTAATATAGCATCACAAATCAACATTATAATCTCATGTGACTCAACGGCCTTGCATTTGTAATGTAGCAACTCAAATTTGACCGAAAGTTTAATAAAATTTTTCGATTAAACTTTGACTATAAAGGTCCAAACATAAAAGGATCGACTTTTCAAATAATCTTAAATCTATCAAGTTTTCTAAAGAAGTCAAATGTCTTTGACAAACTGTTAAAGGTAAATGGAGTAATAGGTGTTGTTTAAAGAAACTCAAAGCATAATAATGAATAGTTTCTATGATTATAAGGAAATCGGGATTCCATTTTGGGTTTTGAACCCGTGGTTCTGTGGATAACGCTGGCGCCAAGTGACGCGGAAAGAACGTAACGACATGAAAAGACAGCGGCAGCAGTCAGGTTAGCCTGGTGTGTGTACGTAGTTGTGCCATGTGTAGCGATGTCAATATGTTGGTGCTAAAGCCGTGCATAATCAAGTGAAATTTTGTATTGCAGCGGTATTTGTGTCTGCATAAATTGTAGTTTCTGGAAAGAAAAAGAAAATGCAACACTGATCTAACATGGAGTATGGAGCCGACGTAACTTGCAAGAAAATGGCTACTGCAATAATAATAAATTAATTCCATGTTACTGGAGACGTGAAGAACCTAGATACTTATCATTAAACAGTCTTCAACTACAGCACCACAACTACCATAGGCAATACCTGCATTAAAATAAGTATAATGAAATATTTCATATTTAATTAATTATTGCATAACGTGAATTTTTTAAAAAGTGTCTGTTTAAGTCACTATTTTAAAGCCACAAACTGAATGCCAATATCCTTGTTACTTTGGCTAAACAATTTTGAGTAAATATAAACCGTCAAAAGATTGTATAAAAATTATTTCAGAGTTGTGACAACGCGAGATTGTCATAAGTGTATTTACCTGGAAAATACAGCTTTAAATTTATTTTTGTAGATATAATACAATATGGTGGCATTGCTGATTCACTTAATGCTGCAGACCTTGAGATTACTTTCACTTAATTTTCAGTTATTTAATTTTCAGTAATACGTAATTGCAAATTTTTAAGAAGGTAGCCATTAGGCTACATAAGTATCTCCTAACTTGTATCCACCACTATCTCAAGTTGAACATTCAAAATTGAATGTGTAACAGTTAATTCATATCAGTAACAACTCCTGAAATAATGAAGTTATATTGGCCCTTCAGAGCTGGTAACCACAGTTCGTAGTAGAATTAGTATCTTTTTTTAGAGGGACTGTCGCACTGTAAGATAATACCGTTCTAAATTTCGATTGCTACTGCGGTGAATATAAAACTACAAGGAAGGAAGTGCAGCGTATTCACTGTAATATACTTTCATGTGTGGCGAAAGTATTGCAAATCGAGCCCCGTGATCCTCATCGCGCTTCGGAGAGAGGTCCAACAAAGAATAAGTTACCAAAAAATTACAAAATTCCGTTAGGTTTCACAAGGTCACATCAGTAATCATATATTGTTAGGGTGAGTAAAAGTACTAAGAGCTATATGCTGCAGGTTAAATGTCAGTGCTCACTTGAGTGAACAGGAGGCATTAGTTTTCAGGGAAGAGAAACAGGGTACTCAGTGAGGCCATTTTTTTGTGACGATACGCGAAGCAGGGACTGGGTAAAGGGCCGTGCTTCCGTTATACCGGGCGGGACAGCAGCCCGTTTCTTCGTGGCTCCGTAAGTGTCGAAGCATTTTCTTTCCAGCCGCTTAAAACATTATTCTGTACCATATTTAACATCACAGAAAGTAAGCATAGCATTTACAATAGTTGAAAGTTGGTAGCTTTTTAGTCAAAAAGAAATATTTTCCCTGCTTCGAAAAGATTAAAAAGTTTGATTGCACGAGATTTCTGTAGTGCAAAATTAAAAGGCGGTTCGGTCACATGTGGAATCGGCGGGTTCGGTAACACATTACACGTGAGATCTGAGACTAATGTTGTATCATCTGATGATAGTGATATAATGAGATAATAACCATGCAGCCCGACGTTGTCAAAGAATATCACAGCCGCAAACAATTAATACATTAGTTCTGTAGTCTTTTCGACTTCGAGTATTGTCGGTAAGTAACTTGATTATGTGGCTGCAGGACATGTTCTTGCTTACATTACCTACTGTTAAGACGCCCTGGGTCTTCGTACTTACGTACCTGTCATATGAAATGGGTTTCGAAATTCTACGTATGGTCCACAATTATTTATTTATTTATTTATTTATTTATTTATTTTTTTTTTTTTGGTCATCAGTCTACTGACTGGTTTGATGCGGCCCGAAACGAATTCCTTTCCTGTGATAACCTCTTCATCTCAGAGTAGCACTTGCAACCTACGTCCTCAATTATTTGCTTGACGTATTCCAATCTCTGTCTTCCTCTACAGTTTTTGCCCTCTACAGCTCCCTCTAGTACCATGGAAGTCATTCCCTCATGTCTTAGATGTCCTATCATCCTGTCCCTTCTCCTTATCAGTGTTTTCCACATATTCCTTTCCTCTCCGATTCTGCGTAGAACCTGCTCATTCCTTACCTTATCAGTCCACCTAATTTTCAACATTCGTCTACAGCACCACATCTCAAATGCATCGATTCTCTTCTGTTCCGGTTTTCTCACAGTCCATGTTTCACTACCGTACAATGCTGTACTCCAGACGTACATCCTCAGAAATTTCTTCCTCAAATTAAGGCCGGTATTTGATATTAGTAGACTTCTCTTGGCCAGAAATGCCTTTTTTGCCATAGCGAGTCTGCTTTTGATGTCCACCTTGCTCCGTCCGTCATTGGTTATTTTACTGCCTAGGTAGCAGAATTCCTTAACTTCATTGACTTCGTGACCATCAATCCTGATGTTAAGTTTCTCGCTGTTCTCATTTCTTCTACTTCTCATTACCTTCGTCTTTCTCCGATTTACTCTCAAACCATACTGTGTACTCATTAGACTGTTCATTCCGTTCAGCAGATCATTTAATTCTTCTTCACTTTCGCTCAGGATAGCAATGTCATAAGTGAATCGTATCATTGATATCCTTTCACCTTGTATTTTAATTCCACTCCTGACCCTTTCTTTTATTTCCATCATTGCTTCCTCGATGTACAGATTGAAGAGTAGGGGCGAAAGACTACAGCCTTGTCTTACACCCTTCTTAATACGAGCACTTCGTTCTTGATCGTCCACTCTTATTATTCCCTCTTGGTTGTCGTACATATTGTATATGACCCGTCTCTCCCTATAGCTTACCCCTACTTTTTTCAGAATCTCGAACAGCTTGCACCATTTTATATAGTCGAACGCTTTTTCCAGGTCGACAAATCCTATGAAAGTGTCTTAATTTTTCTTTAGCCTTGCTTCCATTATTAGCCGTAACGTCAGAATTGCCTCTCTCGTCCCTTTACTTTTCCTAAAGCCAAACTGATCGTCACCTAGCGCATTCTCAATTTTGTTTTCCATTCTTCTATATATTATTCTTGTAAGCAGCTTAGATGCATGAGCTGTTAAGCTGATTGTGCGATAATTCTCGCACTTGTCAGCTCTTGCCGTCTTCGGAATTGTGTGGATGATGCTTTTCCGAAAATCAGATGGTATATCGCCAGACTCATATATTCTACACACCAACGTGAATAGTCGTTTTGTTGCCACTTCCCCTAATGATTTTACAAATTCTGATCGAATGTTATCTATCCCTTCTGCCTTATTTGACCGTAAGTCCTCCAAACCGCTTTTAAATTCCGATTCTAATACTGGATCCTGTGATATTATTGGATTTCAGACATTTTGCATATGAGAAAAGGACAGCCATCGAGCTATAGTTTGTAATGATACTAAGTATGACAACGCGAGAGTAAAGAAACGAAATCTGTTTATAACGTGCGCCTATACCAAGACGCGCGGCCAGCGTTTAATAGGTACTTTTAAACACTATGACTCGCTGGGCGCAGATATTTAAAATCATTGCCGCAGCGCTTGATAGCAAGAAGCTGCGAAACAGAAGAAAGAACAATTTATCATTTGTTAGGAAAATTCTAGAGTCTTTATACTTAGTTGTACTTCTGGTCGCCGATATGTTAACATGTACTTCATTACCTTTGATGTTTGGTCGCCGACTTGTTAAGACGTGTTGTGTAGCACCGCTACAAGTTATATTTCATTTAGTGTTAAAAGCCACGTTATCACAAAAAAAAACGCATTTGTAAGCTTTGTGACGAAAAAAAAATCCTTACGCGCACGCCAGGACATTTAATTTTTACAAAATATTACACATACAAAAGCAGCGATTGTTGGACTGCTCCATGTATGAGAAAAACATAAAAATGTAAGTTTTGTATTCATTGTAAATTTGTTAATGTTTGTAGTTTAACGCCTTTGTTCTTTGAGAATATATTGATGCTTCACTGTACAGAAAATCTATGCTTATTCTTTTCTTTAAATTAACCACAAATAATGTTTATGTTTAAATGAACTTTGTTACAGGTTCGCTCTTTATCGCGGTGTCTCGATTGTATTTGGGAGACCATTAATGTGTTCAGTTTCCGATCTGACAACTTTTTTTACAAAATTTCACTGTTTTGCATTTTTTTTTTTTTTTGTTATTCAAATAGGTCCCTTAGGTAATTTTATTGAAGAGTCTGATTGCGTGAAAGCAATCCGGGTTAAGAGGTCATTTGAGAAACGATTTTCACGCATCAATCTGTACGTCTCCTGAACACAATCGAGAACCGACGCATCGTCGATCATTCATTAATTTTTCTCTCTTTCCAAGTCGTAGCAAAAAAAAAAAAAAAAAAAACGGCCAAGGGTAACTGCCGTGAGTACGCAATCTAGTGTTAAAAGGTTGCATTCTTTATCTTGTCGGCAAACATTGCCATAAATTATCATCATCAATGTTATATTCGGGCCCGCATCTCGTGGTCGTGCGGTAGCGTTCTCGCTTCCCACGCCCGGGTTCCCGGGTTCGATTCCCGGCGGGGTCAGGGATTTTCTCTGCCTCGTGATGGCTAGGTGTTGTGTGCTGTCCTTAGGTTAGTTAGGTTTAAGTAGTTCTAAGTTCTAGGGGACTTATGACCACAGCAGTTGAGTCCCATTGTACTCAGAGCCATTTGAACCACTTTTTTGTTATATTTGGTTAAATACGAAAAGCAAAAAAAAAAAAAAAAAAACTTTTAACGCTATATGTGACGCCCGAACAGGGACCTAACTAAAAAACTAATATGTTCCTTTTATTTTCATGCTACCATCTGGAGAAAATTGGAAGCCAAAGCCAGTGATAAAAAATAGGACGCATATACAGAAAATCGCAGTAAGAATCCACAACAGCAATAAATAGCAGCGCGCAAGACAACTAATGTGAGTACGATTTTTCATTACGTTTGAAGCTTTGCGTACCCAGCATTCAGTCGGCTCGTGACATTCACTCTCTACGGTTTTTTTTTTCCTTTTCCTCAAGCAATTTAATTTCCAAATTTCGGTTTCCTTTTGCTATTAGATCCGCCTCTATCTCATCATTTCGCTTACAATAGTTAGAAATAGTTAGCAAGAATTTCCATTGTTGTGCATTTTAGTAAATCACAATGGCCGCTATCTGTGCCAGTTACAGGGCTCTATAAGTGTTTTTCATTTATTTTATCACTCCCGTTGCCATATTGGCATTTTCGTGTGTCAGAGTTTCAATTGTTTATAACGCGCAAGCAATATCTGTGAAATCAGGACGCGAAATCCTTGGCGCACCTGACAAGTGAAAATCATAATTTAAAAAAAAATCATCTTTTCTAGCTCGTGCAGTGTAACTACTTTAAATTTACGATGGCTGATGAGCAACCAAGACAACTTAGACCGCGCGCGGGTGTAAACAAACCTGAATCTCGTAGTGAGGGAACAACAGACGAAGAAGCGACACGTGAGCTGTCGGCGCCACAGACCGCGTCGCAGTCACGTGAATGCTCGCTGTCAGATATACTAAAATTGTTTGCTGATATGAAAACCAGTTTTGAAGCAAACATGGCACAGTTAACAAACCAAAGTGACAATATTGAAACGCAAATCAGTCAGTTAACAAACCAAAGTGACAATATTGAAACGCAAATCAGTCAGTTAGCAAATCAAAGTGACAATATTGAAACGCAAATCAGTCAGTTAGCAAATCAAAGTGACAGCAGATTCAACAGTTTAGAATCAAGGATAGAGGACACTAAAGTGCGAATGAACAATATTAATTCTGTTATTACCGACATCCAAGCACAAATCAAAAATTCGAGTGACACCATGGAGGAAAAAATTAAAGCCATTACCACTGCTTACGCAAGCGAGCTAAACGCAAGCGTACACGCAAAAATTGATAGCGTTCTTTCGATGGTGGAATCCGCCGAGACCAATATTGGTAGCAAGTTCACAGATATGCAGGCCCAAATAGATGTGTGTAAATCAACTGCGAGTGACTCTTTGAAACATTACAGTGATGTTTCAAAGAGAGTGAGCCAATTGACAGAAGGTGTCAACCACGTTGGCGAGCGAGTTGAAGACCTTACTCAGCAAATATCCGATGTCAATATTGACAAAAAGATCGCAGATGTCAACACCGGTATAAGCAAAACACTTAATAGGGAATTTGAAGAGTGTATGCAATCCAAAGAACAGTACATTGTCAGCAAGGTACACGCTGAACTAAAGGGTACGGTTAAATCTGCTACGGTCGCAGGTTCGAATCCTGCCTCAGGCGTGGATGTATGTGATGTCCTTAGGTTAGTTAGGTTTAAGTAGTTCTAAGTTCTAGGGGACTTATGACCACAGCTGTTGAGTCCCATAGTGCTCAGAGCCATTTGAACCATTTTTTTTTAAATCTGCTACAGCAGAAATCTTAACCGCTCCCGGTACTTCTGGTGACACTTTAACCAGTGAATTAGGTGAAATCAGACGAGCATTTAGCCACGATCTTCCGGAATGGAAACGTCAGCTAAGCAATGATATAGATCAACTGAAACGACAAGTTACGGAATTGCAAGGTGACAATGAAAGTGAGTATTCGCTACCGCCAGAACACGATAGTCGTCAATATCCCGAGTGTGAGGTACAATTCTCACCGACAGTAAATAACACGCGTGACGAAACTTCCACGTCACGTAGTCATGCCGATCAACTAACACTCGTTGAACTAATGCGAGACTAGAGTGTGCTAAAACACAGAGTTTTTCAGCCTTTTATACCTGAAAAACGAAATATACATCCAATGGTATTTCTAATATCATTCACAGGCGCTTATCCAGAATCATGGAACGACAGGCAGCGGATACAGTTCATCTTAGGCTATGTACACGGTGAAGGATCAAATTGGGGTACAGAAATAATAGACAAATGTCACACCTATGCAGATTTTGAAAAGCATTGTTTTGAATAAATTCTGGAGTTCGGGTATACAACATAGATTCCGAAAGGAGGTTTACAGCGCCGAACCTTTCAACACCAAAGGAGGAGGTCTGAGACGTTATTTTGAAAAATATCTACGTAAAATTCAGTATTGGGACACGCCCATTTCAACCAAAGATGTAATCATGATCTTAAAGTAAAAACTTCCTGTGTCAATAAGAGAAAAACTAGTTAATGTGAGTGAAGAAGACCTAGAAGTCTTTCTTTCTGTTCTTGACAATTTGGATATGATCTATGAGGATGTGCGTGCGAGCGCGCGGAATGATTATAATAATGGACCGCCCACTCCGCAGCAGCACATAACAAATTGCGTCAATGGAATGTCGTACCAACATAACACGGGACAACCAAACGCTCAGCCTTACGGAAATCATAACAGTTTCAACCGCCGTAATGGAAAACAATATAACAAATATCCACACCAGAATAGATACAATCCGATTTATCAAAACACACAGCAACAATACGTAATTCACCGATAAATCACAACGCTAATTACCAGTACCAGAACAACAAGACGAATAATGGAAATCGTCACAAGCGAAAGAAATGGAACAATTATAACGGACCACAACAGTACAGTCAGCCGAGTCACTTCACTCCCTCTCACCAAATGAATTTGTCACAGCCGAAAAATGCGACATTTTCTCACCAACCCAACCAACAGTTCAGGAACAATAGTCAGGACAATTCGTCGCATGCTTTTCCTGACACCGCCGGTCATAATAGCCAAGGAAATCCGACTATTTTTTACACACATTCGAACCAAGCACCAAACGCGATGTCAAATAACACGCAATCAAGAGATGCACAAGTCGTATGGGATACGAACGCAAATTTTCGACCTGGTTTGTCGCAAAATACAAGTAAAAATAACTGACATTTCAGCTCCACCCCAGTCGAAAAACCATTAGCAGCTTATTTAGGCCTCCACGGGGAAGCTGCGGAACCAAAGTAGTCCCACAGAAAGTGTGTTCAAAGAGTTCAATCGTTTCATACGAACGTATATTCCAAACCAGCAGACACGGTGGATTGATTTCGTCACACCCTTTGAAGAGATTGTTAATAATTTACCTCACACATCAACTGGTTTCACACCATCAGAACTAGTCTCTAAACGACTAGAAAGAAATGAATGGGTAGACCCCATCCCAAAATTACAACACCTTGAAGTAACATTAGACGACAAGTTAAGACAAGCTCTCATATCTTTAACCACTCATGCCAACCTTAAAAAAAAGGCGCATGACAAACACATTAGCAAAGTCTTATCGTATCGTATAAATGAACGAGTGCTGTTAAAGACCCACTTCAAACCATCTTCGATTCATCATAAGAATCGCAAGTGGCAGCACTTGTATAAAGGACCATATATTATCTTAAGAAAGCCGCACATTGGTTGCTATCTATTAGCTGACCCTGTATCTGGACGAATAAAAGGATTGTTTCATCACGCAGACTTGAAGAAATACAGAGTCAACCATTGAAAATAACTGTTAAGTTAAGCTGCTAAAATAAAATATACACACACTAGAAGTTGTCATACTATGTGTGAAGTACCAACGTATGTAAGAGTAATGCACAGGACTAACATCCTGTTGACCTGCCACAGCAAGATAAGTAATTTATATGAGCACCTTAAGTAAAACACATTTATTGTAGGAGAGCAAGATTTGCCTTAGATGTAAGTTAGTTTTAAGTTAATTGAGCCATGAACGGCCACAGCCGAAAGAGCTGACAAATAAATATTATAGTAGGGACGTGCTAAGTGCCAACTGCTATCACTAGTTTCAAGTATAGCAAAGCTCTCTCCTCTTGAATGAAATAAATTAAAATGATCATTCAGACCAGAGTGATTGCTTGTAGGTTAAAAAAAATATTTATTAAGGTCGCTTACTCTAATGAGGTAAATGTTATGTTATGCATAAGGAGTGTGTGACAACAAATTTTATGAGACCACCTATGAAACGCAGCAGGCAAAAAAAAAAAAAAAGCAGCAGCTTAGCATATAAGAATCAAGTAAGTCAATAACGATCCAGGTAGCAGGAAAGAAGTGCGCAACTCAATTATTTTATTATAATACCGAGAAAACCGTATACGCACATAACAATCTTACGGCACAGTGCAGCTGAAATACTTACAAAGATCATTTATAAATAAACTAATTTAGTACTAGAAATATCTATTTCAGGTCCTCGAGGTATGACGATTTTTTTTTTAGAAAACCAATTTTACGATACATGGAACGGAAGATAGTTAACAGACACAGTTCACTGCTAAGGCATGGTTTAAGTAATTTTAGATATGCATAGAAAATTGTTTAGAGAGCTGGATCAGACGACACTGAAACTACTGTATCGATTTAATTATACTATTTGTCATGAAAAACTAAGGTGATGATAATTTATGTTAAGCTCATCATATCATACGTCATTAACATTGTGTCTTCAAATCTCTTCACTCCATAAAAGTCTTTTGTGTTTTCCTCTAACCAGTATCCTTACCATCCTACCTTATCCAGTAGAGAAGTGAATTTTACGGGCTGGTTGCATGATTGATACATACAGGCTATATGAATGGATAGTCGTGTCACATTGGTTGTCGACGGGCTATGCTTATTCTCCGCAAATTGCGAGTTCAGTTAAGATATGTTATGTGCAATTGCACGACAGGGAACACCAAGCTTCCTAATTTCCCTAACAGTAGTTTGAACACGAACTGTTCATCACGTAAACGAAGCCACATTGACTATGTCTTCAAACTAACGACGCAATAGAGAGAAAATAAAAGAGCTGAATTTGAGAAAAGAATAACAATTCTAAAATGAAAAGAATAACAAGATTTCGAACAAAGTGTAAACCTAAAGTGCCTAGGAAGCACAAACTACGAACAAGAGACACGCTTTTCGTCAGGCCTTGTAGTCACAGAGACTAAATATTTCTTTGTAAATAATTTTTAGACATGACATATACACTCCTGGAAATGAAAAAAGAACACATTGACACCGGTGTGTCAGACCCACCATACTTGCTCCGGACACTGCGAGAGGGCTGTACAAGCAAGGATCACACGCACGGCACAGCGGACACACCAGGAACCGCGGTGTTGGCCGTCGAATGGCGCTAGCTGCGCAGCATTTGTGCACCGCCGCCGTCAGTGTCAGCCAGTTTGCCGTGGCATACGGAGCTCCCTCGCAGTCTTTAACACTGGTAGCATGCCGCGACAGCGTGGACGTGAACCGTATGTGCAGTTGACGGACTTTGAGCGAGGGCGTATAGTGGGCATGCGGGAGGCCGGGTGGACGTACCGCCGAATTGCTCAACACGTGGGGCGTGAGGTCTCCACAGTACATCGATGTTGTCGCCAGTGGTCGGCGGAAGGTGCACGTGCCCGTCGACCTGGGACCGGATCGCAGCGACGCACGGATGCACGCCAAGAGCGTAGGATCCTACGCAGTGCCGTAGGGGACCGCACCGCCACTTCCCAGCAAATTAGGGACACTGTTGCTCCTGAGGTATCGGCGAGGACCATTCGCAACCGTCTCCATGAAGCTGGGCTACGGTCCCGCACACCGTTAGGCCGTCTCCCGCTCACGCCCCAACATCGTGGAGCCCGCCTCCAGTGGTGTCGCGACAGGCGTGAATGGAGGGACGAATGGCGACGTGTCGTCTTCAGCGATGAGAGTCGCTTCTGCCTTGGTGCCAATGATCGTCGTATGCGTGTTTGGCGCCGTGCAGGTGAGCGCCACAATCAGGACTGCATACGACCGAGGCACACAGGGCCAACACCCGGCATCATGGTGTGGGGAGCGATCTCCTACACTGGCCGTACACCACTGGTGATCGTCGAGGGGACACTGAATAGTGCACGGTACATCCAAACCGTCATCGAACCCATCGTTCTACCATTCCTAGACCGGCAAGGGAACTTGCTGTTCGAACATTACAATGCACGTCCGCATGTATCCCGTGCCACCCAACGTGCTCTAGAAGGTGTAAGTCAACTACCCTGGCCAGCAAGATCTCCGGATCTGTCCACCATTGAGCATGTTTGGGACTGGATGAAGCGTCGTCTCACGCGGTCTGCACGTCCAGCACGAACGCTGGTCCAACTGAGGCGCCAGGTGGAAATGGCATGGCAAGCCGTTCCACAGGACTACATCCAGCATCTCTACGATCGTCTCCATGGGAGAATAGCAGCCTGCATTGCTGCGAAAGGTGGATATACACTGTACTAGTGCCGACATTGTGCATGCTCTGTTGCCTGTGTCTATGTGCCTGTGGTTCTGTCAGTGTGATCATGTGATGTATCTGACCCCAGGAATGTGTCAATAAAGTTTCCCCTTCCTGGGACAATGAATTCACGGTGTTCTTATTTCAATTTCCAGGAGTGTATATACTAAATGTTAACTGTATTTTGTAGTAATAATGCAGTCAGTAATAAATGGACACGTATATGCTGCTTCGTGTGAACCGACTATAGACAAGTAATTAATGGACACGTATAAAAGTGGTGTGTGTGAACCTTAACATGACGACCAAATAAATGTGAACACGAATTAATAATAACGTGTGAACTGAAAAGGTGATAACTCCACGGACACGTGTGAAGTAATGTTATAAGTACTTGTACCACGAAACCACGATGTAGAAAGACGAAGAGTGAAAGTGAAGAGTGTTGTACTTACCACAAACGGTACTGTACGCCTTTCCACGGACACATTCTTCGAAACAGCTGCGGGAGTCGCCGCATCTGGCTGCTTCCGTAATCCAGAGTCGATGAAAAACTGTGTAAAAACTCACACCACGGCTAGTAGACACCACACGCTCTGCTTCCGCAGAATACTGCTGCTAGCTTTGTGCAACTGTCAAGTTATTATCACGTGATTGTGACCAACGGACGTAACACTGTGTACCCTGAGCGCTCAACAATCAATTTTTCTTTGGACAACGAGCGTGGATGCCAAGTGTGTTTGAAATGCATTCAAAATAAAATATGATAAAGCAATAAATTAAGCACTCATGTACCTTGTGAAATTATAAAGACACTAATCGGAAGAGTCTTAAGCTCGTTTTTGACAATTGCTACCGAATTTACTGACCAGGCCGAGTAATGACGAAAACGTGTCGAACCAAATAAAACCAGAAAAATAGACAAATATGAGAACTAAGCATTCCTAAGAGAATGAGACCTTATGTACATAAACAATTGTTATCCTTACCTAATCCAATTTTCTTTTAGACTAAGTTATTAGTAAGTAAGCACATTCTAATACAGATTTTTTTCTGTATTTTTCATGTACGAAAACATAAATGGAAGCACGGACATGTGTCAGGCGAAATAGAGACCGCCACCATACGGCTCAACATGTTGCAGAACCAATCTTCCAGTTCCTGACCCACGACTTATTTCCAACGCAACATCACACCCCGACAACTACTCCAACTTCCAGAGTGAAAGTGATGCCCTACTTTTCCTCCACTGTGAAAGTGTAATCAATTTCCCCACTCAAGTGCAGTGCTATCATTTATACCCGAAGTTCTACCACTCCCAGTGCAACTCTTACCTACCCAAGTGTAGTAAAAGATTTTTTTTTTTTTTTTGCAGGTCATGAAAGCCACAAATAAGTAAAGTGCTACGTATTTACTGCAAGAAATCTTCGACGAAACAACGACAAAAATATTCCTGTAATATGTCATTGTAAAACAAGAATGTCAATTTTTTGTAACATATTTTTTCCACGTGTGCACAAAACACCCAGACTTCCTGCGAAGTCAAGTAATTTATTTCTTTGTTATTTTTTAATATTTATTAAGCGATGTATAATGTATCTATGTATGTGTATCTTTATCTTAATTTCATTATCTTTTGCCGAGAAATGAACATTTGTTATCCTTGTACATTACATTAGAAGAGCACAGTTCAATTATCAAGTAGTTACCCTATGGACAAATTACTATAAACTTCAGTCGTACGAATATACTTACCTGATACTCTGTATGTTAACTACTTTGCCTGATGTAGTGTGGAAAATCTATTGTAAAGAATTTTTGCAAGTAATACTAACTTGATTCACGAAAGCAATAATATCACGACTACACGTGAGTCGCGATGATCCTGACGGAGTCATCGCTCCTCACGCGGGAAGCAATGTGATATTATTGGATTTCAGACATTTTGCATATGAGAAAAGGACAGCCATCGAGCTAGAGTTTGTAATGATACTAAGTATGACAACGTGAGAGTAAAGAAACGAAATCTGTTTATAACGTGCGCCTATACCAAGACGCGCGGCCAGCGTTTAAAAGGTACTTTTAAACACTATGACTCGCTGGGCGCAGATGTTTAAAATCACTGCCGCAGCGCTTGATAGCAAGAAGCTGCGAAACAGAAGAAAGAACAATTTATCATTTGTTAGGAAAATTCTAGAGTCTTTATACTTAGTTGTACTTCTGGTCGCCGATATTTTAACATGTACTTCATTACCTTTGATGTTTGGTCGCCGACTTGTTAAGACGTGTTGTGTAGCACCGCTACAAGTTATATTTCATTTAGTGTGAAAAACCACGTTATCACCAAAAAAACGCTTTTGTAAACTTTGTGACGATAAAAAATCCTTACGCGCACGCCAGGACATTTAATTTTTACAAAATATTACACATACGAAAGCAGCGATTGTTGGACTGTTCCATGTATGAGAAAAACATAAAAATGTAAGTTTTGTATTCATTGTAAATTTGTTAATGTTTGTAGTTTAACGCCTTTGTTCTTTGAGAATATATTGATGCTTCACTGTACAGAAAATCTATGCTTATTCTTTTCTTTAAATTAACCACAAATAATGTTTATGTTTAAATGAACTTTGTTACAGGTTCGCTCTTTATCGCGGTGTCTCGATTGTATTTGGGAGATCATTAATGTGTTCAGTTTCCGATCTGACAACTTTTTTTACAAAATTTCACTGTTTTGCATTTTTTTTTTTTTTTGTTATTCAAATAGGTCCCTTAGGAAGAGTTTGAAGAGTCTGATTGCGTGAAAGCAATCCGGGTTAAGAGGTCATTTGAGAAACTATTTTCACGCAATCAATCTGTACGTCTCCTGAACACAATCGAGAACCGACGCATCGTTGATCATTAATTTTTCTCTCTTTCCAAGTCGTACCAAAAAAAAAAAAAAAAAAACGGCCAAGGGTAACTGCCGTGAGTACGCAATCTAGTGTTAAAAGGTTGCATTCTTTATCTTGTCGGCAAACATTGCCATAATTTATCATCATCAATGTTATATTTGGTTAGATACGAAAAGCAAAAAAAAAAGAACCATTTAACGCTACAATCCCCTATGTCTTCTAAATCGACTCCTGTTTCTTCTTCCATCACATCAGACAAATCTTCACCCTCATAGAGGCTTTCAATGTATTCTTTCCACCTATCTGCTCTCTCCTCTGAATTTAACAAAAAAATGGCTCTGAGCACTATGGGACTTAACATCTACGGTCATCAGTCCCCTAGAACTTAGAACTACTTAAACCTAACCAACCTAAGGACATCAGACAACACCCAGTCATCACGATGAATTTCACAGTGGAATTCCCGTTGCTTTCTCATTGTTACCACCGTTGCTTTTAATGTCACCAAAGGTTGTTTTGACTTTCCTGTATGCTGAGTGTGTCCTTCCGACAATCATATCTTTTTCGATGCCTTCACATTTTTCCTGCAGCCATTTCGTCTTAGCTTCTCTGCACTTCCTATTTATTTCATTCCTCAGCGATTTGTATTTCTGTATTCCTGATTTTCGTGGAACATGTTTGTACTTCCTCCTTTCATCAATCAACTGAAGTATTTCTTCTGTTACCCATGGTTTCTTCGCAGATACCTTCTTTGTACCTATGTTTTCCTTCACAATTTCTGTAATGGCCCTTTTTAGAGATGTCCATTCCTCTTCAACTGTACTGCCTACTGCGCTATTCCTTATTGCTGTATCTATAGCGTTAGAGAACTTCAAACGTATCTCGTCATTCCTTAGTACTTCCGTATCCCACTTCTTTGCGTATTGATTCTTCCTGACTAATGTCTTGAACTTCAGTCTACTCTTCATCACTACTATATTGTGATCTGAGTCTATCTCTGCTCCTGGATACGCCTTACAATCCAGTATCTGATTTCGGAATCTCTGTCTGACCATGATGTAATCTGATTTAAATCTTCCCATATCTCCCGGCCTTTTCCAAGTATACCTCCTCCTCTTGTGATTCTTGAACAGGGTATTCGCTATTACTAGCTGAAACTTGTTACAGAACTCAATTAGTCTTTCTCCTCTTTCATTCCTTGTCCCAAGCCCATATTCTCCTGTAACCTTTTCTTCTACTCCTTGCCCTACAACTGCATCCCAGTCGCCCATGACTATTAGATTTTCGTCCCACTTTACATACTGCATTACCCTTTCAATATCCTCATACACTTTCTCTATCTGTTCATCTTCAGCTTGCGACGTCGGCATGTATACCTGAACTATCGTTGTCGGTGTTGGTCTGCTGTCGATTCTGATTAGAACAACCCAGTCACTGAACTGTTCATAATAACACACCCTCTGCCCTACCTTCCTATTCAAAGCGAATCCTACACCTGTTATACCATTTTCTGCTGCTGTTGATATTACCCGATACTCATCTGACCAGAAATCCTTGTCTTCCTTCCACTTCACTTCACTGACCCCTACTATATCTAGATTGAGCCTTTGCATTTCCCTTTTCAGATTTTCTAGTTTCCCTACCACGTTCAAGCTTCTGACATTCCACGCCGCGACTCGTAGAACGTTATGCTTTCGTTGATTGTTCAATTTCTTTCTCATGGTAACCTCCCCCTTGGCAGTCCCCTCCCGGAGATCCGAATGGGGGACTATTCCGGAATCTTTTGCCAATGGAGAGATCATCATGACACTTCTTCAATTACAGGCCACATGTCCTGTGGATACACGTTACTTGTCTTTAATGCAGTGGTTTCCATTGCCTTCTGCATCCTCATGTCGCTGATCATTGCTGATTCTTCCGCCTTTATGGGCAATTTCCCACCCCTACGACAAGAGAGTACCCTGAACCTCTATCCGCTCCTCCGCCCTGTTTGACAAGGCCGTTGGCAAAATGAGGCTGACTTCTTATGCCGGAAGTTTTCGCCCGCCAATGCTGATTATTTATCAAAATTTAGGCAGTGGCGGGGATCGAACCCGGGACCGAAGACGTTTTGATTATGAATCAAAGACGCTACCCTAGACCACGGGTACTCCACAATTATACTGCACGCTAATTCATTTCTGGAATTCGTAGTCCCATTCGCATCCACAGTCGCTAACACGTTATGGGCACATCGATTCATCTCTCTTGTTTGATTACGAACCAGTACATTCTATTCGATTCACATGTAGGTCTCAGTCCATCAAACAATATCACATAATTATGTTATTCAGCCGGCTGTGTTGGCCGTCGGTTCTAGGCGCTTCAGCTGCTACGGTCGCAGGTTAGAATCCTGACTCGAGCATGGATGTGTATGATGTCCTTAGGTTAGTTAGGTTTAAGTAGTTCTAAATCTATGGGACTCATGACCTCAGATGTTAAGTCCCATAGTGCTCAGAGCCATTTGAACCATAATTATATTATTCAAAATGGTTCAAATGGCTCTGAGCACTATGGGACTTAACATCTGAGGTCATCAGTCCCATAGAACTACTTAAGCCCAACCAAACTAAGCACATCACAGACACATCCATGCCTGAGGTAGGATTCGAACATGCGACAGTAGCAGCAGCGTGGTTCCGGACTGGAACCTCTCTTGTGAAATTTAATTTAAACCTAGATTATAGATGTGATATGGCATAGGTCATCCTTCGATCCATTGTAGAACTTGGAAACCCACTGAGGGAATATTCGTTCACATTTTTGTTGAACGCAGTTGGTTTTTTTCCATCCTGCATTAAAACATTTCCTTTTATAAATAGTGCAATTTATAAACAATGTTTTGTGAGTAGAATACAATTTCCAATGGTAAACTTAACTTCTTTTTCGAAGTTATTTTACCAGCTAACTAAAAATAGGAAGGCCTTGAACCCCTTCCACTAAATTTAGTTAGTATTAAGATTCTTTTACAGGGAGTGCAGTGGAGCTGACACTGAATCATTAAGTATTTGGTTATATCATCGCTAGTCTCACTGAACTCTTCTGAACTCTACATGTCACGTGTGGTCTGGCGTCTCCTTACCAGCAACAGGTCCCAGGTTCAAACTAGCCAATTCCCTAAAAAACACGCTCAGAGCGTCGTTGCGCGAAAGTGGTAGGGAGACACTATATAGAACAAACAGACACCACGCAGAATGTTAGAATGTGTCCACGAGAGTCAAGCTCTAGGGGTAAATGGTATTTCAGCGCAAATGTCAGTAAGCATTTGCTGATTTCATGATAGAGCTAACCGCTGACTTAAAATCAAAAGGGAGTATTATGTCCAGAGTAGTTTCAGTTTTCTTTAGAAATTCTTTTTACATACAGTAAAAGATTGGTTGGTTGGTTTAGAGACTCAAGAAACCAAAGAAATAATAAAATTTTAAGATAAAATTTTAGCTGACTTATGGTGCTGAACACATTTAATGGTACGAAAGACATGTTTTCTATTGGGAGCATAGACAAGGTGTTTGAATTGCCGAACTGAATTAAGTGTGACACGCTTGTTTGTGTGGCCATCCTCCGCAGCAAGCATATAAATACTCGTTTTGTAAATCAAACTGCCTTTTCCTGCTGCTATAGCAATTGGTATTTGGCTATAGCAGCAGGGAAAGGCAGTTTGATTTACAAAACAAGTATGAATTAAGTGTGTTTGGCTAGTACTATAAATCAATTTTTTTCTTGCTAAACTGTCTGTGAATGAATCGATTCTATTGGGAAGGGAGTTCAGCGCCGAATCTATAGGCATTAGGGAAGCTATACCATTGTTGGCAGCCATACCACAGATGTATTTCGATAGCTATCAACCTCCAGCACTGACGGGAGCCGCAGATTGACGCATCGTTCGACACAGTACGCGGCCAAGTGGATTATGGTTCAAAATGGTTTAAATGGCTCTGAGCACTATGGGACATAACATCTGAAGTCATCAGTCCCCTAGAACATACAACTACTTAAACCTAACTAACCTAAGGGTATCACACACATCCATGCCCGAGGCAGGATTCGAACCTGCGACCGTAGCGGTCGCACGGTTCCAGACTGAAGCGCCTAGAACCGCTCGGACACACCGGCCGGCAAAGTGGATCATGAGTTTCTGCAGAGGTGGCTGGACTGCGAACGATCTAAAATTTGATGACAGAACACCGATCGTGCGCTGTCTTTGTGATAGTGAAGTGCTACGAAGAAATGCTCCAAGCAAAATGTGATTTCAAATGAGTGTAAGTCGAGTTGTCTCGAATGTTTGCTAAATTTATATGATTTATGTTTATCTGCTAATTTAATAAATATTCCGTTTTTTTTATAATTCTTGTTACAGTTAGTAAAATTAAGCTGATGATAGATTATGACACACTAGCAGATACATGGTGTTCAATACTTAACTAAAAAGATGCTTACGTTATGGTTCTGACATGTAAGTAATAAATTTTGTTTATTATAGTATGTATTTATTTATTATGTTATGTATGTCAGATACGAAGTGACTGAATGTACCAAGTTATCGAACTAATCTGCCACATTAAATGCAGGTATGTAACGTATCCCGTATGAAGGCGAGTTATTCCTTATTTAAATATTATTGTAATATACTAGTTAAGTTTGTGAGGTGGTCAGGTTGAGTCAGATCAAGTGGAGACACACACTTTTTGAGTGGTGCGCTCAAGTGGCCGATTCTGAGGACTTTTCGTTGAGAACTTGACGAAGATTTTGTAAGTTATTCGTTTATCTTTTATTTAATAATACTGTGCATTTTATTAACTGGCAATTCTAGCCAATGCATGGACTGTATAACTAAAGGTTCACAGCTAAAGATTTTTTTTGCAGCGAGTTAGTTGCTGGGGATGAAAGCAAACGTGCGCTGATAGACCTTATGACTGCTTCTACCAAATGTATTTAAACAGAGACGCGGATAGCCTAATTACCTAAGGTGAGAGCAACATCAATTAAACTCACAACAGGTTTGTTGATATGGGATGCTGTATCTACTCAGCAGAAAACCATTAGGTAAAGTGGCAGCTAGAATGAGAAATTCTCAAGTTATGTAATGACATTAAGTTTTGTTACCACTGACAGTGATCTTTACGTCAGATTTAAAGAAGTCGGAAGTATCATCATAACATTTTTTCTTGATGATGGGCTGTTTACTGGAAGGAGTGCAGATGGTTTTCCTGAAGTTATGAACAAGCTGAACCAGGAGTTTGAAATAACATTTGTCATATCTTGAAACGTAAATTAAAATAAGTTCATCGGGAATTTTAGGATATCAACCTATGTATAGAAAGAAATTCTCAAGACAGTTTTAGTTTTACTGTTTAAAAGCAGCAGGTACGGCTACTGAGCATATAATGGTGACAGATGAACAAAATCTCGTCAGCGATGAGCCATTGGTAAGGACTTAGCACTAATGAGAAACTATGGGGAGTCTGCTGTACATTGCAACAACATCTCGCCCATACATTTGATTTTATTATTAAATACTCAGAAAGATTTGGATATAAATGAATGGATAGTCACTGTAAAACGGTAGATGGAATTTTTCAGTACGTAAAATTAATTATCAGTTGTGCTATATTCTTTGATGAACGTTACACACCACCTTCCTATTGTTATTCTAATTATAGAGATGATATCCCAACTAGATGCTCCACCAATGGAGTTCTTATCTTGGAAAAGGACCTATTGTATGGCATGCTCGAAAGGAACGTCTAATGACAACTTCAATAGCTGAAACAGAATACCAATCCACCGTCTCCTCGATCTGTCTATATGTTGGATACGAAACTTTGGACAAGAACTTCGAATTCCAGCTCTGAAAGAATTGTGACAACAATGCGCTGACAATCAAGCTGTCATACATACGTTAAAGAACACCTATGAAGAAAAAAATGACAGGGAGAAGTAACATATAGAAATTCCACGGAAGTTCATCTAGCAGGATAACAAACTGACTATTATCGAAATTACGAGAGAGCACATTCCGGGAAGAGATGGGCAACATATTACTACCGCCCACATATATCTCGCGTAATGATCACAACGAAAAGATCCGAGAAATTAGAGCAAATACGGAGACTTACAAGCAGTCGTTCTTCCCACGCACAATTCGTGAATGGAACAGGGAAAGGGGGATCAGATAGTGGTACAATAAGTACCCTCCGCCACACACCGTAAGGTGGCTCGCGGAGTATAGATGTAGATGTAGATAAAAATTAAACTTCTAGGAAGGCCAGGCCAACATATTGACTTACTGCCTCAACCACAGAGTCGTAAGGTGTTCGAAGAGTTAAGATAAGAAATTAAGGAACAGTGCTGAGAGTTATTTGTTTTTATAGCTTGTTGCTACATGATGTGCAGACTGTTTATATACCCGTATATATGTTCCACATATTTTTTTAATAATAATATAGCCGTTACCCTATGTTCAATTAGTTGTTTTTCATCGCCAAACTGTTACTTATCATTAAAACCAGAATTTATAAAGAAATAACCAAAAAGGAAGATCATATCTATTTACATACGACGAAGAACTTTCATCAGAAAGTAACCTAACTTGTTGGAGACAATGAGGAAGCGTAATACTCTCTCTGATATATAGTACTAAGGTCATGTAAAAGGTTTATTAGATACCATCATCACTGCTCCAAAGTCACGCTATTATAAACATGTAATTCCATTCATACATAAGTACAGCGATGGGTAGAATTGTTGAGAATACTTCCTAATCAATTAATCACTTACAGCTGTTAAATGTGTCTTATTACTCACTAATGAAAGAAGAACGTGATCTGTCATTTTCGGGGAATTCCTGGATGCCTTAACAACACTTTAGCATTGACAGATAACGCTATAAAAGGAATTTAAATACGATGAACATATGTTATTAACATTACTATAAATAATTTATCTGCCTGAGGATACCCTCGAAGTGATATAAATTTTCTCAATGCAATAAAGGAATACATAGGTCAAATAAAATAATATAATTATATACACGTGTGTTGGGTCTAGTGCAGCAGGGGATACAACCCGTCGGCTTTGAACAATGACGTCATTCCTTTTTCATAGATCGTAATGTCTTCACTTCGAGGCATAGATAACAAAGCAGTTCTGTGTTCTAATAAGCTCTATCATTAAAATAATTGAATGTTAATCTAAAAGCGATCGATTGATATTCGGTACATCATTAAACGTGTGATTTAATTAACTTAATTGTTTGTTTTTTATTCGGCCGGTACTTAATATTTTTCGTAATGATATTGAGGTAATGTGGATTATTAATTTTTTATTATAGAACAATTTGTAGTGTCTTATTTTCGTTTATAGGAATGGATTAGTCTACCGCTATGAATCTGGACGATTTAAGGGAAGTTATGGGCCAAGATATGTTGACCACAATTTGCTTCCTGCAAATGTGTGGTCTCATAGCGGAATACGTTCAATGTCGTGAGTGCGGCGAACATATGCACCTTACGAGTGTATCGAGTCGCCGTACTCACGACTTATTCGTATGGCGCTGCAGCAAAGATCGGTTGTGGCGGTCCATTAGTCAAGGGACGTGGTTCGAGAAATCTAAGCTCGCCCTCAGAGACATAATGAAAATAACATATTGTTGGTGTTTAAGATATCCTGTATGGCTGTGTGTGCATGAGTGTCGTGTCAGTAAACATACCGTAGTAGACTAGTACTCGTTTTGTAGGGAGGTTTGTGGGGAATATATGAAATATAGGGGGCAAGATAAAAATGTTGCGTATAGCTATATAGCTCAAGTAATGAATGGGATACTATTAGCGTCCAAGGCACAGTAGCTGATAAGTGTTTTTTGACTTTAAAAAAGAAATCTCATGAGATAGAATAGACTGATCCTACTTTATTAAGCAATCAATAAAAAAAACTAAACTGAAACATAACAGCAAAAGCGAAAATGGTAAACTGCAAATAGAATAGATTAGCCATGCATAACACCCACCCACCTCCCCAGGAGTCGGAACTCCCGCTCCCATTAGAATATACACATGCTTCAGTAGGTGATAAGTGTTTTTTGGCTTTTTTAAAAAAAATCTCACTAGATAGAATAAACTGATCCTAAGATACAGATGCTTCAGTAGCTGATAAGTGTTTTTTGGCTTTAAAAAAAAATCTCACGAGATAGAATAAACTAATCCTACTTTAATAAGCAATCAATAAAAAAACTAAACTAAACCATAACAGCTTTTGCTGTACATACCGTAGTAGACTGGTACTCGTTTTGTAGGGAGGTTTGTGGGGAATATATGAAATATAGGGGGCAAGATAAAAATAGCTAAACTTTTAACTTAACTAAACAGCTTTTGCTGTTATGTTTTAGTTTAGTTTTTTTATTGATTGCTTAATAAAGTAGGATCAGTTTATTCTATCTCGTGAGATTTTTTTTTAAAAGCCAAAAAACACTTATCAGCTACTGAAGGGAGCTACAACACTAAGAAGAATCGCTTCTCGGCTTTTGACAAGAACAATGTTTATCTCTCTCACATTCCTTTGTTTCTCAACATTCTAAATTAATAATCCACATTACCTCAATATCATTACGAAAAATATTAAGTACCGGCCGAATAAAAAACAAACAATTAAGTTAATTAAATCACACGTTTAATGATGTACCGAATATCAAGCGATCGCTTTTAGATTAACATTCAATTATTTTAATGATAGTGCTTATTAGAACACAGAACTGCTTTATTATCTATGCCTCGAAGTGAAGACATTACAATCTATGACTAAGGAATGACGTGATTGTTCAAAGCCGACGGGTTGCATCCCCTGCTGCACTAGACCCGAGATAATGAACAAATAAAAAGCTTCCTCGTCAACAAACAAACATGTGTGAAAGCATGCCTAATTGTCGCTGCACACAAACTTCGCAGTTATACACTGAATGATTTTTTTTTAAAACAATTGTAATCAATGGCTCTGCAGAGACGTTCTTGAAATACCTGTGGTGAACACTACAAAGCCTAGACGAGTACCGTTTGTTAAGCCAGCAGTCAAGATCTCAACACATTTAGTTCGAAAATACTCCATGATCTGTAGACAGTGGTGCCAACTACAAACTAGTGATAAATAAAGTTTCCTACAGATAAACTGGAAACCTGGATCGCAAGAACAATACAAATGCTAGACAATAATGAAAGTGAAACCCATTGTACTAATCAAATTTTTCTGTAGGGCAGATATGCGATACAGTACTAATTTTTGTAGAGCTGATACTGCTTTGCTTTGATCTGCATGTATCAACGGCCGCAGCCGGTCGTCACTTGTGTGGAGCAAGCACGAATGGCGGCGTGGCCAGCCACCAGAGCCCTTTCCACGCGTTCCAGCTACGATGGGCATTTGCTGGGCAGCGGGTTTTCTGGAATCGTCACCAGAGGTCACCACACGAACTGACGGTCCCGCCTCCTCAACAGAGCGCGCCAGATCGAGAAAGTCTGTTGTGTCAATCGGACGCGCCGCGCGTGTTTCGTAGCTACAGACAATTGCGTAAAGATTTTTATTTAAAAAAATCAGTAAGTAAGGAAAAGAGATAGCAAACTCAGGCAGAACTTATGTCTGCAGTACTGAATTTCTGTATATTGACTAAACCTTTATGAAGATTTTCTAAATGACAAATGTATTTGAATAAACTTTAAAAAACATGTACACAAAGACAATAAAGTGTATAGTGTATGAACCAAACATTTTCTCTAAAAGAACTGCCAAATGGACAGTGTATTTTATTAGTGATTCTGTTGGAATATGATATTTATTTACACCTCACAATGCATACTAATCTTACTCCAGTTGAACCCTCGTTTTGTATTTTTAAGGACAAAATAGGAAACAAATGTTCGAGTAGTCAATGACATGTCACTTTCTTGAATAATTAATAGAATAACGCCCAATCTTTTAATGAAGGCTAAAATATATTACCAATAAATTTTCTCTGTGTAATTAAAGCTGTAAAGTAAGGCGAAATGGTCACGATTAATGTAAGGAAGGTACTTTTTTGCTGTTACGGTAAAGAATGTTCCAGAGAAATATTTTTGTATCGATACTGTAACGCAAGTGGAAGGCAGTCGACGTAATTTGTTTTTGGATTGTATAAAAGCAGGAGCAGTGAGCTTTCAGTCTCTCGCGTTTGTTTTCGCTGGCTATTTCACAAAACGTAAGAATCGCTCTCGCGTCTATAATATTTGATTGAATAGTTATGCTAATTTAATTACAATAACCATATTTAAATTAACAACCTACTTTCCTTTTTCATTAATTCCGCATATCAAATTATTATGCTGCTGTTACCAGACTATTATTTCAGCGTCCCTGAGATCTCTTTCAGCGGTCGTCATTATCAGTTTCCTCGCAATGTAATTACGCAAACTGCGTAAATTTGAGACCGATCACTGGCCTCTAAACAATGCCGTTGGTCAACGTTCTCGTCGGTCTGATGGGAATCTGATGCTGGTTGGCGGAATATTTAATTTCATTATCCGCAAGTAAAAATTTTCTATGCACCATTTTACCATTTCAGAAGCTTTGACACCAACAAAACTGATAAATATAATATTACACTAATTTAAAAAAATACCTTTAATGTTATACAGTGTAACCTTCTTCCATTGTAACCTCTTCTAGATTAACCATTTTTTGCTGTAACCAATTTGCAATATAAACATTTTCCAGTATAATTATTTTCAGTGTAAACCTTTCTACGGTCTAATCAGTTCCAGAGTAACCAGTCTTCCCTGAAGCAGTTTCTACACTAACATTTTCCCACTGTGTCCTCTCGCAGTGTAACCATTTCCAATGCAGCCATTTTCCACTGTAATTGTATATCAACATAACTGTTTTCCAATGTAGCGTTCTGCAGTGAACAATTTTTTAGTGTAACTTTCTCCTACTCAAAACATTTGCCAGAGTAATTAATTCACGGTGTAAGCATTTTCCAGTGTAACTGTTTTACAGTGTAAATGAGTACTGAGGTAGATTTTTCCGCCATTTTCTGTATATGTGTTAAAGTGTAATGGTTTTCCAGTTTGACTGTTTCTAAAACGTCACATTTCCAGATGTACCCCTTTCCAGTGTAACCATTTTCCAGTCTAAATTTCTTCCGCCTTACCATTTCCAGTGTAATCATGTTACTTATTTCCAATGTTGCCTTTAGTCTGGTAAACCACTTCCACTTTAACTATTTTCCAGTGTAACTGTTCTCCAGGGAAGCTGTATTCCAGTTCAAAATGTTCAAATGTGTTTGAAATCTTATGGGACTTAACTGCTAAGGTCATCAGTCCCTAAGCTTACACAGTACTTAACCTAAATTATCCTAAGGACAAACACACACACCCATGCCCGGGGGAGGACTCGAACCTCTGCCGGGACCAGCCGCACAGTCCACGACTGCAGCGCCCCCGACTGCTCGGCTACTCTCACGCGGCTGTATTCCCGTGTAACAGTAATTTAGTCTAGGTATTTTCCAGTATAAGTACTTTCCATTGTAACTATTTTCGTGTACACCTTTTCAGTGTAACCATTTCCAGTGCAACCATTTTCCAATGCAATCATTTGCCAGTGCAATCATTTTCCAGTGCAACCATTTTGTAGTGTAACTGTTTCCCAGTGTAACTGTATTCAGTGTAAAAATTTTCCATTATACCCACTTTTCCACATAAACATCTTCCAGAGTAAAGCCTTTATCAGTGTAAACATTTTCCAGCATAGACATTTTCCAGTGTAACTGTTCCCCCTGTAATCATTTTCCAGCGTAACCATTGACAGTGAACCTGGTTTTCATTGTAACCATTTCTGGTAAAACATTTTTCAAGTGTAAACTTTTGCATTGTTACTATTTTATAGTGTCACTGCTTTCTAATGCAACAATTTTCCAGTGCAAGATTCATCTAGTACAACCATTTTCCATTGTACCATTTTCCAGTGTAACCATTAAATGGTGTGCCGTTTCCAGTGGTACTGTTTTGGAGTGTATTCGTTTGCCAGTGTAAGTGTTTTCAAGAGTTACTTAGTCTGGTTAAACTTTTGCAGTGTAACCGTTTCCTCAAGACTTGTTCCAATAAGCAAATCATACACATTCCTGATGTCATATCCTCAGGTCAGCACGCTTATCTGGTGAGCACTAACCATGAAGCCCTTAAGTGTGATGCCTTAATATCACGGATGTTTCACTGACTTTAGCTTCATGTAGTGGTATCATTAGCAGATGATTACACTGGAAAACACTTACACATGAAAATGTTTATACTGCGAAATAATTACCCTGCGAGCTTTTACACAGGACAATGGTTCCACTGTAAAGCAGTTACACTGGGAAACTGTTACGCTTTATAAATCTTCCTGTTAAAATGTGTATGTTTGACATGTATATCTACGGTTAAAGTTTGGCATTATCAAGAGGCAGTTTGTTGGCTCTAACATAGGCTTTTACAATTTTTGCTGCGACATAGGTTCTCGCAATTTTTGCGGTAACATGCATTGCTACAATTTTTACTACAAATATAGGCTGTTACAATTTTTGCTGTGACATAGGTTCTAGCAATTTTTGCGGTAACATGCATTGTTACAATTTTTACTACAATTTTGGTTGTTTAATGATCTTCTTTACCACGCGGCATAAATTAAGCGTGTTTTCGGGGTAACAGTAGTCACCCATTACACCCACACACTGACAGCTATTGCTGACACAAAATTGTCTTAAGACCAAATAACAAACACTGCCAAGTAATGACACATACACTATCACATTTTGGGAGTCAGAATGTCAGTTTCTGGTGTCACAAATCTATTTCAGTTACGCATCCCGTTTTGTTTGTGTAAAATAGCAATATCGTGCGTGAACATGGTTGTGGTCAACAGAGTTTAGGTCCTATGTTTTTGTGTGTCAGATAATGGTTTCTCAATGTGTTATGTGGCAGCTGACATTATCTTATGATGACTAATGAGAGATAGACGGTTGTTTTTCCAGATTTCATCAATGATTCGTGTTAAACCATTATAATGTAGCAATCACCATTAGCTGTCCTGAGAATGCTCACGGGCTTGCATTTCCTGGATCGAATTTTTTTGGAGATTTTCTACGACAATGAACACGAGACCGTTCTGGTACTTTGTCCTTCAAGCACAACATCCAGCAAGATCCAATAGTGGTCACACGCATCAATACCAAAATCCAGCAGATGCGTTAAACACTTGATGCAAGCATAAATAATTGAATGAATAAATAATATGTGAGAGACGGTATTAAATGTGCAGCACACTTTATTAAATAGTAAGGCAGTACAACCCCCCCCCCTTTCATACATCTTCTCCCATCAACAATAGACTGTAAGGTTGGTTATTAGAACAGATATCGCAAAAACAGGCAGTAATGGCGGCGACTTCTCAGCCGAGGTGCCACGGGTCCAGATTGCTTCCGCACGAGGCGCCGTTGACGACGAGAACGTCGACGCCCTCGCAGATGTATCGGGCGTGTCGGCGGCTCAGAAGTGCCGGACGCTTCGATGGGGAGAGCCGCAGCGGTGGGTGGTAGGGGCTCTCCAGCGTCCTGCAGGCGGAATAAAGAAGATAGAGAATTTCGCCACCAAGCAACAGTCTACGCACTTCAGTGGATTGTATCAAAGTAAATGACAAAAAATTGCGTCAATTCCAAAGGCTATCAGTTAGCGTGAATGTCGTAACAATGCTGTTCTAATTTTCAAATTATCGAAAGCACATGTTAGTCGACTTGGCAGTTCACAGACATTCGTGTGCTCGTGTGCTCGTGGCTGTTAAGACACTGTTCTACATGGGTGACTATCAAGACGGTCATACGGAGTGTTTTGCAAACACGTCTTTCACTCGCTAAATAGTTCACTACTGGAACCTGGTACTTTATACTGTGTGGATCATGTTGCGCAGAAACGAAATTGACATAGGTTGTCAATCAAGCAGACGTAACAGCACCTGTAATGTTGTCAATATACCTAACCGAATTATTGCCTGGTATCAACAGCATCAGGTGTCTACAAGCCACTATCACCGTGTGGTGAACCTAAGGAAATGCAAAGATAATTACAAAAAATTTCCACTAGGTGTACTAATGGCAGCACTCTCTAACTAAACGTAAATACAAGATAATGTCTATAAAATAGATAAGTAGCCGTAATTCTGCCCGACTAGACATGTCTCGGCATATAAGAATTTAGAGGTAATTACAAGAACCAATACAGAGTGGGATAAATACTTCAATCAGTATCAACAAACGAAAATGTAGGTCAACGAAAATGGAGGTCAAAGCCTTCTTGGAACGGTTCTGCGAAAATACACTGCATACATAAGGAACATTGCACGAAAGGCACTAGATATAACAGTTCCGCGGTATTGTTCTTGCGTTAAAGGAGTTCTCATGAAGTAGGAACGTCTGCTCGCATATAACGAATTCAGAAGCGTACTCCTAGGGTGGGAAGAGGTCGGTTTAGCCCATACGAAAAGAGTAACAGAGATGCACGCCTAACTTTAATGTCACTCTTTGGACGAAAGAAAGTGCACTTCACCTGAAACTTTGTTGGCTAATTTAGAGATCCTTTATCTGAATAGGAGTGTACGACATTATAATGCCGTCTTCAACATCACAAAGAGAACATCAGATCAAGGGACTAGGAGGGCACAGGGGTGGCTACACAGTCACGTTTCCTCACTCAACACGAGAACGAATTTTCACAGATATTCGTTAACATTGTTAGGAAGAACACTCCACCATGTACCACACTCTGGGTTGTGGAGTATATTGATAAATTCAGATTTACCACTTCTGATTGTCACCAGTGAATGTAAACTGAAAGCTTACGAAGAATACGCACATTAAGTCTCTAACTGCTAAGCAGAAGCTTCAACTTAAGGAATTGCTTATAAAATAGACGATGCCACTATTTTTTCTGCAAATTAGTAAGAACTTTGACGTAGTGAGTACTTTCTCTTGCTTTCCTGCCTCACTCGCCGGTCTAAATGAGAAGGGCGGTAAAGTTAGGAAAAATATAACTGATTCAATGGTTAGCAGACATTCAATCCATCCACACTTCATTCGCAAAGCAGCACAGAATATAATGAAGCGATAATGGTACCAGAAGAACTCCCTGCCACACACAAAGCAAGACTGAAGTGTCTAGGACACAAACGCAAATTAGAGAGTTGAGTTAGCTGATCGATACTTACACCCAACATTACATTTGTGAATAAAAAATGGTGCTATAAGAACACTTTCGAGGACAGTTGCCAATCCAGTCGTACAATTTGTGAAATCCAAGTGGATAAACTATTTTAGCAAAGCCTTATTGGAGTTCCAGGGAAACGCGACAGAGTTTAGTAACTAGTGGATGAGTTAAATGCAATGAGGTTGCCACTGTTCCGTTTGCCCTGTCATTAGCTACATAACACGAGAGGCCTCACCTGCAGAGTGTCTGGGACCGCAGCTCGGCTCTGCTCCTCCTCTTCCACGTCCTCCTCCATCTCCTGGTATCCGGCGCCCAGGCAGCATAGGTTCCTGATGCGTTGGAAGATCTGCATACACAAAACAAGGTGTGAGACAGTGGCCAGAGCAAGCGAAATGCAACGCAATTTAATACATGCTGCTGATTCTCTACAGTACAGGTAATGCAAGAACCACGAGCTTCGTCCTCTTTGCTGAAAAACACCTGACTGTTTGCAAAGTGTGTGGAACCATAGTTTGGCAGCCTTCAGAACCAACAAACGTTGAAGTTTCAGATACTGCATCTGCGTTACTAGCAAGCAGCAATTACCTTGTGTTAAGAAAGTTCTATATATTCTGCGTCATCGAATCGGTAGACTCAACAAACACTAGACATCTCCCGCCCTACAATGCCATTACTACAGTTTATCTTCCCCTTCGTCGTACCAACTGAGAAGTGAGAACAAGCTATCGTCTCAGTCTACGTGTATACTGCAACTGGAATTCTGCATTCGAATAGTAATGGCGGCTGTTTGGGGACGTACCGTGTGGCGTCCAGATCGTCTTCCCTCTCCAATAGGATGAGGACGCGAAGCGTGGTGTGGTGTCTCTGAAGAGCGGGACGGCTCGGTGTCCACACTAGTCCAGCAGGCAGACCAGGCGCCACCAGTGTCCTGGAGAAAAAAATTATGAAGTTTGAAATAGCGCCGTCTTGCAATGGTGTGCTCGACAGATGTGTATGGCAAGGATATAAGAATTAGTGGTAATCTAAAGTTGCTTCCTTCGTATTGAAAGGTTCGTGTTACGGACTATATGAATCTAAACGAGAAACTTGGCGTCAGTTTCTTTTTTTCTGTCGTGGACTAACTTCAAGACAAAAGCTATTAGGGTGTAATTTTGTTGGAAGTTATAACACTGTGATTTTTATTAGCTTCACTTTACTTGTGAGTGATCGGCTATGTAATGCAGTGGGGTATGTGTCACTGTTATTATTGTTTCATTTGTCTTCAGTTTGAATACATGTTCGATGCAACTTTCAAAGCTAGACAGAAATGTGCAAGCCTCTCATGGTGAGCCCCATTTGCTTTAACCCGTTTTTAGTAGTCACATCTTGCTCTCCTTGTACAATGGTTAGCTCCTTTCCCCCTCCACACACGTTCTTTTCTACATGACCACAGTTATCATAGCTTAATAATTTGCAATTAGTTCCACCATTAAACTGTATTGTAAGTGTCTTCCTGATTCGTTGCAATACCTCCTAATTAGCTGACCAGCTTACCCATCCATTCTTCAGCATTCTTCTGTAGATGGCGCTAGGCAATCAGGATTATGACCTCACTGAGTCGTAAAGTAAATTGCAACACTAACTGCACAAAGATATTTGCAAACTAAGCGTGTGTTTCTCAGACACTTAATAAAAGTGACGAGGGCGCATTTGTTTACTCTGCAAAATAAATAGGCCAGGAAAAAAACGTTGTATAGGTGCAAGACGCCGTCTGCACTGCTAACATGTAATGACTGGCGGATATATCCAGTAGTTGCCTCCAGACCACTCCTATAACGGAAGAGTACGGAATCTGCGGTACTCACCCCTCCAGCACCACGCTCTTCCTCTCCATGCAGGCGGTTTCCAAGGAACAGAAGAAAGAACTCGTCCCGCGTCACAGCTCGCACCTATTGGGGAAGAGAATACGACTGTAGACAACGAAGATTTAGTTGAAGTGTTGGGATGGTGTAATATTCAACATATCTGGACTGTTCGCTGCTGTATCAGTAATCACACTTTCTAGGCACTCGATAAATATTTACATTTGTGTTGTCTGATAACAATAAAAAAAAACTGTAATATTCGAGCCATCGTGCTATCGTTGGTCAGTCCGAATCTTAAAGCTGACGCTGTCGAGTCTTGTTTGCATGTGGAATTACATGGAAACTTTCGTAAAAGACTGGTAATACACAGTATTTACAAGAACCAAGGGGAAATGGAAACGTGTGTGGAGGGGGAAAGGGGGAAAGGAGCTAACCATTGTACAAGGAGAGCAAGATGTGACTACTAAATGGAAAAGTAAGAGACAGGTGTTCTGATTAAAAGCGTAGTAAAACCGGGATGCAGTCTTCCTTCCCTACTGTCATTGCTGTACATCAAAGAAGCAATGACTAAAATAAGAGAAAGGTTCAAGGAAGCAATTAAAATTCGGCGTGAAAGAATAGCAGTGGTAAAATTCGCAAATGAGGTTTCAACCCTCTGTGAATGGGAGAACGGTTTACTAAACATGTAGAGTGAACTGAGCAGTGTAATGAGCAGACAATGTGCCCTCTGAGGAAAACAATGAATAAACAAAAGAGAGTGGGTGGCGGGGGGGAGAATTCTCCAACGTTGGAAGCAAAATCACACAAGACGGTTAAAGCGAGAAAGCTTCGAGAAGTAGACCAGAACAGATGAAGACGGTGATTCCCCGGTAAATGGAGCCTGCTAATATCGAACACAGGTCTTAATTCGGGGATTAAATGTCTTAAGTCTATACGTCTGTAACACATTATGAGCCATGGAAAAATCTGAAACGAAGAGAACTGTAGCGTTTTGAAAGTGTTGTTGGAGACTTCCATTAAAATTCAGAGGACTGGAGAGATAAGAAACAATGAGTTCCTCCGGTGAGAAAGAAGGAATATATGAAAAAACACGGACTTGAATAATGATCTTCATTAAATGAAATCTGTCACTATATCAGGGAATACATTCCATTTTACCACAGCGAGCCGCAGAGTGTCAAATATTTAGCTGAAAGCACATCTTGCAATGCGTTCAACAAATAATTCAGGACGATGATGTTAAAAGGTATTATGAGACGAAGAGGTGGCCACAGTCTTTTTTTGTTCTTGCTGGCCGCTTCAAACTAGTCGGAGGACTGACTACATTTAGTTTCCGTCTCATAAAAAATTCAGTGCATCCTAACGCCTATAAGGATCTCTCTATATACATCACCAGAGCAAGCGATTCACCGTTAATCAACCACATGAGCAGCAATGGTGTCTTCCATCGCCAGGTCATGCAGCAGGTCTTTTACATGAGATTCCTCTGTCACAAAACGCTGCGACATCACTATCTGCTGCTCTACTCTGACGTTCCCTGTAATCAGGTTCCTTCGCATTGTCAATACGGTCTTGTTACTCGTAGCCAACGCCATAAGTAGCTTATTGTTGAGTGCTTTTGGACACTTCAGTTCTTTCAGTTACGTTAAACTGTTTGCGTTCCGGCAGAGTCTAACTCACTCGAAACAAAAACGAATGAACAATTGTCATCCCCTACAATTTAAGTTTTGCTCTCGGAAGTAATGTAACACGACGATACTCACCTGCAAGGTGTCTTCTTCTGGAGAGACGTCGTCCCACACGCGCGTCTCCTCCGTCTCCCCTGGCGCTGCTGACAGGCAGCAGAACCACTCCCTCACACGAGAAAACATCTGTGCAGAGGAGGCACCACGTGAGATGTAGTCCAGGCAATACACAGGGACAAACATTACAGCTGGTGACGTTATATTTTCAGGAACAATTTCGCTGCAAATCTTGTAATATTAAATACCTCATTCATTAGGGAAATTGGGATTTTTCTGTACTTACTACACTGAAGTTTAATAGAGAAGATTAAAATGTACATGGGATCTGTTAGAATAAGTCATTCAAAGCAACACATTTTTTCACGAATCAAATATAAAGTAACTGACTAGATTTCTTTTCTAAAGATGTGTAGCAGGTACTTCCGCCCCCCACCCTCCCCGCCCTCGTTTGGCATTCAGAGTGTTAAACGATGAATAAAATTCTCTTTCCACTCTGTCTGTCTATTGTCCACCATGCACAATACAAACGCAAATCTGATATCGGAAGGGGAGCAATGACAGTTTTTGGCACAGGATTTGCAGTACACAAATCACTCACAGACAATACCCAGCATTTCATTTCAAAATCAGAAAGTTTCTCCACAACCACCTTGAAATCAGGAAACAAAATATACACAATCATCAACCCACATTCATCGACAAACGATCACAACAGAAAGAAGCCACATAAAGTCGAAAGCTTTTCGGAAGTTCTCCTCTAGTCTGATCTGTTTATCGGCCATGTTTCACCTCCATACGTGGCTAAACTCCACACATATACTTTCAGAAAGGACTCCCTGACACTTAAATTTATACTTGCTGCTAACAAACTTCTCTTCTTCAGAAATGCTTTTCTTGCCATTTCCAGTCTCCCTACTTCGACCATCATCCATTATTTTGCTTCCCAAATAGCATAATTCGTCTACTACTTTAAGTGTTTCATTTCCCAATCTAATTCCCTCAGCATCACCTGATTTAATTCGATTACAATCCACTATCCTCATTTTGCTTTTGTTGTAGTTCATCTTATATCTTTTTTCAAGACGCCGCCCATTCCGTTCAACTGCTCTTCCAAGTCCTTTACTCTCTCCGACAGAATTATAATGTCATCGGCAAACCTCAATTTTTTTATTTCTTCTCCGTAGACGTTAATTCCTGCTCCCACTCTTTCTTTTGTTTCCTCTAATACTAGCTCAATATGCAGGCTGAATAACATCTGGAATAAGCTACAACTCTGTCCCTCTCTCTTTCCAACCACTGCTTCCCTTTCATGCCCCTCGACTCTTACAACTGCCATCTGGTTTCACAACTAGGCAAAGAAAAAAGTATTCAGAGTACTGATTCTCACATAGTACCCAAACGTACGAAGAAAATGATCATTTTATGCATTATAGTCAAAATTTTAACATTAAAATTATGTCTCAACACTATCGGGACACCCTCCGCTGTACACTGAAAATTTCATCCTGTGAACATCCTCCTGTCTGTAGCTAAGCCATTTTTGTGCAACATCCTTTCCTCCATGAGTGTTGGTCTTGCATGTTTCGCAGGAAAACATCTGTGAAGTTGGAAAGGTTGGAAACGAGGTACGGGCGGAAGCAAAGCTGTGAGGTCGATTCATGCGTTATGCTTGAGTAGCTAAGTACTGCACGAAAGGCAAAGGTCCCGAATTAGCGTCTCGGTCTGGCGTACAGTCTTCATCTGCCAGAAAGTTTCAAGTAAAAGATTCCTCGAGTCAGACCGTCACTGCAAACAGGTGAAAATTAGGCTAGTCACAAGAAACAGAAAGACAATACAGAATAGAGTTATCAGACTGCACCCAGAATACGTGTATTTAAACACTGGCAAAATTATTGAAGAATTTAATCAAAACACAACTGAAAAATCGACAGACCTCTCGAAGAAAGTTCACAAGAGGACCACTGAACAAAGAATCCTGACGTGGAATAACGTTACAGTAGCAGAACAACGGAAACAAGTGAGGATTTCCAAAAGAGTCCAGAGAATCTTCAAAAGATACTGGAAGATTGAAAAGCGCATACGTCGATTAGATTAACTGAAATCGAGGAAGGCTTCAGAAAAAAATTATATCTGAAATTCTGCAAAACATTCAGGAATAGTTAGAGGGTTATCACCCTTCAAATAACTAATTCAAAGGATCAGACAGAGCTCTAGAAATAAATATTGAAGAAAATTACTAAATCCTCAAAAAACAATTCTTTGATAAACTCTTCAATGGCGAGAAGCCTAAAGAAAAATTAAACTTCACGAAAACAATACCAGATTTAGATTAAAAACATCTCATAACAACAGAAATGAAGAAGATTACAAACAACTAAAAAGCAACAGAGCCCATGAAGAAGATGGTACTATTACCGATATGTGGAAACTCAAATAGTAGAACATCAATAAGAACATTCATAATGTTCTAGCATGAATGTAGATTACAGATAAAATCCTACTGGAATGTAAATGCCCATCGATTCACAAAGACTCCGTCAAGATAGACTCTAATAGTTACAGAGGTATCTCATTTATTACCAGTCAGTTACGAAACTCTTCACAAGACCTTACTCAAAATACAGGAACCACAACTGATAGGATGAATACGTATTGAACAGACTTTGAGCCTCTGAACACTTCCGAAGTTCGAAGAGACGAACAGCACTGTGATGACATTTGTGGATTTTAATAAAACCTACTACTGCATAGAGAGGCAGATTCTCTTTGACACATTAGGAGAATACACAGAGAAAGTAGGACACCCATACAAGAGACAATCAAGGACGAAACATCCAGAATATAGTTTGTGAAATTTCTCAGTACCATTCGAGGTACGCACAGGGTTCAGACGTGATGACTGGGTGTTGTGTGATGCCCTTAGGCTAGTTAGGTTTAAGTAGTTCTAAGTTCTAGGGGACTGATGACCATAGATGTTAAGTCCCATAGTGCTCAGAGCCATTTGAACCATTATGAACAGGGTTCAGACAAGGAGACGGATTCATTTATCTGTATTGCATACAGTAACTGAAACAGCTCTGCACCTAAATGTCAGTTTGTGCAAAGCTGCCGTTGACTTGAACAGGAGGAAGTGAAACATTATCACCACAAAGCTACCCATTAATTGCACCATTGTTGTTTCATTCTTACATTCACTGAAGAGGACACTTCAAAACTAGTATTGTAATTATATTTTGAAATAAAATATATTTCAGTACTTGTACACTTCTCGACAAACGATTACGTTTATTTGTAGCCGATAATGTCGTTTTGCTTGTAGGTCGCTGACTCCTAAGTAAACGAATTGCCTTAAGAGAGGATCAGTGAGAGTTTTTGTGTGTTTGCATTAAAACGTGGCATAAACCTTGTCTTCTTCTTGCCCTTAAGGACCAGTTTTTACATCAGGCACGCCTAAGCATACGAGCTGATTACAATATAAGCGTCACTAAATATTTTGTAGAACAATTACGGACAGTGTACCGTTGATGATGAAATACGTGTGTAATGATAGACTTGTAGTGTTTTCCATTGCAAAAAGTAAGATTTCTCCAGTTTCCAGCTAAGCTTCCATTCTGCCAGTATCTACTGCTTCACACGGAACATAAAATAATGAGTAGGTATTTTGATTCTGAAATTCTGTCCATGGAAAGATGGCCCATATTTTATTCTACTTGGCTTAGGACAAGATTATCGAACAATGCGAAGCAAAAGTCAAAGGGGTACATTTAGGAAGAACACGTACAAGCAAAACACTCATAAAATGTCTGGAATTCACAGATTACACAGCAGACTCAGCTATAATAGACACGAAGCAGAAGGAGCTCTGGAATACTTGCAGAAACTCTACGCCAAAACGGGCCTACACATAATGTATGAGTAAACGCAACACATGGAACAAAATGCAACACACAAGTAATGCACACAAAACACGTTAAGGTTAGCAGACTGGAAAAATTCAAGTATCTAGGGGAATATGCACAAATAAGAGGATCACACAAGCCATCCAACATAGAAGGAACACAAACATTTCAGAAAGCGTACAAACTCAATGGACGCACTAAATTAAAAGAAACATTCCAAAGACATGCCAAATTCAGGAACTACAACACAGTTGCCAGAAGCACTCTAAACATTAGAAACGTTCACTGTCTGATCAGAGAGACTGAGAGATAGAACATAAAGTTCTCAGAAATATTTTTGAAGCTATACACGTTATTTTGATAAAGAAAGCGATCAAGGAATTGTAAGAACATACAGACAGACTCATAGTCACAATCGTAAAACGCCTACTGACATTACACGGACACACACATTAATCAGCAACAAGATACTCATGAAGAGGGTTTTTGATGCAGTAAACATCCCAACCGCAAAGGCAGTTGCTTTCAACAAGTAGAAGAAGACCGAAATCAAAAAGAAACCAATGGGGAAAGTATAAATGAAAGAGTCAGAATCAGAAACAAAATTATGAACTTTTAATTTTAAATAAAATAAACGAAAAAAACAGGGGGAAATATGGAAGAAACAAAGAAAAGAAGAACACAGTCAAAGAATGAAGAAACTTTTGGAAGAGAAAAAAGAAACAAAAAAAATTGGAAAATCTAGTAACAACGTAGTTAAAACAGTTTCTTAGAGGGAAAAACGTGTAGTAATTGCAATAAATGCAACATTCATGTTGGCAAATGGATTTATTATTTCCAAATCAATTCAAACTGTAAAATGTTCACCATGAATATTCCAGTTTTGGCATACGAAGACTAATGTTTGCCAGTGGAGTGGGACTTTATTTAGCACACACTAATCGCGATATAATTTTACACATTTTACGTTTCTAATTGTTAACGCGTGTTTCATGTGTATCTGAAACGAAAAGCTGTGTAGTAGTAGCAGCTTATCGCAGTCAGGCAAACATGTGAAACATTTGTTAAGTCAGTTATTTGAAAAGTAAGTATTTAGACTCAACACTGACATTCGGAACTGTAAAATTTTGTATTCTACCGGAAGTAGGTGTTTCAGATTGCGTATGAACATAAGGGTAGCAAAAAGAAAGAAACTGATGATTTCGAGGAAATTAGGGATCAAATTGTGACTCTGTTTTTTTGAAGTGTATTGCTGTGCATCTCGTGATTTAGTGAATTTTAACCACTGTTGTATAAATACACACAGATCCACCGTAAAGTTAGGAATGCGTCGCCACCGACTAGACATTTCGTAGTGAATTTCGGAGCTACATATTTGGCGCTGTATGTTTTGATATATTCCCCGTTACAGGCATGCATACGAAAGAACATGTGAGGTATGAAAATGACACTTATATACGAGTAATAAAAGATTTGTAGTCATTTCCACTGCAGACAGTAAGATTTTGCCAGTTTCAAGCTGAGTAATCATACCTACTCTGTCGTCAAGTTCAAAATGAAATAATGGGTATGTAATGGAATGCACTCCACGAAAAGATGCTCCGTAATTTCTGTTTGGAAAATTAATATCCCCTTTTAAACTATTTCTAGCTATTCTTTTTTCATTGCCTGTTATTTCTCGAGTCACTTTCAAAATGTTGTATCCATTGGCATGATTTTATCATTAGGAATTGCAACATATTTTATTGGATGAGATACATGAACGATATCCACCACCAAAAATCAGTCTGCTGGATGAAGCTATAAACACAACACACAGACAAAATTCACTGTAGAGAAAGAACATTACACCCAAACAAAATTTTTTGTTTATAACCATAAAAAAAGAAAAGAAAAAACAGCATAGCTTTGAAATTTACCGTAAACCTATATCTACCATAAAGTACGTCTATACCAACTACAATGTAACATACGCGATGAAAGGTACACTATGTGACCAAATGTATCTGGACACCCACAAAAACATACGTTTTTCACAGTAGGTGCAGTGCTGCCACCTACTGCCAGGTACTCCATATCAGCGACCTCAGTAGTCATTAGACATCGTTAGAGAGCAAAATGGGCGCTCCGCGGAACTCACGGACTTCGAACTTGGTCAGGTGATTGGGTGTCACTTGTATTATACGTCTCTATGCGAGATTTCCACACTCCGTCCGATGTGGTAGTGAAGTGGAAACATGAAGGGACAAGTACAGCACAAAAGCGTAGAGGCCGACCTCGTCTGTTGGCTGATAGAGATCACTAACAGTTGAAGAGGGACGTAATGTGTAATAGGCAGACATCTATCCAGACCATCACACAGGAATTCCAAACCGCTTCAGGATCCACTGCAAGTATTATGACAGTTCCGCGGGAGGTGGGAAAACTTGGCTGCTCATATGCCACACATCACGCCGGTAAATGCCAAACGACGCCTCGCTTGGTGCAAAGAGTGTAAACATTGGATGATTGAACAGTGCAAAAACGTTGTGTGGAATGACGAATCACGGTACACAATGTGGCGATCCGATGGCAGGGTGTGGATATGGCGAATGCCTGGTGAACGTCATCTGCCAAGGTGTGTAGTGCCAGCAGTAAAATTAGGAGGCGGTGGTGTTATGGTGTGGTCGTGTTTTTTGTGGAGGAGGCTTGCACCCGTTGTTGTTTTGCGTGGAGCTATCACAGCACAGGCCTACATTGATGCTTTAAGCACCTTCTTGCTTCTCACTGTTGAAGAGCAATTCGGGGATGGCGACTGCATCTTTCAACACGATCAAGGACATTTTCATAATTTACGGCCTGTGGTAGAGTGGTTACACAACAATAACATCCCTGTAATGGACTAGCCCGCACAGAGTCCTGACCTGAATCCTATAGAACACTTCTGGGATGTTTTGGAATGCCAACTTCGTGCCAGGCCCCACCGATCGACATCGATATCTCTTCTCAGTGCAGCACTCCGTGAAGAATTGGGTGCCATTCCCCAAGAGACCTTGCAGCACCTGATTGAACGTATGCCTGCGAGAGAGGAAGCTAGGCCGGATACGTTTGATCACATAGTGTATGAGGGCAAACCAGCAGAACATTTTGCACTTGGCACAAAGAACATATCAGTGCATGGAAATATCGGACAAACCATTAAGCTTTTGCAGAACATTTAAGAGAAAATAGTGACCAATTTACTACAAGAGAGAAAGACATGAAAAAAGTCAGAATAAATAATGAAAGACGCACTAAACGTTAGAAGATAATTATCACATAGACAAAACAAAGACTGAAATGAAGCTACCACTAAATTACCGTGTGGATATGCCTAACCACTCACTGTTTTTTTTTAGATTAGATTAGATTAGATTAGACTGACTGATCATATAACAGACAGAAATTTCCAATGAATGATCACAAGTTCCACTTCCCTCCTATGTATGGTAAAATTAAAATTGAAAATTTAAAAAAATTAGATTAAAGAAAAATATAAATATTAAAAACAAAAATATTTACTAATGCAAGAAATTGGTAAATAAGAAAATAAGAATAAAATGCGTAGAAAGACATATACACACAAACACACAAAACTCACATCAACATACATACAGTCAAACAAATAAAATGGAAACAAAAAAAAATGGGATATTTGGCAATGCTTACGGGAAACAGCTACACTCTAGACATAGATATTGGCAGTTACAAGGCTGTAAGTCGAAAACAGAGTGACCGCTAGGAAAACCGCAAAAATATACACTAGTTTTTCGCCTGAGAGAAAGCTGTTTCGTCAACAAACAATGATTTGGGCGTTGAAATATAAGTGCCTTTCCATTTTACTGTAAAAATTTCAATGAACTGTTTCAAATTTGTACTTAACCCATTTGTACAAACAAAAACCTAAATGTGCAAACGAAAAAATCGTTCCTGTAATATTTCATGACACCCGCTGCGGATGGATTGTAAATAAGGCGAAACCTGTCTGGGTGCATAAGATACATAAAAAAAACTTAACGTGCTGCAAGCTATAGGTGTTTTTCTTCCAGACGGCTGTAATTCGTATCAAAATGTGCATAAATGGCCTCCACAAGAAAACTGATTTTGTCATTGCTTAGAGTGGGTCTCTGGTAGCGTCAGGCAGGACGCGAGTTCGCCGACAAAAACGATTGTGCTTCCCCGGTACCGTCCCACGTTTCTAAGAGCTTTAATTGTGCAGCCAATTCCGAAGTCATTGTCAATAGGAACTCCTACAGTAGTTTGTACAGCCCTCCCGACCACGTTTTAATATCTGCATAAACGCAACCTTTAGTTCCTTCGTGCTTTGAACCATTCGTGTAAATCTTTTTGAGGTTCCTCCTGCATTAAGTTCATAAAGGATGTCATTTTAGTCATCAGAATTTAACGACATTGCGTGGTGTACATAGATGGAAGAGTCCGTTCAAAAATTTACATGATAACAGCATAAATCTCAGACCTGTATGGCTCCGCAAGTATACCGTTTAATTTGTACACACTCTTGAACTTTTGGCGGAAGAACTTGAAACTTAAGCCTGGTAGGTACAACAAACGTTCCAGTGATTCTAGAAATGCATTCACACTGATCAGTCTAGTTCTCTCGTGCAAACGTGCCACTTCATCGGCTTCCGAGACTAATTTAGGGTTGGTTTAGCAGCGATAAATACGGTCCTAATCGAAATAATCTATCATCAATCATTGGTAGAACTTTTGGATTCAGGACTTCCTTGCTGACAGAACTCAATAAGTCGCTCTTGACAGGAACATATTGACCGTTTTAAAGGCAATTTCTGGGGTATCCCAAGCAAGCGTGATGGGGACTTTACTGTTTACAGCGTGTATAAATTATGTAGCAGAAAACATTGGAAGCTCTTAAGACTGTTCGCAGATGATGCGGTTGCCTATAAGAAAGTAACAATGCCCGAAGATAGTGCCCATTTAAAAAATTACCTGCAGAGGATTGATGAATTTTGCAGGCTCTAGCAGTTGAGCCTGAACGTAAATAAATGTAGCATATGGCGCATACGGAGGAAAAGAAATCCACTACTGCACTCTTCACCAAATGTAACTCACGGAGGAAGGAAATGGCTTACAAGGCACTTCTTGGACAAAGCCACAAGTATCATTCATTAATGTGGGATACCTACCAGGCCGGACTGATAGGAGAGATAGACAAGATCCAACGAAGAGCTGCGCGCTTTGTCATGGATTCGTTTTCTCGACGCGAAAGAGTTACAGAGATGCTCCACAAACCCCATTGGCAGTCGCTACAAGTCAAGAGTTGTGCATCAAGGAGAGGCTTTCTATTGAAATTTCGTGAGAGCATTTTTGGAAAAAGTCGGGCAACACACGATTTCCCCTACATATAGCTCACGAAAAGACCAGGACTTGAAAATTTGATACATTACAACTAATTCCGAGACTTAACGACATTCGTTCTTCCCATGGACCAATCGTGAGTGGAAAAGGGAAGGGGAGCGTCAGTTAATATTGCCAGAAGTACCCTCCGCCACACAAGGTTACGTGGTTTGCAGGGTGACGTAAATTATCATCAGTGTTCCACTTGTAGCTGCCTACTGCACCCACAGCTGCATCTGTATTTCCACAGGCCACCTTACGGTGTGTGGCCGAGGGTACACTGGCTACCACTGTGATTTCCCCCTTCTTCTGTTCCAGTCGCGAACGGTTCGTGGGAAGAACGATAGCTGGTAACACTCTCTGTATGGGCTTGAATCCATATAATTTTACCCTCGTGGTCTTTTGGCGAGATACACGTAGCAGGTAGCAATATCTTGTAGGTCGACTCTTTCAGGGGCATACGTTCCTGCAACTTTAAAATTAAAGGAGACGGTTTTCCAGGACGCTTTCCTTGCAATCTTCGTACATCCATAGTTGAGATGGAGGACAGTGGGACGTCAGCTGGTATAAATTCATATTAAAAATGAAGTAATTCCTCCAGCTGTATTTAAGGTATCGATTTTATTTTGGCAACTAGTTTCCTTGTTGTAACAACGTCATCTTGAGGCCCATACATTTGTTGACGTCAACTGCGTGCGGTTGCCACTGGCGTTGGCTGAGCATTTCTGGTAGTCTTTCGCGCTTACTATGTGAACCCTTCAGGAAATACGCTGCTCTTCTTTCCATTGCTCGAACGACTGTTCTGTAAGCTACTTCCTTTGATGACGGACTAAAGCTCCTGGCGGTTCATACAATGAATAATTGTATGAAATCTGCCTTACCCGCCTTTGGTTTTATGACGTCTTTCCATATTAAATGGCTCCCTTACTCGTACTCATAGACATTTATCGATGTTACTCCTTCCAGCGATTGTCCTCCAATAGCACACAATAATGGGTCTTTATGCCTGTTTATGCACTTCCTGCTCCAAGTGTCGATTCTCTGCAGGTCTTTCTGCATTTCGCTACTGTTTTCTACTTTTATGGCTTCTCTTATAACAACATCATAAGCGAAAAGCCGTATGGAACTTCCGACGTCATCCGCTAGGTCGTTTATAGGGACGATTCCCAAATTTAAGAACGAAAATAACTTTCGCAATATTATTCACTGCCAACCAATATTCCTCAATGAAAATTGGACCGTCCGTAGAAGTAACCGTACTGTACAACATAAAAGGTAACTAAAAATAGTTCGCAATAAGGCGAAAAGAAATTACGCCTTTATTCAAAGTCAATAATTACACTGAAGTCATCGCGATGTATGATAGTCCCTTAGACATTACAACAGGAGGTACTTGGTTATTAATAGGTCGTGTGATCAGGATGGAGGTAATGCACGATGTGCAATGTGCTACCACCTGGCCACAGCGTTGGTAAGAAGTCTCTGTGGTGTGGTGCTTCATTCGTAAGCCAGCGCGGATGACAAGTGCTGGGTGGTCGTTGTTTTATGTCGTTGTGCAGCAGTACGTCTCCCCACGCAGCCCACACATGATCGATAGGTTTTCAATAGAGGGAATGGTAACTAAACCAGTCCATTCGCCGAATAAACTCTCGCTCCGAGAGTTCCTCCACCTGCATTGTTCGATACGGTTGGCATTGTCATTCACTAAAAAGGGAAAGGACCGAGTGTTTCCCTAAAAAGACAGATATGAGGAAAGAGTATATTCTCACAGTAACGTTGACCGTTGAGTGTACCATGTTTAAAGATTTGCGATGGTGACAGGACACCAGGGACTGCACCAACTATGAATAGGGTCGCTTGCTCTTCTCGGATGCTTGCAGAGTTACTGATTGTCGACGTTCCCTCATATGGCGAGAGGTGGCATCACGTAATTCATACAGGAACACTGTGGAACATGAACGTTTTGGAGGTCCAGACAGTGTGGTGTGAGGAGTCATAATGACGCAGGGACCAAAAAGAGAAACCCCGTAACCTTTGAAAATTACAATAAAATAAACACCCTTAGCTGCTTACATGCGTTGACGGGGACAGATGAAAATGTGTTCCCCGACCGGGACTCAAACCCGGGATCTCCTGCTTGCATGGCAGACGCTCTATCCAACTGAGCCTCTGTGTTCTCGGTGGCTCAGATGGATAGAGCGTCTGCCATGTAAGTAGGAGATCCCGGGTTCGAGTCCCGGTCGGGGCACACATTTTCATCTGTCCCCGTTGACGTATGTCAACGCCTGTAAGCAGCGAAGGGTGTTCATTTCATTGTAATTTCATTCTAACGAGCATCATGGTCACCGATGGTATCTGTTCTTCCGGACATGCCCGAAAGAACAGATACCATCATAGTATATACCTTTGAAAATGGTACAGTCCCTGCTCAACGTAATTGTAGCACTGTACTTCTTTCCTATGTGCGCATTTTTGGGGTGCATTGCGCTCTCACTTCATATTTAGTGTTCTTATCACAATCGATAGCAATGTATTCCTTATAGGATCACTTTATAGTGCGTTGCCTGTGTGTCTGCTTGTCCATCAATTAAAACCACTTTCTCCCAGGAACGGGTAGTGGTATGAAGTTAAAATTTGTCAGATACCAAAGTCTGCGGTTCCTTGGAAGTGTAAGTAATTTAAGCTTCTGAGTCAATGTGATCAAAACGTACGGCCGTATATGACACATATTTTGATTCTCGTAAGCTCTTTCATCAAAACCTACGGTGAACTATCTACATTCTGTTGACCCTGGACGGTTAGCGGTAAAAGGCATGCTTGGAAACAAAGAGCTATTGGGAACTAAACTCGTAGGGATCACGGATTTTTCAGTTTTCGTTTTAACCTAATCTTCAGCTCTCAACAATATGTGGTGTCGCCAGAAACAACACGTGGTTCGGCCTACACGTTAGACTGCACGTCTCCATTCCACGGTTTCATAACTGGGGTCGGTTGAGGACACGCAACTCGCCCAATAGAACGATTTGCACCAAGTCAATGAGCAACGCCAAATTTTTATTATTATTATTCATTCTTTCTTTACTTTCTCAGACGTTAAGTCTGGTTAAAAATGGAAAGTGACGCGGACCTTGATCAAGCGTCGCTTCCTTTTAACTGTATGGTATGTGTTATGTTGCATTTAGGAACTTTCAGGTAATTGAACATGTATCAATAATTACAGATTTCTGTAGTTGTATATATAAGTTTGGATGTAGCTGTATTGCATTGATGTACTGGTGGATATTGTGTGGTATGACTCCTGTAGTTGATAGTATAATTGGTATAATATCAACTTTATCCTGATGCCACATGTCCTTGACTTCCTCAGCCAGTTGGATGTATTTTTCAATTTTTTCTTCTGTTTTCTTTTGTATATTTGTTGTATTTTGTATGGATATTTCGATTAGTTGTGTTAATTTCTTCTTTTTATTGGTGAGTATGATGTCATGTTTGTTATGTGGTGTTGTTTTATCTGTTATAATGGCTCTGTTCCAGTATAATTTGTATTCATCATTCTCCAGTACATTTTGTGGTGCATACTTGTATGTGGAAACGTGTTGTTTTATTAGTTTATGTTTTATGGCGAGTTGTTGATGTATTATTTTTGCTACATTGTCATGTCTTCTGGGGTATTCTGTATTTGCTAGTATTGTACATCCACTTGTGATGTGATCTACTGTTTCTATTTGTTGTTTGCAAAGTCTGCATTTATGTGTTGTGGTATTGGGATCTTTAATAATATGCTTGCTGTAATATCTGGTGTCTATTATTTGATCCTGTATTGCAATCATGAATCCTTCCGTCTCACTGTATATATTGCCTTTTCTTAGCCATGTGTTGGATGCGTCTTGATCGATGTGGGGCTCTGTTAGATGATATGGGTGCTTGCCACGCAGTGTTTTCTTTTTCCAATTGACTTTCTTCGTATCTGTTGATGTTAAGTGATCTAAAGGGTTGTAGAAGTGGTTATGAAATTGCAGTGGTGTAGCCGATGTATTTATATGAGTGATTGCTTTGTGTATTTTGCTAGTTTCTGCTCGTTCTAGAAAGAATTTTCTTAAATTGTCTACCTGTCCATAATGTAGGTTTTTTATGTCGATAAATCCCCTTCCTCCTTCCTTTCTGCTTAATGTGAATCTTTCTGTTGTTGAATGTATGTGATGTATTCTATATTTGTGGCATTGTGAGCGTGTAAGTGTATTGAGTGCTTCTAACTCTGTGTTACTCCATTTCACTACTCCAAATGAGTAGGTCAGTATTGGTATAGCATAAGTATTTATAGTTTTTGTCTTGTTTCTTGCTGTCAATTCTGTTTTCAGTATTTTTGTTAGTCTTTGTCTATATTTTTCTTTTAGTTCTTCTTTAATATGTGTATTATCTATTCCTATTTTTATCTGTATCCTAGATATTTATAGGCATCTGTTTTTTCCATCGCTTCTATGGAGTCACTGTGGTTATTCAATATGTAATCTTCTTGTTTAGTGTGTTTTCCCTTGACTATGCTATTTTTCTTACATTTGTCTGTTCCAAAAGCCATATTTATATCATTGCTGAATATTTCTGTTATCTTTAGTAATTGGTTGAGTTGTTGATTGGTTGCTGCCAGTAGTTTTAGATCATCCATATATAGCAAATGTGTGATTTTGTGTTGGTATGTTCCAGTAATGTTGTATCCATAATTTGTATTATTTAGCATGTTGGATAGTGGGTTCAGAGCAAGGCAGAACCAGAAAGGACTTAATGAGTCTCCTTGGTATATTCCGCGCTTAATGTGTATTGGCTGTGATGTGATATTATCTGAATTTGTTTGGATATTAAGTGTGGTTTTCCTGTTTTTCATTACTATGTTTAGGAACTGTATCAATTTAGGATCTACTTTGTATATTTCCAATATCTGTAGTAACCATGAGTGGGGTACACTATCAAAAGCTTTTTGGTAATCAATGTATGCGTAGTGTAGCGACCTTGGTTTAGTTTTAGCTTGATATGTCACCTCTCCCCCCCCATGAACCATGGACCTTGCCGTTGGTGGGGAGGCTTGCGTGCCTCAGCGATACAGATGGCCGTACCGTAGGTGCAACCACAACGGAGGGGTATCTGTTGAGAGGCCAGACAAACATGTGGTTCCTGAAGAGGGGCAGCAGCCTTTTCAGTAGTTGCAGGGGCAACAGTCTGGATGATTGACTGATCTGGCCTTGTAACATTAACCAAAACGGCCTTGCTGTGCTGGTACTGCGAACGGCTGAAAGCAAGGGGAAACTACAGCCGTAATTTTTCCCGAGGACATGCAGCTCTACTGTATGATTACATGATGATGGCGTCCTCTTGGGTAAAATATTCCGGAGGTAAAATAGTCCCCCATTCGGATCTCCGGGCGGGGACTACTCAAGAGGACGCCGTTATCAGGAGAAAGAAAACTGGCGTTCTACGGATCGGAGCGTGGAATGTCAGATCACTTAATCGGGCAGGTAGGTTAGAAAATTTGAAAAGGTAAATGGATAGGTTAAAGTTAGATATAGTGGGAATTAGTGAAGTTCGGTGGCAGGAGGAACAAGACTTTTGGTCAGGTGATTACAGGGTTATAAATACAAAATCAAATAGGGGTAATGCAGGAGTAGGTTTTATAATGAATAAAAAAATAGGAGTGCGGGTTAGCTACTACAAACATCATAGTGAACGCATTATTGTGGCCAAGATAGACACAAAGCCCATGCCTACTACAGTAGTACAAGTTTATATGCCAACTAGCTCTGCAGATGATGAAGAAATAGATGAAATGTATGACGAGATAAAAGAAATTATTCAGGTAGTGAAGGGAGACGAAAATTTAATAGTCATGGGTGACTGGAATTCGTCAGTAGGAAAAGGGAGAGAAGGAAACATAGTAGGTGAATATGGATTGGGGGGAAGGAATGAAAGAGGAAGCCGCCTTGTAGAATTTTGCACAGAGCATAACTTAATCATAGCTAACACTTGGTTCAAGAATCATGAAAGGAGGCTGTATACATGGAAGAAGCCTGGAGATACTGACAGGTTTCAGATAGATTATATAATGGTAAGACAGAGATTTAGGAACCAGGTTTTAAATTGTAAGACATTTCCTGGGGCAGATGTGGATTCTGACCACAATCTATTGGTTATGAACTGCAGATTGAAACTGAAGAAACTGCAAAAAGGTGGGAATTTAAGGAGATGGGACCTGGATAAACTGAAAGAACCAGAGGTTGTAGAGAGTTTCAGGAAGAGCATAAGGCAACAATTGACAGGAATGGGGGAAAGAAATACAGTAGAAGAAGAATGGGTAGCTCTGAGGGATGAAGTGGTGAAGGCAGCAGACGATCAAGTAGGTAAAAAGACGAGGGCTAATAGAAATCCTTGGGTAACAGAAGAAATATTGAATTTAATTGATGAAAGGAGAAAATATAAAAATGCAGTAAATGAAGCAGGCAAAAAGGAATACAAACGTCTCAAAAATGAAATCGACAGGAAGTGCAAAATGGTTAAGCAGGGATGGCTAGAGGACAAATGTAAGGATGTAGAGGCTTGTCTCACTAGGGGTAAGATAGATACTGCCTACAGGAAAATTAAAGAGACCTTTGGAGAGAAGAGAACCACTTGTATGAATATCAAGAGCTCAGATGGCAACCCAGTTCTAAGCAAAGAAGGGAAGGCAGAAAGGTGGAAGGAGTATATAGAGGGTTTATACAAGGGAGATGTACTTGAGGACAATATTATGGAAATGGAAGAGGATGTAGATGAAGACGAAATGGGAGATGAGATACTGCGTGAAGAGTTTGACAGAGCACTGAAAGACCTGAGTCGAAACAAGGCCCCAGGAGTAGACAACATTCCATTAGAACTACTGATGGCCTCGGGAGAGCCAGTCATGACAAAACTCTACCATCTGGTGAGCACGATGTATGAGACAGGCGAAATACCCTCAGACTTCAAGAAGAATATAATAATTCCAATCCCAAAGAAAGCAGGTGTTGACAGATGTGAAAACTACCGAACTATCAGTTTAATAAGTCACAGCTGCAAAATACTAACACGAATTCTTTACAGACGAATGGAAAAACTGGTAGAAGCGGACCTCGGGGAAGATCAGTTTGGATTCCGTAGAAATGTTGGAACACGTGAGGCAATACTGACCTTACGACTTATCTTGGAAGAAAGATTAAGAAAAGGCAAACCTACGTTTCTAGCATTTGTAGACTTAGAGAAAGCGTTTGACAATGTTAACTGGAATACTCTCTTTCAAATTCTGAAGGTGGCAGGGGTAAAATACAGGGAGCGAAAGGCTATTTACAATTTGTACAGAAACCAGATGGCAGTTATAAGAGTCGAGGGGCATGAAAGGGAAGCAGTAGTTGGGAAAGGAGTGAGACAGAGTTGTAGCCTCTCCCCGATGTTATTCAATCTGTATATTGAGCAAGCAGTAAAGGAAACAAAAGAAAAATTCGGAGTAGGTATTAAAATTCATGGAGAAGAAGTAAAAACTTTGAGGTTCGCCGATGACATTGTTATTCTGTCAGAGACAGCAAAGGACTTGGAAGAGCAGTTGAACGCAATGAACAGTGTCTTGAAAGGAGGATATAAGATGAACATCAACAAAAGCAAAACAAGGATAATGGAATGTAGTCAAATTCAGTCGGGTGATGCTGAGGGAATTAGATTAGGAAATGAGACACTTAAAGTAGTAAAGCAGTTTTGCTATTTAGGGAGTAAAATAACCGATGATGGTCGAAGTAGAGGGGATATAAAATGTAGACTGGCAATGGCAAGGAAAGCGTTTCTCAAGAAGAGAAATTTGTTAACATCGAGTATAGATTTAGGTGTCAGAAAGTCGTTTCTGAAAGTATTTGTATGGAGTGTAGCCATGTATGGAAGTGAGACATGGACGATAACTAGTTTGGACAAGAAGAGAATAGAAGCTTTCGAAATGTGGTGCTACAGAAGAATGCTGAAGATAAGGTGGGTAGATCACGTAACTAATGAGGAGGTATTGAATAGGATTGGGGAGAAGTTTTTGGCACAACTTGACTAGAAGAAGGGATCGGTTGGTAGGACATGTTTTGAGGCATCAAGGGATCACAAATTTAGCATTGGAGGGCAGCGTGGAGGGTAAAAATCGTAGAGGGAGACCAAGAGATCAATACACTAAGCAGATTCAGAAGGATGTAGGTTGCAGTGGGTACTGGGAGATGAAGAAGCTTGCACAGGATAGAGTAGCATGGAGAGCTGCATCAAACCAGTCTCAGGACTGAAGACCACAACAACAACAATGTCACCTCTGCATCTATTATCAGTTGCTCTTTACATCCTCGTGCTCCTTTGCAGCAGCCTTTTTGTTCTTCATTTATAATTTTGTTCTGTGTTGTATGTGTCATTAATTTCTGTGTAATGACTGAAGTTAATATTTTGTAGATTGTTGGTAGGCATGTTATGGGGCGATATTTAGCTGGGTTTGCTGTGTCTGCTTGATATTTAGGTTTCAGATAAGTTATTCCATGTGTAAGTGTATCAGGGAATGTGTATGGGTCTGCAATGTAACTGTTAAATAATTTAGTTAGATGTGAATGTGTTGAGGTGAATTTCTTTATCCAGAAATTTGCTATTTTATCTTTTCCAGGGGCTTTCCAATTGTGAGTAGAATTAATTGCTTGGGTGACTTCATGTTGCAAAATTATCACTTCAGGCATTTGTGGTATCATCTTGTATGAGTCTGTTTCTGCTTGTATCCACCGTGCATGCCTGTTATGTTGTACCGGGTTTGACCATATGTCGCTCCAGAAGTGTTCCATGTCTGTTATGTTTGGTGGATTGTCTATTTTAATGTGTGTGTTATCTATTGTTTGGTAAAATCTCTTTTGGTTTGTGTTGAATGTTTGGTTTTGTTTCCTCCAATTTTCACTTTTTTTGTACCTTCTAAGTCGTTTGACCAATGCTTGTAATTTCTGCTTCTTTTCATCTAATTGCTCTATTGCTTCTTGTTGTGAGATTTTACCTAACCTTTTTCGTTTTTTGTCTGATATTTCATTTCTTATAAATTGTGTTAGCTGTCCGATGTCTTTTCTCAGTTTTTCTATTCTGATCCGTAGCCTGTGTTGCCATGCTGGTTTTGAGGGTTTCTTCTGTGTGTTGGTTGGTTCTGATCTCTGCCTAGTGTGTATATTTAGTGTAGTAAGTGCTCCTACATATACCAGTAGTTGTAACTCTTCCATAGTTGTATTTTCATTTATTTTGTTGTGTATGATTGTGTTGATAGTTGTTATTGTTGTTTCGACTTGTGGGTTATTTGGTGGTCTATGCAAGAATGGTCTAATGTCTGTATTTGTGTCTTTGTTATCTATATATGTCAGCTGAAATTTCTCTTCTATATCTAACATGTGTGTCACTTCGTGTTCTATTTGTGCTTCTTCTGGTGGCTGTCTTAAGGTTTCGTTTTCCTCTGATTGTTTAACTGACGCGTTTTGTTCTTTGTTTGTTTTGTCTGGGATGTTTGAGTCCATTACTGTATTTTCTTCTAATTGCACATAATTTTGTTCCAGTATTTGTTGTACTTGTTGTTTGATGTTTTCTAATTCTGACTGGGGTATGCTGTCATTTTTTATTATTACACGGATCTGATCAGCTAGTCGTCGTTCTGTTAAAAATTTTAATTCCGGGTATCTGGTAATAAATGTTGTGTATACTTGTGATCTGTATCCAGTTGTGTTGGTTCCTAGGTTTGTTGCTTGGTAATAACAGAACATGAGGTGTTGATTAACTTCGTCTGACCATCTCATCCTCTGTCTTTGTTTTCCTTCTAGGGTGGTTGCAGGAAGCATATCCTGCAAAACACCTCTATTTGGATTTAAATCATTTTCCAGTTGGCTAGCAGTGTCGTTACCATTGTGGGCGGGCATAGGGTTCAAGCGTCGTCCCCGACCATGACGGCGCTTGTCCGAGGCTTCTTTAGTTCTGTCCTGAACCAAGTAATCACACTAAAATGGGGGTTAGCCCTATTAGTGGTTTGTTCTTTTCGTCGCCTTTTACGACTGGCAGAACATACCGGAGGCCTATTCATTTCCCGGGCCTACACGGGGTTTATTATTATTATTATTATTATTACTATCTGTATACGTAATTAAGTCTGTACGAATCTCTAAGTGCCCGACACTTAAGTGCACTTATCAAGGTTTTTTATTTTATATATAACAATGTGCGACCTCGTCGAAAAGGGCAGGTGGGGGAGAGAATATTCGGCGAATGTACTTAACTTCCCGGTCCCCCCGACTTAGATCTCATCGAGAACGTGCGAGGAGTGTTGCGGAGATATACCGCAGCACGTCCGTATACACCAACGGCGGTTCAGCAGGAATGGATCGTGCTAAGACTAGAATTCCTTACCAGTCTGGGGGCCTGGATGGGAACACGCCTCTCAGCATGCATTACTGTCCATGGTGATCACACAAGCTGCTAAGAACGATGTCCCGCATTTTGTAAAGTTCAGGTGACCATCACAAATCGTGGTGATATCAGTGTAATTTTAGTCTTTGACTAAAAGTGCAATTCATGTTGGTCTCACTGCATATTTCTTGTTGTTACCTTCTGGACAGTCCTGTCCTGTAGCTGTTATTTCTATGTACGGTCAAATTTTCACCAAGGGATGTTTCCTGTAATGACTCATCGTGCGAACGTTACTTTCGTCCTTCAGTTTTACACAGCACTGTACATATTCTGAAAAGTAAAGGCCCAATAGCACTTCCATGGTTTACGCCGCAATTTCTGTGCGCTAAAAATTCTTCAGTCTTATTACACAGTTGGTCTGATATTCCGTAGACTCGTAATTTTTTCATCAGGTTGCCGTGCGGAACTGCATGGTACACCGTATGAATTTGGGAGGCGATGTATACTTCATTTTGGGCTCGTGGACGAACAGAGCAAGGTGTATTGTTTTAGGTATCAATGCTGATGCCTACAGAGCAGATTTCCAGTCTCCAGAAATATCACAACAAACGATCATGAAACATGTTCCAAAACACTACAGCAGACCGACGTCAGAGGTGTGGGCCTATAATTTGATGCGTCAGTTCGATGACCCTTCTTGAAAACGGGAATGACTTTCGTTTTCTCCCAGTCAATAGGAATGCTCCGCTCCTCCAGCGAGCTACGGTACACAGCCGCTAGGAGAGGAGCAACTTCTCTCGCGTACTCTATGTAGAAACGTTTTGGAATCCCGTCAGGTCCAGTGGCTTTCCCCCTGATGAGTGATTTCAGGTTGATTTGACGTTCGTGTGACGATTCAGAGGAGGGACTATAGTCCAGTCTTCCTCAGAGAAACAGTTTTGACGAAAGGACTTCTGGTAATTTGGCTTTCCTTGTGGCGTCCCCCATTTCGATATCATTATTATCAGGGAGCATCTGGACTGGTGACTTCGATTCGTATGTTTTTGTCAAGTCGGTAGATAAAATTTTATTTTCGAGTTCGTTGAACGCTTCAAGCGTACCTCTCCTTAAGTTACTTATGGCTTCGTTTGGGTTTTGTTTGTCCGCGAGGCTTTGCCTACGTTTCAATTTGCAGTAGGGTTCTCTTCCCTTTAATAGGAATTTCTGTCATAGCTGTCGAACAAAGTCGCGTCTTTTCCATTCCTCACAAGTTTGATCGACAAATATGTTTTTAAAGCGTATTGAACAATTCTCTTGAACTCTATACATTGATTCTCAACATTATCGGTACTGGATATGTAATTTTCACGTTGACCGATTTTAGAATCCTATGCAGTGGTGCTGCAGGGGCCTTATCATCACTGTTTTCCTGATCAACTAAGACAGAAAGTTCTCTGCTCTTGGTGACCAGGAAATCCAGTACGTTCTCTTCGGGAGTCGGTTGTCTGATTAGCTTCTCAATAATATTTTCGAATACGCTATGTAGAAAATTTCACATATTTCCCTGCCCTCACAACCGGCCTTAATCATTTGTCTCCGAGATAAGTTGACATTTATACCTAATACTATTTTGCAGGAAGCAATTGCAGTGAATAAATTAGTAGTAGCCTCACTTTTATTAATTGTTATCTACAGATCGCTTGACATGGTCATAATCATACCTAGCCACAATGTATTAGTACTAGGTGGACATCTGTGATTTATTTCATGCTAGTGAGATCTCAGTTTGCCTGAATTATTGTTGGATCATATTCATTACGTATCTCATCATTGCGTAGCACTATTCCTAAGATTCATATTCTGCATTTTTAAATAAGTATTGTAATATACTGTTCTAATTAATGGGTTAAATAATAGCGAGATTCCTTAGGAACGGATAATACAGCAGATTTAAAACGTTCTTAGAGCCAATAACAGCATATGAACTCAACAAATCTTATCAACGCTAAGGAAAAACAATGCACCAGAATGTGGTTACATGAACTCTAAATACACCCATGTTCATAAATGAAGGATAATGCTGATACATGGTGAAACAACGCTCTGGTGGGTGGTTTGCGGGTTTAAATCACCTCGGGGTATGACCATGCTGTGCATTCGACCTGCGATCGTCGCACGGTGGCGCTGGTAGCAGTCCACATATGCAGAGGTGTTGTAAGTAGGCTGTTTAAGTTTTTATATTGGTAACGCCACGTAGCGCTCTGTGTGTGCTGTGTGCAGTCTGTGGCTAGTTTGCATTGTTGTCTGCCATTGTAGTGTTGGGCAGTTGGCTGTTAACAGCTCGTAGCGTTGCGCAGTTGGAGGTGAGCCGCCAGCAGTGCTGGATGTGGGGAGAGAAATGGCTGAGTTTTGAAATTTGTAAGACTAGATGTCATGAACTGCTATGTATATTATGATTTTTCAACACTATTAAGGTAAATACATTGTTTGTTCTCTATTAAAATCTTTCATTTGCTAACTATGCCTATCAGTAGTTAGTGCCTTCCGTAGTTTGAATCTTTTATTTAGCTGGCAGTAGTGGCGCTCGCTGTATTGCAGTAGTTCGAGTAAGGAAGATTTTTGTGAGGTAAGTGATATGTAAAAGGTATAGGTTAATGTTAGTCAGGGCCATTCTTTTGTAGGGATTATTGAAAGTCAGATTGCGTTGCGCTAAAAAAATATTGTGTGTCAATTTAAGCACAGTCATGTATAATTGCTCAAAGGGGACGTTCCAGTGTGTTGGTGCATTTCTGAGTACGGTGCAGACGTTTTCAGATGTGCTAATGGTGACTGTGTTGAAAATGTCTCAAAGAACACACACTGATGACGTTATGAGGAGTAGAATACTAGGGCGACTGGAGGCTGGTCAAACACAGCCTGTCGTAGCACGGGCCCTGCGTGTGCCACAAAGTGTGATCTCAAGATTATGGCAACGATTCCAGCAGATAGGAAACGTGTTCAGGCGCTACAGTACAGGACGTCCACAGTATGCAACACCACAAGAAGACCAATATCTCACCAGCAGTGCCTGCAGACGGCCACGGAGTACTGCAGGTAGCCCTGCTCGGGACCTTACCACAGTCACTGGAACAGTTGTCTCCAGGCACACAGTCTACAGACGACTGAACAGACATGGTTTATTCGCTCGGAGACCTGCAAGGTGCATTCCACTGACCACTGGTCACAGGAGAGCCCGTAAAGCCTGGTGTCAAGAACACAGTACATGGTCATTGGAACAGTGGTCCCAGGTTATGTTCACGGACGAGTCCACGTATAGTCTGAACAGTAATTCTCGTCGGGTTTTCATCTGGCGTGAACCACGTACCAGGTACCAATCCCTTAATGTGCTTGAAAGGGACCTGTACGGAGGTAGTGTTTTGATGGTGTGGGGTGGGATTATGATTGGTGTACGTAAACCCCTGCATGTCTTTGACGGAGGAAATCTAAGAGGTCAGGTGTATCGGGACGTATGTCCTCCTTTTCAGGGGTACAGTGTGTCCCACCTTCCTCCTGGTGGATGATAACGCACAGCCCCAATGAGCTGCCATCGCTGAGGAGTACCTTGAAACGGAAGATATCAGGCGAATGGAGTGGCCTGCCTGTTCTCCAAACATAAACCCCCTCGATCACGCCTGGGAAGCTCTCGGTCGACGTATCGCTGCACGCCTTCAAACCCCTACGACTCTTCAGAAGCTCCGACAAGCACTTCTGCAAGAATGGGAGGCTTTACCCCAGCAGCTGCTCGACCACCTTACCTAGAGTATGCCAACCCGTTGAGCGGCCTGTGTACGTGTGCATGGTGATCATATCCCATATTGATGTCGAGGTACAAGGGCAGGAAACAGTGGCGTTTTGTAGCACATGTGTTTCGGGACGGTTTTCTCAACTTATCACCAATACCGTGAAATTACAGATCTGTGTCGTGTTTGTTCCCTATGTGCCTATGCTATTAGCGCCAGTTTTGTGTAGCGCCACGTTGTGTGGCACCACATTCTGCCATTATCCTTAATTTATGAGCATGGGTGTATTTTTAAGTGTAAGTATCAAAATGATTGATTGTATTGACATTGTTCTAGTGTTTTTATTGCCAACGAAAAAGCATTTAAAAAGACAACCCAAAAGGAATTACTCCGAGTCGCAAGCGATACAATGGTTGGCAGAAAATGCATCAAAATTATAGTGGATTGACGGAATTTGAAATAATACAGGAATTTAGGCAATGATGCCCTCTGCTATCTACTCGCCTTTTTTACTTATGATTAACAAATTCCACATATTTCTTGTCAACACATTTAAAAAAAAAACATAATACAACTATAGACTTAGCTCTATTTGGAGACCGCCGAATTATTTTATTTGGGGCCCAAGAAGGTCTATAATGTCGGTTGCTTGTGAAAATATTGTATCCCTCATCATAACTTCCTTAGAGACGTGTGTTAACGCACTTCCACACATTATAGCGCTGGTAAGTCATGTCGTGGCGACATGAACTCGCTGGTTAACAAACTACGCAGCTACGGGTAGGGACAAACGTCTTCGTAGCGTCTAAGGAGTCAAGCACGCGTGAAACCGTTGATGGCGATCCGTGACCTTCACTCCAACAACTTTTTTCACAATATTAAAAAATAACATAACTCCGATCCTAGGTTCACGTGAAATCCTCACCACCACGTAAGCAGATTTACACATGGAACATTATAATCAGTTTTCGCAACGAGAACGTGCCCACTAATGTGGTAATCAAGAAAATTTTATGGGCGCGTTGCCAAAGACGGCAAGGAAGCCACGATAATTGTAACGCAAAAGTTGGACGGGAGAAAAAACACTTCGGTTCAACTCAGCATGGCTCTAAGCAGCGGGAAAACTACCACTTCACAGATAGCAGAAAATGGAAATATCACGATGCAACGAAGGTCACAGAGATTAACTATTTATCATCGACCAGGGAGAATGTCTAGTGACAGTTTGGCAACGTGAAATGGATAAAGAGGAATTTGCGATACTAATATAGAGGCATCTTTGACCTGTGACTTAATAGTAATGCTTTCCTTGACATCATGCCTTGGAGTACATTTCGAATTTAATTGTTCTACACTAATTTTCGATTTCATATTTTTGCTGGTTTCGAGATAAATTATTTTTCACTCTGCGAGGCGTCTCTGGAACAATACTGCTGTGTGGTAGAAATCTGTATCGTTGTAAAGCTTTCGTAGAGATACTCGATTCGTCCTCTCTCTCTCTCTCTCCCTCGTGCTATTAATTTACAGCTGAGTATTGTATTTGTAACTGGTTTTATCTTTCACTACTTAATTCACTGAGCCGCCAAAAGACACACGATAGTGATATGGACATATACAGATCGCTGTGGAATCAATAGTATCGCGTACGGAAGATACAAAAGGGCAGTGAGTTGGCAGAGCTGTCATTTGTAGTAAGGTGATTCATGTGAAAAAGTTTCCGACGTGATTATGGACGCACGATCAGAATTAACAGACCTTGAACGAGGAATGTTAGCTGGTACTAGATGCAGGCGACATTCCTCTTCGGAAATCAGGGAATTCGGTTTTCCGAGATCCACAGTGTGAAGAGTGTGCCGTGTATACCAAATTTCAAACATTACGTCTCAGCAAGGACAACGGAGTGGCCGACATCCCTTCACTTAACGACCGAGAGCAGCAGCGTTTGTGAATGGTTGTCAGTGCTAATAGTAAAGCGACAGTGCGCGAAGTTAACACCAGAAATCAATGTGGGACGTACGACGAACGTATCCATTAGGACAGAGCCGCGAAATTTGGCGTTAATGGTCTGCGGTAGCAGACGACAGACGCGACTGCCTTCGCTAACAGCGCTACGATGGCTGAAGTGCCTGTTCTGGGCTCGTGGTCATAACTGTTGGATCCCAGACGACTGGAAAACTATGGCGAGCTCACATGAGTCCCGATTTCAGTTGGCAAGAGCTGATCGTAGGGTTTGAGTATGACGGGGAGCCCACGAGGGCATGGACCCAAGTTATCAACAAGGCACTGTGTAAGCTTATTGTAGATCCATTAAGGTGTGGGCTATGTTTACATGGAATGTACAGGACTATCTGGTCCAGTTGAACCGATCACTGACTGGAAATGGCCACCGCTCGGCTTTCTGGAGACCATTTACAGCCATTCATAGACTTTATTTCTATGGATGGCTGGGCGCCGTGTCACCGGCTCATAACGGATTACGATTAGTTTGAAGAACATTCTGGATAATTTGAGTGGATGATTTGGCCACCCACACCATCCGACATGAATCCTGTAGAAGATTTATAGGGCATAATCACGAGGTTAGCTCATGCAAAAATTTCTGCGTCGCAACACTTCCGCAATTATGGACGGCTGCAGAGGTAACATGACTCAATACTACTGTACGGGACTTCCAACGGCTTCTTGAGTCCACACCACGCCGAACTACTGCACTATGCCGTGCAAAAGAATGTCCGACACGATATTAGGAGGTATCTCTCGAATTTTGTCACCTCAATGTACAATTCACGTAATGAAAACATCCTCGTTCATTAATAGTTAAGTACATTGCCATAAATGTGATGTTGTGTTGAATACCTAGTCTGACGCATAGCCGCCTTGCTCCTTATACCGCTGGTCGATAAAATGACAATCCCCACAATCCCTATTAAACGTCTGACTGACTTTGAGAATACTCAAATTGACTTCATACACACCGTCACATATTCAATAAGCAAGTCTCAAAAATTAAAGCAACGGAGACTTCAGCTGCGTGAGAAGTTACTAAGAAGCGCTAGAATGCGAAAATCTGAATCCGAAGTATACTGTCATTGAGAAACCAGTTACCAACCAGGTATCTGCAACTTGTATCAGCATCCGGAAACAAACCTTAATATACCGGTACCAGTTTCCTATACACATAATGAAACAGAAGTGTCTACGTTGTTCGGATTGTCATTAAATATCTCGTGCTACTAGATGAATAAAGATTGACACCAAGTTGATGGATCATACCTCTTGGCACTGACGCTTCCGGTGCCCCCAAAGCTGGAGCTGAGGCTTCTTGCGAAGCTCACAGGCCCGAAATGAGCTTTTATCAGCGGCTGTTGTGCTGTAAAGAAAACTCTGTCACTTCAAAAACGAAAATCGATAGTTTCTTCTGGGTTTCAATAAGCGCGCGATTTCGTAACGACACTATTATAGCTTCGGCAGAAATCGCAGTGATGCTAGGCAACGACACAGGTCCCTCCCAACGACCATCCATTGTTAGGAACGTTCCCAGGGATAGTTACTAAGCAAAACCGCCGCGAATTACACAGAGCACTCCGCAGTCTTTTAGCTTTAGCATTATGCAGGCATTTTGTATTTGTTATGGTTTATAAAGATAAAACATATAAGTACGCAGATATAATTATGCATGCATATTGTGACGTTGGTTCTTACGTTACGTCCTATTGACAGATCTGGCATCATTAAAGGGAGCGAGTTTTTGCATTAAAATTAGTTACAAGTGAGTAAACAAATTACCTAACTAACGTGCTACTGGAAATATCTAAATGACAACAACATTTATGTTCACACAGAAGGTAGAGGTAAAAGTTAGTAGAAGTTCTTGCGTCTGTAAAATGTCGATGCGCGAAGCGTCGACTACCAGCCTCATGCGTTAGCGAAAGATATTGCCGAGAACTCGAGCAAATTCTGGTCACACGTAAAATCGCTAAGCCGTTCAAGGCTTGTATCCTGTCAGTCGTTGATCTGTCTGGTGTGGCAGTAGAAGATAGTAAAAGGGAGAGTAGTGCAAACATCCTGTAGATAGCCCAGCGCATAGACTCTCGTATGGAGGTCATAGTAATAAGCACTTCTGTCGTAGAGAAACAGTTGCAAGAGATGTAAGCAAATAAGACTCAAGATCTGGACGAATGCCAATTCAGTTGAACAAAGAGTACTTAACAGCACAGACGCCATACTATCACGAATCACATTTATCACGAATTTTTCACACGGTGACAGTCCAAAGCGATGGAAAAATCGCGGTTGGCATCTAAATATACGAAGGGTAAAAGACCGAACCCGCCGTATTTGAGACCAATATCCTTAATATCGACCGAGCGAGGTGGCGCACACGGGACTTGCATTCGTGAGGACGACGGTTCAAACCCGTGTCCGGCCATCCTGATTTAGGTTTTCTGTGATTTCCCTAAATTGCTTCAGGCAGGTGCCGGGATGTTTCCATTGAAAGGGCTCGGCCGATATCCTTCTCTATCGTTCCCTAAAACGATGAGACCGATAACCTCGCTGTCTGGTCTCTGCCAGGAAACCAACCCCCCTTAATATCGATTATCTGCAGAATTTGAGAACATATTTTTTATTCGAATAAAACATATTTCCTTGAAATGAAAAAGCTCCTGTCCAAGAATCAGTATGACTTTAGAAAGGATCGTTCGTGCGGAACTTAGCTTACCCTTTTCTGACATGATATCCTGCGAACCGTGGATCAACAGCAACTGGCAGATTCCATATTCCTAGACTTCCGATAAGTGTTTTGCACATTGCCCCACTGCGGTCTGTTAAAGAAGATACGAGCATACGGGTTAGGTACCCAGGTACGTGAGAAGCTCGAAGACTTCGTAAGACGCAGAAACTATACGTTCTCCTCTAGACAAATGTTCAGCAGAGCCAAGGACATCGTCGGGAGTGCCCCAGGAAAGTGAGATAGAACCGCCTTTACTTATGCACACATAATGCTCTCACGGAAAGGGTGACCAGCAATCTGCGGCTGTTTTCTGATGATGCTGTGTCATACTGAGTGATGCCGTCGCTGAGAGACAGTTGGAGGATACAGGCTAACATTGTCAAAATGTTTTGTTTGTTTGATGGAAAAATGTGGGCAACGGCCTTGCCGCAGTGGACGCACTAGTTCCCGTGAGATCACCGAAGTTAAGCGCTGTTGGACGTGGCCGGCACTTGGATGGATGACCGCCCAGCCGCCATGCGCTGTTGCCGTTTTTAGGGGTGCACTCAGCCTTGTGATGCCAATTGAGGAGCTACTCGACCGAATAGTAGCGGCCTCGGTCAAGAATACCATCATAACGACCGGGAGAGCCGTGTGCTGACCTCACGCCCCTCCAATCCGCATCCTCCTCTGAGGATGACACGACGGTCGGATGGTCCCGGTAGGCCACTCGTGGCCTGAAGACGGAGTGGTGGAAAATGTAGAAAATGTAGGTTAAAGTGTGTGAACAAGAAAAATAATTCCGCACTGATCGAATACAGCATTAGTAGTGTGCTGAATTACGTTCATTCATCATCCAGGCGTAAAGTTGTAAAGCAGCATGAAATGGACCGTGCATGTAAGGATTGTAGTAGGGACAGCAAATGATTGACTGAAGACAAGTTTGGTGATGGAGCAGGCCAGGGCAACATGTCGACACACCGTAGAGCATGTCGGGTTACAATAGCGGCATATGGGCGAACGTTATCCTGTTGGAAAACACTGCCAGGAATTCTGTTCATAAATGGCATCTCAACAGTGCGAATCATCAGATTAACGTACAAATTTCCACGCTGCAGATTGGTTGCAGGCCGTCAACCGGCTTTCTTCTAACCAACACACAGCCGTCATTGGCACCGATCAAGAACCAACTTTCATTAGAATACACAACAGAGCTCTTCCCTGCTCTCCAATGAGCATTTACTTGACAGCAGTGAAGTCTCAAATTGGGGTGGTCTGCCGTCAGTGGAATGCACGCTACAGGGCGTCTCGGTCGGAACTGTCCTTGAAATAACCGATTTGTAACAGTTCATTGTGTCACTGTGGTGCCAGCTGCTTCCCAAATTACTGCTGCAGTTGCAGTATGGTGCGTCGGAGCCATACGCCAAACATGATGGTATTCGTTCTCGGTAGTGCTACTTGGCCATCCGGTACACCGTTCTCGTTGCGACCGTACATTCTTGTGACTATGCATCCGCAATTATATACAATGGCTGCATTCCTGCCAAGTCTTCCTGCAACACCGCAAAGGAACATCCAGCTTCTCATAGTTCTGCTACACGAAATCTTTGAAACTCTGTGGGCTGTTGATAAAGTCGTCTTTGTCTGCTTAAGGGCATTTTTGACTAACATCAACTCACCACGTCCAGTCTCAAAGGTAAGTAAAGCTCACGACCTTTGTAGCGTATATTTAGAGCAAACCTGATTTTCATCGTCATAGTGGCACTACTAGCGACACTCGTATGCGAGTAGCTCGAGATTGGAGCAAACATAATCTTTCAGATATTGAAACATGCCTACAAACTTTCGTTTCTGTTACACAGCTCCTTCTTGATGCTGCGATTCTTTTCTCCCAGTGTGTGTAGATGTAGAAGTACAAGTAGTTTACTGAATCAGAGGGGAGCGACAATGGAAGTGAGCTTATTCACAGCTACGTTTTATTTTGTTTCACTAAAGCTGTTCCAGAAATAAAAGCTGTTACTGAATACTGGTACACCTTAGAGTAATGACTACAGAGGAAGATGACAGTTAGATGCATTCGACAACGAACGCTGGACAGAAACAAAGCTCACATCGCGTTGACAATGAGCAACTGTTATATGACCCCTCATTTTCTGAGGTCACCTGTCAATGATATACGATTTATCCATTTAATACAAGGAAAACATAAGTCATGTATAGAAACTCCTGTGTTTAACGTGGAAAGGACAGGTGATTGTAAACTTGTTTAAGGGCTGTGACTGGCATTCGCCTGAAGTGGAAACCACGGAAATCTTCAACAGCATGACCGTCCATACTGTCGCCAGTATCTTGACAATGCACTGCCTTATTCGTTATACCTCAAATGCAATGGTCTCATATTTGTACAAACTTGGAACAAGTTAGCTTAATGATGCAAAAAATAGTAACATACCATTTGGTCTTTTCATACTTTCAGCTGCCCGCAATCACGCGCAGTTCAGAAGAGTTAATCACCATGACCCCACTGATGTTGATGGACCACTGCTACATCTTCAAGTCTTCCGTTCTTCTCTGTGAACTCCTGTGTCAGCCTTCTGCCAGGACGAGGGAGATATCGAGCTGAGGAAGACGGTGAGACGTTAGTATTACGCTCTTTGGGTGTATGACATTTTTGCAAAAAAACTGTTACTTTACTGACGAATGTTATAAAGTAATACTGCTATTTTACTTTAATTTTCTTAATTAATCTTTAATTTTATAGCATGCTTTATTTAAGACGTAGGAATTGTTGTTTTCTGAATTAATGTAATCGTGCTACCTCTTTCAATTTTTTTTCTGAAGTGCGCGAAAGATTGGCAGATGAACTCACTTGTCTCCGCAAGGATACTAATGACTTTGTAAATACTTCCTTTCAGTGAAGGGCATTAGTAGTTTCAGTTAATATCGTAATGGCCAGTGTCTACTGTTTGCAGACTGTGTCCACATCTTCTGCGCTTAATCCTCAGAAGAACTGAGTGTAAATAGGATTGGTATGCAACCACAAGCCGCTGGCTGCTACACAGTCACGAAAGGGTCCAGTTCACTTTGCTATATACTTTTTTATTTATTCCATGTTAATTGTAAATTGTTAAATATTTTGTGTCTGTTACAAAGTCTCTAGGTTTTCCTAGCTTGTTCCATATGTACTTAATAGTGATGTCTATGAAATATAACGATAAGTGAGGGAATGCATTCCAACAGTTCTAACCACTCGCCATGTCATCTTCAGTTGATGGATGTCACAGGATGTGGACATGGAGGGCACTTGGTTAGCATACTACTCTCCCAGCCAATGCCAGTTTTTGTCACTGGAGCCACTACTTCTCAATCAAGTGTCTCCTCAATTGGCCTCACAAGGGCTGAGTGTGCCCAACTTGCCAGCAGACCCAGATGGCCACTCATCCAAGTACTAGCCAAACCCAACAGCACTTAACTTATGTGGTCTGATGGGAACTATTGTTACCTCTGTGTCAAAGCCATTGGTAAGAACATGAAAAGCTGTGGGAAAAATAAAATTCTGGATCAGTTAGTAAATCTGTTTATGAGCTCCACATCACATCATAAAAGAAAGCACTCATCATGGAGAAATAAATATTACAGGCCATGATGCTTGTAAATGACTATTTTCCCACCTCATTTTATTGTGAAAGGAAATGGACCATTCAGTGAAACGGTTTTTGCTGCAAACCTGTATTCTGTTAACTCCTAGTTTGGATCCAATTGACAGCTTTCTTTTGTTCTCTGTAAGATACACTAGACACACATCTGAGTTGAAAGTATTTTATTTGCACTGTGCCTCCTTACGTGTTATGCAAAGTCACAGACCGTAAGATTTCGCATTTCAGTATAAGGATAAGGTGAGGGATATTGTGAATTTTGTCACACACACACACACACACACACACAAAAAAAAAAACCATCATCCGAAAAAAAAAACATTTCTTCTGCAGGATGATAATATGCATTCTCCAAATAAAGACCTGCTCTTTCAAATAATCATTTTACCTCCAAATACATAAACACTGTGTGGACAACAGAGAATGTAACCAGTCTCAGAAGGTGGTACTGTTCATCAAGGCTCTTCTTGGATGGATACAGTAAAATGGCAATTTTTTGTTCCTTTGAATGGGAGAGGCTTTTACAATTTGCCAATAAAGATTGGCAACAATCTGTGTTCATCCATTGAAACTGGAAAGAAACAGTTAGCTTTTTGATGCTCGGCTTTTGTCCACTTGCATGCACTTCAATCCAGGTGGCTAAAAATCATGTGGCCTTGTCCTTACTTACTGTCCAGTTTCATCATCACTGTAAATCTGTTGCAGAAAAAATTGTACAGTTGAAGGTGACTGAAAAAATGATCCAAATAAACATTCTCTGTGTCTTTTTTAGCACTAAGTATCTCATCCTGATCAGCAATTTCGAATCCCACAGTGGTGTTTGCATCAATTCAGTCATCCTGATAATATGTCAAACTTGATTCATTCTTCAGAGTATCAAGGAACTCTCTTACTACCATTGCACCTGATACTGGACCTCCTCCATCTCTATTTTGCTGGAAGCACAAGTGCAGTCTTTCACCAAGTTTCACGTTACTGTGACAGTCATGCTTTACTATTAGTTTTGGTTGCAAAATTTAACATCTTTTCTTTATTTTCCTGTATGTCTCTCACTGTTTGTGTTTCTATTCGATAACACTGAGAAAGTCTGGCTGCAGATTTCCCCCTTTCTAGCTTATCCATAATTTCTAATTTCTTTTAGATCATTACAACATGTTTGTGTTTCTGTCATATTCGTAGCACGTATGAACCAGCCATAACTTCGACAACAAGATAAATGATATAGGGCAACACTTATTCTTATTAGGTAGCTATGGTCAACACTGCATTCTTCTTGGCAATGTTTAACAGTGTGCTTATATTTTGTGTGAACACAGAGCAATAATTCTGAGGAAAACTGTCCCTGAAGCTTTAAGTGAGTTCCAGATTACTTACCTTTGGCTCACAAAATAAACACTTAGCAAACATATAGACATGAAGGTGGCCACCTACATGGTACATGGGTAGAGTCATCACATTTCCCTGAAGATGAAATGCGTGGTAGTGGTAGTAGTAGTAGTAGTAGTAGTAGTAGTAATAGTAGTAGTAGTAGCTTTATTCATCTGTAGATCTCTTTTTAAAAGGACATAGGACATTTCAAAGTATTTACAGGTTTAGGCCAATTTAAAATAAGATAATTTGTATGCACATACATTCACAGACTTCTAGTTAGAGACAGTGATTACATTTACTCCTGGTACACAATACTTTTTTTACAAAGAAATTATTAAATAATGTCATGCCACACTGTTCACTCATATCTCACTATCAGTCACTGCACACACTAAACACATGTTGATTCATAACACTTCACTCAACACACACACACAAACACACACACACACACACACACACACACACACACACACACACACACACACACTGATGATCTCTAGGTCATTTTCTGTACCTGGGAAAACATGAGAAACAATGGGAAAATATTTGAAGGATGTCTCACAGTGGGAATAATAAGGGCTCCCCTTATTATCTTCAGGACTCATAACATTAGTCATATGCCTAACAGAGTCTTGTAAAGAAAAAAAATATTCTAAGTACAACAAAAGTTTTCAGGTTTGGTTATTTGTTAGTCTTTTCCTTTTTTCTTTCAAAAATCACCATACTATACATAGATAATCTGCAAACTGATTAATCCACCACTTCAAAATTGGCAGCTTGCTGTACAACACACTTACAGGTATAACAGGTGAAAATTTGTGTTTGAGAAGGATCAGACAGGTAGTTGGCTGTTGACCAGTAATGGGAACCATCATGACACCTGTGTGTAGCAATCTAGCGAAACTGCAGGAAATCTAACTCTGGACGGGTTGCTGGAGATCAGAGGTTCGATCTGCCCATATAGAAGACCAGGCTGTTAACAATGGGATACATCATTTGGTTTTCTTTCGTGGTTTTTGAACACAGCAGTGTGTCACTGCAGCAATATATAAGTACAACACATGTTGAACTGAAAGTGTCTGAAAATGTTGTCAGAGATCATGTACTTAATTTCTTGCCATATTATAACACAGTGGTGACAAAAAGTGCCTGGAAAGCAACAGAAAATACTTTTTGATTCTATTACATTGGATGTACCAGGCATGCCCTACCAATGACAAAAGTTATAACTGAAATAAAGAGGTGCACATTAAGCATAAACTGATACAGCACTAAACTGACAGTGGCACATATGCATATTTCTCAGTATAAATTGAAATAAATCTTTAAATAAGGTAGATCCCCAGTAATTTGAGCTAATTCTGGGCTGAGGTTACCTCTCAAGATGGAAAAAATTCTTTGATAAAGAAGTATCACTAAATCAGTGGATAAATCATGAATAAATATTTAATGATCACAATAAAAATTAAAACCATAAAGAAAAACAATATAGTACATATCTATGTTGTTGTCATTGTTGTTGTGGTCTTCAGCTCGCTCTCCATGGTACTCTATAGTGTGTGAGTCTCTGAATAACTACTGCACATCCTTCTCTATCTACTTACTGTATTCATCTTTTAGTCTCTCCCTCTAGGATTTACTTCCCTCCATTACAAAATTGGTGATCCCTTGGTGTCAGAATGTGTCCTATCAATTGATCCTTTCTTTTGGTCAAGCTGTGAAACAAATTTCTCATCTCCCCAATTCTATTCAGTACCTTCTCCCCCCATGATCCATGGTCCTGGTCGTTGGTGGGGAGCCTTGCGTGCCTCAATGATACAGATAGCCATACCGTAGGTGCAACCACAATGGAGGGGTATCTGTTGACAGGCCAGACAAACGTGTGGTTCCTGAAGAGGGGCAGCAGCCTTTTTAGTAGTTGTAGGGGCAACAGTCTGGATGATTGACTGATTTGGCCTTGTAACACTTACCAAAATGGCCTTGCTGTTGTGGTACTGCGAACGGCTGAAACCAAGGGGAAACTACAGCCGTAATTTTTCCTGAGGGCATGCAGCTTTACTGTATGATTAAATGATGATGGCGTCCTCTTGGGTAAAATAGTCCCCCATTCGGATCTCCGGGCAGGGACTACTCAAGAGGACGTTGTTATCAGGAGAAAGAAAACTGGCGTTCTATGGATCAGAGTGGAATGTCAGATCCCTTAATCAGGAAGGTAAGTTAGAAAATTTAAAAAGGGAAATGGATAGGCTAAAGTTAGATATAGTTGGAATTAGTGAAGTTTGGTGGCAGGAGGACCAAGACTTTTGGTCAGGTGAATACAAGGCTATAAATACAAATTAATGCAGGAGTAGGTTTAATAATGAATAAAAAAATAGGAGTATGGGTAAGCTACTCCAAACAGCATAGTGAACGCATTATTGTGGGCAAGATAGACACGAAGCCCACGCCAACTACAGCAGTACAAGTTTATATGCCAACTAGCTCTGCAGATGATGAAGAAATTGATGAAATGTATGATGAGATAAAAGAAATTATTCAGGTAGGGTAGGGAGACGAAAATTTAATAGTCATGGGTCACTGGAATTCAAGAGTAGGAAAACGGAGGGAAGGAAACATAGTAGGTGAATATGGATTGGGGCTAAGAAATGAAAGAGGAAGCCGCCTGGTAGAATTTTGTGCAGAGCATAACTTAATCATAGCTACTACTTGGTTTAAGAATCATGAAGCAGGTTATATACATGGAAGAACCTTGGGGATGCTAAAAGGTATCGGATAGATTATATAACGGTAAGACAGAGATTAAAGAACTCGGTTTTAAATTGTAAGACATTTCCGGGGGCAGATGTGGACTCTGACCACAATCTATTGGTTACGAACTGTAGATTAAAACTGAAGAAACTGCAAAAAGATGGGAATTTAAGGAGACGAGACTTGGATAAACTGAAAGAACCAGAGGTTGTACAGAGTTTCAGGGAGAGCATAAGGGAACAATTGACAGGAATGGGGGAAAGAAATACAGTAGAAGAAGAATGCTTAGCTTTGAGGGATGAAATACTCAAGGCAGCAGAGGATCAAATAGGTGAAAAGATGAGGGCTGGTAGAAACCCTTGGGTAACAGAAGAAATATTGAATTTAATTGATGACAGGAGAAAATATAAAAATGCAGTAAATGATGCAGGCAAAAAGGAATACAAACGTCTCAAAAATGATATTGACAGGCAGTGCAAAATGACTAAGCAGGGATGGCTAGAGGACAAATGTAAGGATGTAGGGGCTTATCTCACTAGGGGCAAGATGGATACTGCCTACAGGAAAATTAAAGATACCTTTGGAGAAAGGAGAACCACTTGCATGAATACCAAGAGCTTTGATGGAAACCCAGTTCTAAGCAAAGAAGGGAAAGCAGAAAGGTGGAAGGGGCAATGTACTTGAGGACAATATTATGGAAATGGAATAGGATGTAGATGAACATGAAATGGGAGATATGATACTGTGTGAAGAGTTTGACAGAGCACTGAAAGACCTTAGTCACAACAAGGCCCATGGAGTAGACAACATTCCATCAGAAGTACTGACAGCTTTGGGAGAGCTAGTCCTGACAAAACTCTACCATCTGGTGACAAGATGTATAAGACAGGCGAAATACCCTCAAACGTCAAGAAGAATATAATAGTTCCAATCCCAAAGAAAGCAGGTGTTGACAGATGTGAAAATTACTGAACTATCAGTTTAATAAGTCACAGCTGTAAAATACTAACACGAATTCTTTACAGACAAATGGAAAACCTGGTAGAAGCTGATCTCAGGGAAGATCAATTTGGATTCTGCAGAAATGTTGGAACATGTAAGGCAATACTGACCCTACGACTTATCTTAGAAGAAAGTTTAAGGAAAGGCAAACCTATGTTTCTAGCATTTGTAGACTTAGAGAAAGCGTTTGACAATGTTGACTGGAATACTCTCTTTCAAATTCTGAAGGTGGCAGGGGTAAAATACAGGAAGTGAAAGGCTATTTACAATTTGTACAGAAATCAGATGGCAGTTATAAAAGTCGAGGGGTATGAAAGGGAGGCAGTGGTTGGGAAGGGAGTGAGACAGGGTTGTAACTTATCCCAGATGTTATTCAATCTGTATATTGAGCAAGCAATAAAGGAAACAAAAGAAAAGTTTGAAGTAGGTGTTAAAGTCCATGGAGAAGAAATAAAACCTTTGAGGTTCGTCGATGACATTGTAATTCTGTCAGAGACAGCAAAGGACTTGGAAGAACAGTTGAATGGAATGGACAGAGTCTTCAAAGGAGCGTATAAAGTGGACATCAACAAAAGCAAAACAAGGATAATGGAATGTAGTCGAATTAAGTCGAGTGACCCTGAGGGAATTAGATTAGGAAATGAGACACTTAAAGTAGTAAAGGAGTTTTGCTATTTGGAGAGCAAAATAACTGATGATGGTCAAAGTAGAGAGGATATAAAATGTAGACTGGCAATGGCAAGGAAAGCGTTTCTGAAGAAGAGAAATTTGTTAACATTGAGTATAGATTTAAATGTCAGGAAGTAGTTTCTGAAAGTATTTGTATAGAGTGTAGCCATGTATGTAAGTGAAACATGGATGATAAATAATTTAGACAAGAAGAGTATAGAAGCTTTCGAAATGTGGTGCTACAGAAGAATGCTGAAGATTAGATGGGTAGACCACATAATTAATGAGGACGTATTGAATAGAATTGGGGAGGAGCTTGTGGCACAACTTGACTAGAAGAAGGGGTCGGTTGGTATGACATGTTCTGAGACATCGAGGGATCACCAACTTAGTATTGGAGGGCAGCGTGGAGGGTAAAAATCATAAAGGGAGACCAAGAGATGAATACACTAAGCAGATTCAGAAGGATGTAGGCCGTAGTAGGTACTGGGAGATGAAGAAGCTTGCACAGGATAGAGTAGCATGGAGAGCTGCATCAAACCAGTCTCAGGACTGAAGACCACAACTACAACAACAACCTTCTCATCAGTTACATATTCAACCTTCCTAATCATCAACATTCCTCTGCAGTACCACATCTAGAAAGCTTCTATTCTCTTTTTACCTGAACTGTTTATTGCCAATGTTTCCCTTCCATTCAACGCTATACTCTATACACATATACTCAGAGAAGACTTAATAACACTTAAATCTGTATTCAATGTTAATAAATGTTTCTCTTCAGAAATGCTTTTCTTGAAATTGCCAGTCTACATTTTGTATCCTCTCTACTTTGATCATCATCAGTTACTTTTTCTGCCCAAATAGCAAAACTCATCTCATTTCTTAATCAGATTCCCTTAGCACCACCTGATTTAATTTGACTACATTACATTATCCCTGTTTTGTTTTTGTTGATGTTCATCTTATACTCTCTTTTGAAGACACTGTCCATTCTGTTCAACTGCTCTTCCAAGTCCTTTGCTGTCTCTGACAGAATTACAATGTCATTGGCCAATATCATATTTTTTATTTCTTCTCCCTGAACTTCCTACTCCCAATTTTTCTTTGGTCTCCTTTACTCCTTGTTCAATATACAGTTTGGATAACAATGGGGATGGGATACAACCCTGTGTCACTTTCATCCCAATCAGTGCTTCCCTTTATGATCCTTGGCTTGTATAATTGCCATCTGATTTCTGTACAAGTAGTAAATACCTCTTCATTTCTTGTATTTTACCCATGCTATCATCAGAATTTAAAAGACGGTATTTGTGTCAACATTGTTAAAAGCTTTCTCTAAGTCTACAAATGCTATAAACACAAATATTTGTCTTTCCTTGACTTAGAGTCAGTATTGCCTCACCTGTTCCTACATTTCTCCAGAATCCAAATTGATATTCACCAAGGTCAGCTTCTACCAATTTTTCTATTCTTCTGTAAATAATTTTTGCTGCTATTTTCCAGCCATGTCTTATTAACTAGCTTTGTCAAACATTAGGACTGCTGTGCAAGGCAAGCATGTTTCATTTAGGTATCACTTAGTCTCTGGAACAAAGTCTTCAGAAAACCACTTTTTAAAAATATTTTTGTCCATCCAAACAGATTTTTGGTTGACGTATGGAACAGGCAGTGCAGAAGCAGTGATATTTTTCCTTTTAAACTATCGGTTTAGCAGACTTCTCTCTTGCCAGCAGCTTCAGTTTATGGTCTCCACTTGCATAGAATGCAGCAAGAACTGTTAACCTCTCTTTCTGTTTTTCGTAGCCTGGGGAAGTCTTTCCCACTTTTGAGGCTAGAATTTTAGATGGAAGTGTTTTATAATTTAGCCCTGTTTCATCACCATAATACAGTTGATCTGTTGTAAGATTATCTTCTTGTATAAATATTCTTCATTTCTCACAAAATTGTGTAACAGCTTAAGAATCCACAGAAAGTTTTTCACCACAAATTTCAAGATGCGTTTTGCTGCATTGCTTCTTCCATCTGTCCAACCATCCTGAACTTGCAATAAAAGTTTCCTCACTTTTCTCTAACTCATTTTTAAAAATATAGCTTTTTCTTACAGAATAGGTCCTGAAATTGGAATTCCTTTTTGTGCTTATTGAACAAACCAAAAAAACAATGTTGCACTTATTTTTTCATACACAGATTTCTTTATTGACTTCCATTGAAATGATGAAACTTCTCAATTTTGTCTCTGATTCTACGCCTGTCTCCAACTGCCAACTCCTACAATGATTCCATACTCAGCAACAAGTATTTTTTAAATTTCCTCTTTTGTGTAGTCTTTTCAGAGCCTCCAGTCTCCATTCAATAGCATAAATTTTCTCTTACTCCTACAGCTCATTGTTATCGACTGATTAAAACATTAAGAAACACACAGTTATACATGTACTGTACACGGTATGTCTGGCTAACTAAAGTACATATGTTGTAGCAGTTCCACCCACTTTATTTATCTCCTTTGTTGCCCTTGGTGTTGACATACTGCATTGCTACACTGGCTGAAAAATGGGTAGTGGATTCTGACATTGACTACTTTAAATAGTGTAGCCAACAGGTGCACAGTTGTGCTTCACAGTACTTTAATTTCACTGTTCACAACCCCCTATTAATGCACAGTTATATGGCCAGTCCACTATTGTTTAACGTTCAATAAGTCTCATTAATAGTTTGCAGGAAAACCTCCACATACTGCTACAATAGTTTCCTGTTGAACACCTATGAGTGGTAAAACCTAACAATAAAGTTCCCAGTTCTTGAAAAATAATAAGTTACATATGGAGTGGACACTGTCATTGTTTTTACACAAGGCCTAATTGTTTAACACTTATTCCACAGTTAAGTTGACACATTGCTCTTGTTCTAATTAACACAGGTTTCTTGTCTGAACCTCAGCCATGGACTGACTGACTCATGGCCAAAAGTTGGGTTCTAATATATCTTCACAATAATAGGTTATGAAATTACACATTGTTTGATGTTTAATTTACAGAAATTACAATTGAAACTTAACTCATTTAATTAATCGAATACACTGAAAAAGTCTGTCTTAAGTTTCTTCTACTAAAAGATTTAGACCAAATTATTTGTTTAAATGATGAAATTAACATATATAGTTATGTAAACAATACTTTGGACAAAACAATGGAATTAATGAAGGGCTGGTTTATCTACCATGTTTTCGAGTAGAGCCAATAGATCCTTTAAGAATGCTATTGTTTTGTCTCCCAAACGTTCACAATTAGTACAGAATCTATATTAGCATACATGTCAACAATAGAATTTAACTTATGAAATAATTACTGATTTCACTCTATGAAGAAAGATACTAAATAGGAATAGAAATAAAATAGAAAATCAATTACATACATAAAACTAAGCACAAAATTAGATCTGGTGTTATATTCTTTTAAAACTGAGGACTAGACTTTCTCTTTTATGAAAATGCAGATTATATTCACATATTCTAATGGTAAATACTTAAAGTAACAAAACGAATTTAAGGAGGCAGATGGCGAAATGAGAAGGGAATTAAAATCATCCCAGCTTGCTTTGTCACAATGTTACTACACAATCAACTCGGTATGTATAAAAAGATTAAGTTGTAAATTGTGTTCTGTATAGTTATTTAGGCATACTTTATTTTAATGAACACTGTTGCTTAGTAGACACAACAATAGGGGCAACAGTAAGGATGGTATGCGATGCACCACTGATTGTCATGTGGTCCCAATTAGTGAAGGCTCGACAAAGAAAGAGCAAGCACACTCCTTGAAACTTAATGGTACAAGTAGATCTGTAGTAAAAATGCATTAGCAATCTGAGGCCAAGGTTATTTCAGTGCATTATGAATTAAAACCCTAAGTGGGGCAGTTTTACCTGTATTGTACATGGAAAATTGGAAGAAAGTTCAAAATGTAACACATTTGAAAGTGCATAAAACATACATGTGGACAACGTATGAAAACTGGTTTTTATTCTAGTTTTATGTACAATTATAATTTTCATAGGACCAGCTCAAATTACACAGAACCTTGAAATACTGATACTCGAATTACCAGGGCTCTACTGTACATGGAATCTGAAGCAATACATTGTTTACCAGCATTTAAGTTACCAGTTGTGTATGGTATACATAGTGTGTTCAGCGACAGTGCTCAAAACTGAATGAACAGTGTAGCACTAGCTTCTTACATGACGAAATAATGTGAATATAGTGTATGTAATGTTTGCAGTGATCAGTGTTGAGAAATGAATGAATGTTCTTTTCAGGAATGTATAAGGAAAACGGTATTGCACGCCTGGAATCATGCTGTATTTGCGAGATCAGCCATGTGGTCAGGAGGATGTGAGTTCTAATCTCCACTGGAATAACCTGATCTGGTTTTATGTGGTTTCCCTAAATTATTGCGACAATGTATATCTTTCAACAAGATACTGCAGTTCTGCAGGAAATTAAAGGGGAACAGTATTTGAGAATGGAGTGAGACAGGATTGTAATCTATCCCTGATATTATTCAATCTGTGTATTGATCAAAGTGTGAAGGAAACGAGGAGAAATTTGGAAAAAGGAATTACAGTTGAGACAAAAGAAATAAAGTCTGATGACATTGTTATCCTGTCAGACATGGTGAAGGGCTTGAAAGAGTGGATGAACAGAGTAAACAGTGCCTAGAAAAGAGCTTGTAAAATGAGTATCAAGGAAAGTAAAATTAGGACAATAGAAGTAGTCAGTTTAGGTCAGGTGATGCTTTGGGTATGAGACACTAACAGTTGTACATGAATTTCACAATTTGGGCTACAAAATAACTGATGATGGTAGAAGTAGGGAGGATATAAAATGCATATTGGCAGTAGGCATGAAAAGCATTTTTGAGTAAGGGAAATCAGCTAGAATAGAATACAAATTTTTATGTTAAGAAGTATTATTTGAAGCTATTTATCTCAAGTGCAGTGTTGTATAGAAGCAGTTTAGGCAATAAGAGAATAGAAGCTTTCAAAATGTTGTGCTGCAGTAGAATGCTATAGATTAAATCAGCAAACTAGGTTAACTAATCAGGAAGCACTGAGGTGATTTGTGGGAAAATAGTGGGACAACATGACTAAAATATGGGATCCATTAATAGGACATATCCTGAGGCATCAAGGAATAGTTGCTTTGGTAATGTGGGAAGTGTGTGTTTGGGGGGGGGGGGGGGGGGGTAAAAATTGTAGTGGGAGACCATGGCTCCATTTTGTATGAGATCTGAAATTGATGTGGGTTGCAGTAATAATACAAAGATGCCTGCATGTGTTACAGTAGTGAAGAGAGCTGCATCACAACAATCTTCAGACTGAAAACCACAATAACAACAACAGAAAAAAACCACAAACCTTTATCACTGTGCATCAATGACATGTACTCAAGAACTGTGTGATATTTGAGACAACTATCAAGAATGTCATTACTGACCTGTTGGCATTAGACATATCACAGTGTGCACAGAATATAGGGTTAAACCTCAGTCGATTAAAACCTCATGTGGTTGCAATTACTAATTCTAGGCTCATTGCCCAGAAATTTCAGTATTGCCTCTTGTCTTTAGTTTTAAATATGGTAACCACAAAGTTCAATTCTTCAGTGAAAAATTTAGGAGTAACATTTGATAAGGATACATGCAGCAAAACTGGAGATACTATCGGAAATTTGCATTTGTAAAACAAGATGCTGAATTAGCAGGTAAGGTGTTATATGAATGTCCTGGCCGATATTAAGAAAATTCATAAATCAAGTCTGTTTCTACTAAATTCACTCTTTATTATTAATCAGAATTATCTTTAGGGAGTAAATGCTTTGGGATGTTAGTATAACATTTTCAGTGTTAGAATGGACAGTTTTTAGATCTTAGCTGAACTGCTTAAAAAGAAAATGCTGTAGGACAGATTGAATAAATGTATGCCGTCAGTCCTGTTTGTGGGCCAGTACAGAAACAAAGATTTCTTGGTGCAAAGCAGGCAGTACTGAGGTTTTTAGGTAGTACCAAATTCACACACTCTGAACAAATGTTTCAAAAATAATTAAACTTCATTGTAGATAATTTAGTCCTGTGTTCTTTCCGTTTGGCAATCACTGTCTTTTACCTATTTACTACTTGAGACTAAGGTTATTTGCACAGGATCAGGTGCTTGACATAACTGTGATGTGTGTAATCTACCCCTCTTTCCTACTTGCAGCTATTGTCCACATTAGTCTGTTATGAAGGTTTGAGAGGAGCAAAGATTACAATAAACTTTCTATTTTACTTATCGTTTCACATACAGTTGGCTCCTGTTCTTTTTGCCTAGGGTTCTAACTCTTGAAGCTGAAATTCTCACATTTTACGTCCCCATAGTTGAACTGATCTAAATAAATTTGAAGATTGTTGTTGCAGAATTCTTATTGTTATGTTAATATATTTTGTTACATTTTAGTATCTCATCCAGTCTTTTGATTTCTCACATTAACAAAGACAAAATTACATTCTTCACACAAAATACAAAACTATGTAGGATCACACCAGAGGCATGCTTACTACTGTCCAACTCAGCAGAAATAACAGTATTCTAAAGGGTTTAAATTTTTCATTACAAATGAATTTCTATTAGTTTTGATTATTATTTTTATAAATGACTCCAGAAACAAACATAGTAAACATTACTAGATTATATAATTAACAAAAGAAATTTCTAGCATACGAAATAATTTGTAATTTCAAATGTTTTAAAAAAGGGGCATACTATTTTAACTCTACATTCAGAAGCAGTATTTATTGATTATAACATCCAAAATAAAGTAATCGCTTTCACAAATTTGAGCTTGAAATAAAACATACTGTGTATAAAATTATATGAATCTTTTCTGAAAAGCAGCTGATATAATACTGATCTGTCCTAAATTTGAAAAATAATACTGGTATCAATAACTATTGTTGAGGAAAACAAGTTCTAGAGGTGAATGTCCCATTACATGTGTTGTGTAATGACATGGTGAGACTTCATATTTTTGAGCCTGTTTGGTTTGTAGATGATGTGTTGTAGTATTTGGCGATGCTCTCTTGTGCTGGATATTTGTTAGTGAGCTGTTTCATACGAATTGTATATTTCTGGTTCATATTGGAAGATTCCATGCTGGTTTACTGGTGAGGTACTTTAAGTTAGTATACTGTGACTGATACGAAAGCGCTGGTAGGTCAATAAATACACAAACAAACACATACATACACACAAAATTCAAGCTTTCAAACCAATGGTTGCTTCGTCAGGAAAGAGGGAAGGAGAGGGAAAGATGAAAGGATGTGGGTTTTAAGGGAGAGGATAAGGAGTCATTCCAATCCCGGGAGCGGAGGAGCGGAAAGACTTACCTTAGGGGGAAAAAAGGACAGGTATACACTCGCACACACACATATATCCATCCGCACATACACAGACACAAGCAGACATTTGTAAAGGCAAAGAGTTTGGGCTTTTTTTTTTCTCATCAGTCTTATATTTTTATGTTATATATATATATATATATATATATATATATATATATATATATATATATATATAATTTTCAAATATTTAAAACACTAATAAAAACATTTAATACACTGTATTAAAATACTTTTAACTTCACAACAAGTGAAACTGGGTAGGATGACCATATGTTTTATACAGTGCAACTGTAATTACAGTTACTTATTCATCAAGGAAATTTTCTACCGGCTTGTTGAAATCTTCTGCATATCGCTAGTGTACATTATGTTTCCCATCCTTGAAAACATATTTCCTGCTCACGTTGCATGCTTACCATTTCATCCACCCATGCAGCCCACAAGTCTGCAAATTATTTTACCCCATACAGATCTTCCATGGGTTTCCGATAGCGTTCTGACATTGCACTAACATCACGGATACCTTTGTAAATTTCAGCATATTCAGCACTGATGAAAGCATTTGCACCCCAAACAATTAATTTGTTGACATTTTGGGGATATTTGCCGGCCATTATTAGTGCTGTGATACCTCCATCACTCCATCCCAGAAGTGAGTATTTGTTGATATTCAGTACTTCCATTAGCTTGCCTGCACAAGTTGCATCCCTGAAGAAGAAATCTGGTGGGAAGTCACGTGGAGGAGGTTGGCTGTGCGAGTGTATACCAGTCCTTTTTTCCCCCTAAGGTAAGTCTTTCCACTCCTCCGCTCCCGGGATTGGAATGACTCCTTACCCTCTCCCTTAATACCCACATCCTTTCATCTTTCCCTCTCCTTCCTTCTTTCCTGATGAAGCTTGAATTTTGTGTGTGTGTTTATGTTTATTTGTGTGTCTATCAACATACCAACACTTTCGTTTGGTAAGTTACATCATCTTTGTTTTTATACACACACACATACACACACACACACACACACACACTGTGTCTCTTCATTGTATTTATGGCTAGCCGTTAATAGATTACCAGCTAGCTCACTGGCTGAAAAGTAATAATAATGAACATACTGGTCTCTGTCATTGGTCATGTTACTGTTAAGGAACACTTACATCTATTTCTTAATAGCACAAGCAATCATTTTAGTCTTTTATGCTACAAGGTTTTTGTTAAATATCTATCTTCAGAGCTGGAGTTGCCAGGAAAAGCAATTTCAGGTCACATTTAAAACTGAGTAAAAGTTTCTGGTAGCCATCACCTTTGGTTCTGTTTTTCAGTTTTTATTTCCGATGACCTGTTTTAAATTGACAAGCAATTTATCAGCAGATTGCATTTCTGGAGCATTGTGAAGGTCATGTAGCTACAGCAAGATGTGGGAATGAAACATATGTGCACTGATTGTGGTGAGAAGTACAGTTCACGTCTGAGCACAGCTGCACAGCTCCAACAATGCAGTGAACACGTAATAAGTATGTACCATCTGATGATAGTGATTCAAAACTGGTCATGGTAAATAAAGATTGAAAAATTGTACAAAATGTGGTTGATTGCAGTAAATTCTGCAAACTTTTATTAATCACAGTCAATTTCCCACATCTATAATGGAAAGACCTTAAAGGCTGAAATTGTTTTGGTACCTGTCAAATTATATTAGTGGGAAAATAGTAGAAAACTTTGGTGGCTATTATTGAATGTTTTTGTGAGCATTTGGCAGATTTAGTGATAAACAGTTATTATATTTTTTTAAAACTTTTTTTTAAATTTTCAGTAAAGTAAATTTTTGGCTTGTGAACAGTCATGGTGAAGTGGTGGAGCAGGGTTGTTGGTTGTATACAACATTGCACACACTTAAAATGAGCAATAACTGCATATGGGATGCTAAAGGAGCAAAACATACATCCAGATTATTTTTATTGTTGTCATTGTCAGTGGCAGTTGGATGTACATAAATTGGGGGTGGTGGTTAGGGCAACATTTGGTTCTCCCCTTCCTGTACATCCTATAGTGCCTGAGAAAATTGTGTGGTGCCTGGAATATCCGTTATTATAGTGGGCACATAGATGCCAAGGAAGAATTGGAGTTGGCTGACACCTAGCCACTGCCACAATCACAGAGTTATATTATTCAAGGCTTAGTATGGCTGTGAAAAATCAGTTCAGGATGATCTGTGATCTGCATTATCAATACAAGACATAAATAGAACTTTTGTGTAAAATTAGCAACCTTTCCTCTGATTTACAAGGAAGTTATGTACTATGCTGTGAAGATATTTGAGAAGCTCCCATCTAACATGCAGCAAGTAATTGATTATCCATTCAAAAGAAAATTTAAAACATACCTCATTAGCGACTCCTTCCACTGATTAGATTCTGCTTAAGCTGGATGGCAAGTAGCTTGTTGTAAACTGTCTTGTGTAATGACATATTTAGGTTACTGTTTTCTATGATAAATGTCTGATTAATCTAATAAATATTTAGTTCCTGATAAGATGGCCTGCAGCTACCTAATATAACTGAAGTAGCAGCAGCTTTCTTTATAATTTATTAGACCATATTTAACTGGCATAAACAGGACTAGTATTAAGTAGTATTGTGACAGTTTACTATTAATGTAGCATATGACTTAACCTATGTTTGGTTGTCTTTTATTAATGTTTATCTTTACTTGTGTTGTAAGGGTTTATTTATGTCAATTCTCAATAGTAAATGTATATATTATGGAGGTGCAGTTACAATGCTTAATGCCTTGAAGATGCACCAAAAAAATGACTGTTGGTAAGCTATCTCCAACTCACCACTTACAATGTGAATGGAATATATGATCAGATTAGCTGATCATATGCTCACCATTTGACAACTTAATGTTTGCTCAAATTCAGGGGTTTCTACTCCTGGGTACTTCATTGGAGATTTTATTTGCAACTCATTGGTGACAGACTGCTGTACGCTACATACAAAATTCATGTTACTAATCAGTATGTATTTAATTAATTTCTGATTTGACATATAGTGATGTTGTTCTACTTATGTTTGTTCTTTCCATTACTGCCATTTTCAGTCAAAAAATATTCACTAATACATTCAATGTACCTTTGATTAATTTTCAGAAATACATTGCATATATAGTACCATACCAGAATGACTACTGGTTTGCACAACAAAACTTTCTCTGCCATCACTCTAATTTTCTGGGATGGCTACTAAGGATAGGTCATGGCCATTACCCAAGATCATTATTTTATATTTTAACATCTGTGCCAAATTAATGTGTCTGGTAATACACTCCTGGAAATGGAAAAAAGAACACATTGACACCGGTGTGTCAGACCCACCATACTTGCTCCGGACACTGCGAGAGGGCTGTACAAGCAATGATCACACGCACGGCACAGCGGACACACCAGGAACCGCGGTGTTGGCCGTCTAATGGCGCTAGCTGCGCAGCATTTGTGCACCGCCACCGTCAGTGTCAGCCAGTTTGCCGTGGCATACGGAGCTCCATCGCAGTCTTTAACACTGGTAGCATGCCGCGACAGCATGGACGTGAACCGTATGTGCAGTTGACAGACTTTGAGCGAGGGCGTATAGTGGGCATGCGGGAGAGCGGGTGGACGTACCGCCGAATTGCTCAACATGTGGGGCATGAGGTCTCCACAGTACATCGATGTTGTCGCCAGTGGTCGGCGGAAGGTGCACGTGCCCGTCGACCTGGGACCGGACCGCAGCGACGCACGGATGCACGCCAAGACCGTAGGATCCTACGCAGTGCCGTAGGGGACCGCACCACCACTTCCCAGCAAATTACGGACACTGTTGCTCCTGGGGTATCGGCGAGGACCATTCGCAACCGTCTCCATGAAGCTGGGCTACGGTCCTGCACACCGTTAGGCCGTCTTCCGCTCACGCCCCAACATTGTGCAGCCCGCCTCCAGTGGTGTCGCGACAGGCGTAAATGGAGGGACGAATGGAGACGTGTCGTCTTCAGCGATGAGAGTCGCTTCTGCCTTGGTGCCAATGATGGTCGTATGCGTGTTTGGCGCCGTGCAGGTGAGCGCCACAATCAGGACTGCATACGACCGAGGCACACAGGGCCAACACCCGGCATCATGGTGTGGGGAGCGATCTCCTACACTGGCCGTACACCACTGGTGATCGTCGAGGGGACACTGAATAGTGCACGGTACATCCAACCCATCGTTCTACCATTCCTAGACCGGCAAGGGAACTTGCTGTTCCAACAGGACAATGCACGTCCGCATGTATCCCGTGCCACCCAACGTGCTCTAGAAGGTGTAAGTCAACTACCCTGGCCAGCAAGATCTCCGGATCTGTCCCCCATTGAGCATGTTTGGGACTAGATGAAGCGTCGTCTCACGCGGTCTGCACGTCCAGCACGAACGCTGGTCCAACTGAGGCGCCAGGTGGAAATGGCATTGCAAGCCATTCCACAGGACTACATCCAGCACCTCTACGATCGTCTCCATGGGAGAATAGCAGCCTGCATTGCTGCGAAAGGTGGATATACACTGTACTAGTGCCGACATTGTGCATACTCTGTTGCCTGTGTCTATGTGCCTGTGGTTCTGTCAGTGTGATCATGTGATGTATCTGACCCCAGGAATGTGTCAATAAAGTTTCCCCTTCCTGGGACAATGAATTCACGGTGTTCTTATTTCAATTTCCAGGAGTGTATATTAATGTTTTGGCAAACCAAACTGAACATATCTAGACGAAACTGTTGTAAATATGCATTCATTTTGCCTTGGCAGCCAGAGACTATTTTCACGTGTATGTGAGTTGCTTGCAACTCACAAGCACATTTAAGTGCATGTGAGTTGCTCGCAACTCACAAGCACATGACGACAGCCTCTGGCTGTCAAGCAAGACTTTCTGTGTGTGTGTGTGTGTGTGTGTGTGTGTGTGTGTGTGTGTGTAAGGCCTGTTTGTCTGAAAGCTTTGTTTGACAATTTTGTTGTACGTATCTGTGTCTCAGCATCTCCATTGTGTGGTGAGTAGCAACTATCATTTTCATAGTGCTGTCATATTCCAGGCTGTATTTTCCATTGTTTGAAGATTGGTGTTAAACATGTTATTGAACAAAGTAGTAAAGACAGACTATCAGGCTAGTAGTGAGAGACAAGACATACAAGGGATATCTTGCCAAGAGTATACTTCACCTCTTACTATGTGGTGCCCATCAAGATAGACAGTCTTGCTTAAGGCTTTTCACATCAGATCTGTGGCTGAGCAGCCACCAACTGTATGTTGCCTCAAGCTGAATAACAGATTAGTAAAGACATAAACTGAGAGAAAACTTTTTCAAGGTATAAACTTGAAACTGATATTAAATTGTCAGATTCATTGAGCAAAAGTTGGCTTACACTTCATCAAGTGCTCTCATAGTACAAGTTTTCTTCTTAACTGAAGCTCATGACTATTTCTATTCATGAGTGTGTTTGAGAATTATTCCCAAACAAAAAATTCAAAATGCAAAAATTTATAGCCCCAGCATTTGAGTCTGACTGCCAGAATGGTTCTATTGCTGCCAGTGTACATTTAGTATAAGGAGCATGAAGGTAAGATTACAGAAATAATGGTTTGTACAGAGGCATACAAACAGTCATTTTTTCCATGCTCTATTTGTGAGTGGAAGAGGAAAGGAAATGTCTAGTGGTGGTATGGGGTACCCTCCACCACACACCATATGGTGGCTTGAGCAGTATCTATGTAGATGTAGATGTTGAAGTCTTCCTTTAGTAGTTGAGACAGCTTGGAAAATCAGCTCCCAGGAACACATTGCATAGCCAGCAGTTGAACTGCCATATGTTGCAGAGGAGGCTGTGGTGTAGGTGGCTGTTCTGTAAAATCTTGATTGATGGCATCATATGAACTGGGATGAAGATGTGATACATCACCTAAGATTGCTGTATCAGGAGGGGGTGGGAGGGATAGTGAGGTGCTGCTCACATGTGTTGCATGACACAGCAGGCATGGATGAAAAAACTACCTGCAAACATGGATGGAGCAATTTTGGTTATTGAAGGATGAGTTGGTAGGTCTGAATGCCTATCAGTACCTTGCAGCATGAGTCTGGAATAATTGTCATGCTTCTGCTGTGGGTAGGATGTGGACATACATGGTAGATGCATTGAGATGAAAGATTGTGGTATGAATTCCTGCATCAACTGGTGTAGGCCGTGATCTGGGGTGGCATACGTTGGCAGCCAATGGAATGGAGCTGTCATATGTGAATCCTACCATTGTGGTGCAGATGATGTTAAATTTGTTGCATGAAGACTGGCATGGCTTGTAGTTCCACAATCAAGTGAAGCTGGCATTTCAATGTCTAGATTGCCTTTGCTTCAAAATCAAAGTCTGATAAGTAGGTATGAAAAGCAGGAGCCAAGGCTCTAGACATTAGGTGATCCATTACCTGTTGGTCAATAATGAGTAAGGAGCAGGGTGTTTTCCCCGATAGACTGAAATAGGCCATTGTAAAACCATTGCATGGAAAGGGGGATATGTTGGATGTCAACAACTATTGCCCAATCTCTCTTCTGACCGCTCTATCAAAATTTTTTGAGAAAGTAATATATTCAATAGTAGCCTCCCATATTTCTAAAAATAAAGTACTACCAAAATGTCAGTTTGGTTTTCAGAAAGGCTTTTCAACAGAAAATGCTATATACGCTTTCACTGATCAAATATTATATAATCTGAATAACCGGACATCACCCATTGGTATTTTTTGTGATCTCTCAAAGGCCTTTGATTGTGTAAATCATGGAATTCTTTTAGATAAGCTAAATCATTATGGTTTGAGGGGGGCAGTGCACAAATGGTTTAATTCATACTTAACTGGAAGAATGCAGAAAGTTGAAATAAGTGGTTCATGTAATGTTAAAACAACAGCTGATTCCTCAAACTGGGGGGCTATCAAGTAAGGGGTCCCACAGGGTTCGGTCTTATGTCCTTTACTGTTATTGATATACATTAATAACTTACCATTCCACATTGACGAAGATGCAAAGTTAGTTCTTTTTGCTGATGATACAAGTATAGTAATAACATCCAAAAACCAAGAACTAAGTGATGTAATTGTAAATGATGTTTTTCACAAAAGTATTAAGTGGTTCTCAGCAAACGGACTCTCTTTAAATTTTGATAAAACACAGTATATACAGTTCCGTACAGTAAATGGCACAACTCCAGTAATAAATATAGACCTTGAACAGAAGTCTGTAGCTAAGGTAGAATTTTCAAAAATTTTTAGGTGTGTCCATTGATGAGAGGTTAAACTGTAAGTAACACATTGATGGTCTGCTGAAACATCTGAGTTCAGCTATGTATGCTATTAGGGTTATTGCAAATTTGGTAATAAGAATCTCAGTAAATTAGCTTACTATGCCTACTTTCATTCCTTGCTTTCGTATGGCATCATATTCTGGGGTAATTCATCGTTGAGTAGGAAAGTTTTCATTGCTCAAAAACGTGTAATCAGAATAATTGCTGGAGCCCACCCACAGTCATCCTGCAGACATCTATTTAAGGATCTAGGAATTATCACAGTAACCTCACAGTATATATATTCACTTATGAAATTTGTTGTTAATAATCCAACCCAGTTCAAAAGTAATAGCAGGAGAAAGGATGATCTTCACTATGCAGGGTTAAATCTGACTTTGGCACAGAAAGGGGTAAATTATGCTGCCACAAAAGTCTTTGGTCACCTACCAAACAGCATCAAAAGCCTGACAGATAGCCAACCAACATTTAAAAATAAATTAAAAGAATTTCTAGATGACAACTCCTTCTACTCATTGGCTGAATTTTTAGATATAAATTAAGGGAGTGAAAAGAAAAAACTTAAACATTAGTGTCATGCAATATTTTGTGTACTGTAATATCTTGTACAGACATCTTTTATTAACCTGACACGTTCCACATCATTACGAAGTGTCGTATTCATGATCTATGGAACAAGTGTTAATCTAATCTAATCTGGTCTACTCTAATGGTAGCACAAAAAATGAAATTAATAATTCATGAAAAAATAAACAGATTCAATAGTGTTATGAGCTGGCACTACTGTGGATACAAAATTCATTTTATTGTTGAAGAAACACAATATGTAAACAGAAGCACATGTGAAAGTTAACACACAACCTTAGAGACTAGAGTCAAGATCATAGTATGCCATAGGAGTAGTTTCTTTGGTTATTGGTAGTTGCCAAGACCTCATGTATTGAAGTTACTGTTGTAATAGATGTGAGTTTCACTTAGGTTCTGTGTGCTTGATCAGCACACACTTCTCAGTGTGGTGGTTGACAGAGTAATAATTTATTCATCAGAATGTACATTTTTTAATGTAACATAATAGTACAGCTGTAGTAAACTAAGTTTGTTTATTGCAACACGAATGTATGTAGTTGTTGTAATGTCCAGTTTTATAGGTCTTTTGCAGTTATGTCCTTGCTCCCCACCACCACCAAAAGAAACTGATAAAAAATTGATTTCACAAATTGCCGCGTGTTGGAGGTGGGGTAGGGGTGAGGGGCTGTATGCTGGGCTAAAGATTTCCCTACATTTAGTAGGTTTTTATACTCCAGCTAGCTTATCTGCAGTGCTTAAGTGATCAACAGTAACTTCATAAACACTGATTTAAATGCATCATTTTGGACTTGAGAACTGTAGACTTACTTTTTCAAGGTGGAGCAGGAGAAGACATAGATCTACTGTATAGATGAGGAACTTGAAACTTAGCAACATCATTTGCTATAACTCTTCTCCTTAGATAACCCTTTTCTTTTTCTTTTTTTATGTTATGCTGGCAGTAGATGTACCACTTTTACATAAAGCACTAAAGTTTCAGTAAAATTCATTATTCATCTGTTTATTTTCGTTCTACTAATGCCAACAATATAGTTAATTTTTCAGTATACACATTCTTTTAAGAGAAACCTAAAATTTACTTTATTCAGAAGCCATATGCTCAGAAACATATCATGAGGTAACAATTGTTTATTTCTAGAATGACATAAATTCTTCGAAAGCCCTCATTTCACTCTTTCAGTAAATATTTTATAATTCATGAAAAGTCATTAACTAAAAAGTTATTCATAATTAAAATGTCAACAATGCAGAAAATAATATTATTAATTGGACCTTTAAGTATGTTTATAACATAATAACTAAATTTATAATTTTCTTGGCCTAATTTTTCTGAACTAGAATGTATCTTCTATTATCAGAGTAATTTCGTAATTAAAAATGAAGACTACTACCATGTGAAATTTACAGGAGGCTCGGTAAAATCCCACAGCTGTGCACATGGTATGAATAAAATAATCCACCCAACTTTATTTATTTCCCAGTCATCTACCACACAGCTAAACAAAATTATTACCTGCTTCCCCATAATGTCATTGCCACTAATTTCAATATTGTTCTGTTTATATAGCAATATGAAATTACTGCTAGTAAATGTCCATGGTAGAGTGATGATTAGCTATTTTCATCTTAATATTTCAATGTAAAAATTCATAGAGTGCACTCATCCATTCCAAATTCCAACATCAAAGCCACTAATATGAACAGATCTAACTGTTACAGTCACCCAATGTGATAACTTCATGAACTTCTTTGGAAAATTTGGCTGTATTCATCACAATAACTTCTCTGTGTTAAAGTGTTAGTAAAGCTTCAGTGAGTGAGTTCTTTGAAATGTTATTTTGTGAAGATTTATTTTTTACTGACTTGAATGAGGACTTCAACATGGAAAGAACCTGACACAGTTTAGGGTTCATCCAGTGCAGTAGCTAACTTAGTGTATTTAAACTATAAACTATAAAAAAGTTAATCTTCATCATTACATGTTTTGGCTCTAAGAAATGTGAAGTAATCTTCAATTTAAATCAGTGGTGTCTTGTCCATCATTGAAATATTAGACTACATCTCCAACAAATTTCAGAGAATGAGACTTCAACAGTTTAGCATGCCAAAGAATACCAGCAATATAACCAGGTCAGTAACATTACACAGTGTGTTTGGCTTTTCATTGGGCTACTGAAGAGCCACTAATGATGAAGAAAAGCTTCCTAATTATGCACTAAACATAAAATGTGGCTACCCATACAAGTAAGTATGAGAGAACCAGTGGCCCTTGTGGGGCCACCACATGCCCCCCACCCCCCACCCCCCACCCCCCTCCACCATCAGTGTCCCTGCCAGTCAGCTCGCATGCTATTTGTTCATTTCTTTCATCAGTCAACTAGGCTGAATCGAGTTATCGAGTAGTTGCACTTTCCTATGTAGCACACCTGTCTCTGTCATCGTATTTTATATGTTTCTGCCTGGCACATAGATAGCTACTACATATCTATGAGAAAAGTCACGGCCATTCTAGTGATCTTGATGTATCATTCTGTCAGGCATTTGTTTGAGAAAAGTCATAAATATCCTACTGTTTTCTTGTACAGAGAACCTTCAATTCGTAGCATTGTAAATATAGACTATTCACCAAATAGGAAGCTAGTTTACATTCAGAAGCAGAAGTATTAAGACTGAAGAATGAATAAATAAAAAGTCCTAGTTGTAGCTAGTACAAGTGTGAAGACTAGTCAAGAGTGAGGGTGATCAGTTGATTATGAAGTATTAATAATAGTGATTCATAGTAATATCAGTAAAAATATTGTTACAAGAGTCGTAACAACATTTTTGCTAATAATGTAACAATAGTTTCCCATAACTAATGCATAATATGGGCAACTATTGATGCATATAGCTCCAATAACAGTGACTTCCGAGAAGATCCACAGATTTCTTGAGATAGCTCAAGATATCTTTAGTGCCCCCTCCTTGGGGTTTTTCTGTATGCCACTGGGGAGGCCTGCACATGAAAAAGAAAAAAGCATTTAGTAAGCTACTTCCTTTCCAACTGGAAAACAGCTTCCCCAAAACTGCAGTACTAAATGATACACTGTATGCTATGAGTGTGATGACTGAATAGAAGGCCAAATAGAACAAATAAAAAAATACAGGAAACAATTCAGTGCATTCACATAACTATGTGGATTAAAATTATCTCTCAAGGATGAATAATATTGAATTCAGTTCCTGTTAAATGCCACATTTTTAACTAGTTCAGGGATAAGCATCATACCTCTTAGATCAAACATAATTCCCTCCTTTTGACAAATTGCTAGCATGTTATAATAATAGTATTTCTCTGGGTTAGTACACACAGTAACAGAACACTCTTGTTGCAAAAGAGATCAGTAACATATGCGTCAGATCTACATCCATCAAGGTACTATCCCGTATAAATATTTCACTATATGTACCTCAGACAAAGAGCTACAAAAAAGAATTCTGGGTTAAGTAGGTATAAGTTGTGTAGAAAGGACATCATGTCAGGATGTGATACAAGAAAACATAAAAAAAGATATTTGCTTTCACAGTTAAATTTTATTTTCTGTATACTACCAAGATTAGTGAAATATTTGTAATAATATACCATTACTACAAACAAACAAAAATTTGTAAATAGACGCTAGTGGTACAATAGGCTGCCAAAATGTTTTAAGTGTGGTAACCAAAATTGGTTTTACCTTACAACACACAGGTAGTGAATAAGCAAGATGGATTATGAACCTCTCAATACTGTATGGCATAGTCAAAAATAAAAGAAATGCAATTTTACAATTGAGAGATAGCATAATCCAAAAAAAGAATCCTACAAATGGCAACAATTCCACACCTATTGCAGTAAACTATACATTAAATCATGATTTCAGTTTCAGATATCACTATGAGAGATTGATGCTTACAATGAAAAACAAATTATGTGCATTTTTGTACTTATGTAGAACTGACAAAAATTGCTTGTGTAAACAGTTTGAAATCCCACTTGTGAACTGTGAACAACAGGAGGCAAAGTTGGGGCTATGGGGTGAATGGAGAAAAGTAGAGAAAGGAAAAGGATTCTGCAAATTCACTGGAGGGGTAGAAGAGTGTGTAGGGCTTGAGTGGGAGTAGGGTAGGGGATGGAGAAGCTTGAGGTCAGCAGGATGGTGTGGGTGGAAAGAATCCAGTCAGTGAAACAGTCATTTAATTCAAGCATATCATGTTTGGTAACATGCTCAGCAACAGGATGATCCAGCTGTCTCTTGGCAGTTTGGCAGTGGCCATGCAGAGGTGCACCAATGTTTCACTACCGTAAGCAGGTTCAAATGGATGGAAGTTGTGCGCTACAACAAAGCTGTGCCTTATAAAGAAACATATACGAGTTTCCTGAGTAAATTAATTACAGTTACAGCCAATGCTTGTAACAGTGTGATATCCTCATGCATTTGTGCAGCAGTACAAATTGTCAGGGTTGCTTCTAAAGGGTATGAAATATATGTCTGTGTCTTTATTATCTTCAGTTATCTATTGTTCCAATACTTACTATCAACACAATTTGATGTAATAGTCAGTATATGTAGAACCATTTATAACATGGTTCCAGCATGTTCAAGAAAATGTTTAATAAAAAAACAAGCAAACAAACACCATCTGAAAAGGCCTTGAAGGCCCAATGGTACTGACCGACTGCTGTGTTATCCTCAGCCATTAGGCATAACCAAGTGCAGATACGGAGGAACCTGTGGTCAGCACACCACAATCCCAGCCATTCTCAGCTTTTGTGACTGATATTGCTGCTTGTCAGTCAAGCAGTCAGCAGCACTCGGCATACCATGACAATAGGTAACAGTGCCAACCGACCCCAGCATCTCTTAACTTTGGTGAAATGATGGGAACTGCCGTTACCACTGCGGCAAGGTCATAATCAAGTAAATATTGGTTTCATTTTAATTTTTTCTGACCAAAGGAAATTAGGGTGTAACTGTCTTGTACATGCTCCTTAGTGCATTACATAGTTCACAGAACTCAGCATATTTATACAAGAAACATTAAATACAAAATAATTTTTAATCTTTCTATGCTCCAATATTTAGGTTTTCTATGTAATATTATCACTTGTAGCAGATGTGTATGTTTGCAATATTTTTTGTTTCAGTGTCACAAAATCACTGATTAAAAAATTGGCTATTTAGAAATTGCTTTCCCACAAATAAAGACTATTACATGCATAATTAAAGACTGAAAGCAAACTGTACAGGGTAACCCCTCAAGGCAAAATTCACATTCTTTGGCAGCACTTTGTCAATGGTGTTGCCAATGTGGTATGCCTTATGCCCTTGGTCCCTGCAAACCAAGTTCAACCTGGAATGTAAGACAATGAATGCCAGAGTAATAAAATCTCATTCCATACTGTAATGTTTAATACAATTACAATTCCTAAATTTGCTCACCTTTACTCTCGGTGTATTTCCTTTGCCACAACTGGGTAATAAATCTGCAAAAATGCAACTGTAAAGATCATAGTACAGTTTGCAGATGTACTATCAATACTGTACCTCAGTGTTTAAAAACACACTTCTATGCAGGACTTCAGTGGGTAGTGATACCTTACTTATGGAAATTTGAAAAAATCAACAGAGGCCAATTACTAATGATATAATCAGCTTGGTTTTTCAGTTAAAGCTTGTTAACAGAATGTAATAGGATAAGTGTAAGAAAAGAAACAAGCACATTCATTACTTATTTTGTTTATTAACAAAACTTGGTTTTCCACAACACTGTAAGAGGTATCAAGCCAGATAAGTTACAAATTTTTTTACATGGTGAGTGTCCCAAGGCCTGTAGGCCCAAATCTCTCATGCTGTAGAGGGGAGGTGTGTGTGTGTGTGTGTGTGTGTGTGTGTGTGTGTGTGTGTGTGTGTGTGTAGGACACTATTTGTATCTGAAATGTGACACCAGGTGGGGACAATTACTCCTGGGTAGCCAAAATGAAATTATCATGAGACAGGCATTTAGTGAAGCAGTTTAATGATTTTCAGATAAACTGTGGCAATTTGTAGCATATTCTGTTCATTAATTTGGTCAATGTATTTAACTTCAGTCTTAAGTATTTTCCAGTCCAGTTTTAATTTGGCCATCCTCTGTCATCTCGTATGTTATGAAGAAAATAGTACTTTGCAAACATTTTACTAGCCATTTATAAGCCAGTACTGAAGAGACAAGTCAGAAAGGTTACCAAAATGCTCACAGATTTCTTTTCAACTTGTGATTTCATCAAACTTAAACATTTCCATTAGAATTTTGTAAGTAACTGTAGTTAATGGTGTAATTTTGGATATTCAAAAGTATTTGTGTGTGTTTCTAAAAGAAAATATTTGGGCCATACTAAATTTAGAAATTTAGCTAACAAGAATAAATGCTTCACGAACCATTGTTGATTACTATGTTTATGACTTTATTGTAGAATAGAATCTAATTGTTCAGAGAATAAGACATTAATAGTGAGAAAAATCTTTATAAACACATTAAAATAAGATTTTAAAACTGCATGAGAATAATGGCCACAAATGATGAAACTCAATAAATGTACCAAGAACTGTTGTTCACCTGTTGGTAGGAAAAATAAAATTACCTTAAATGTGCACATCATAAACTATTTACTTTACAATGTTACTTACCATCTGACAACTGCAATATAGTAATTTTTTTGAGCACTCTGCAATGTACCCTTCCTGACCATGTACTCTCCAATAAGCCAAAAACCTGTAGTCATTCTTGAAGGACTTAATTATATCTTCTGCTGTACTTTATGCACATTCCTCAAGCAAGCATACAAATTCTCAGTGTCAACTCATCATTCCAGACAATTCTCACAGTAAAATTCACAGTTATAAATACTGTATTCAGTCCTTGCAAAACCAAGCAGCATTGTAAATAGGCTCGGTTATGATATACTATCACAAACATTAGCCAATCAGCATCAGTTGTTGGGCATAGACAACAAGTAGTACTTGAGCTAGATGTGGTATTGTCTGTGAACTATGCTATGTCCCACATTCTGGTGCGGAAACAATCTTGTGTTTCTTTCGTAAAGTTCTGTCGAATAATAGTTAAAATAAGGTGCATCTTTAAACAACATATTTCTAGTTTGTTAATAAAGTTACTGTAAGGGATCACGGATTCAGCCTATTTATGATGAGATTTGTCACACTCATTGATGTACTTCATTGGGAATGCTATATAATTTTGTTGCGAGGAGCATACAATCTGCTGAGTTGGAAACAGTCTGTTCCCTACTGAAGGAGGCCTACTACCTACTAAGCAGCCTGCCACCAGCGACCATAAACACAGTCAAAATCAATGCACATCAGTGCGTGAATTGGTGGCACGAAGGCCTTCCAAATTGAAGATTACTCTCAACAACATCGAGAGATGCAGACATCCCAGTTGGACAAGCACAAAAGTCACTCTGAGATGAAAAGCTAAAAGATGATGTTGCGCAACGTAAACAACAGAGGCTCACTGAGAGGGCAGAGTCCGATCAACTCGAACAGTGGAGACTGACCGAATGATTAATGAACACGGTTTTCAATAGGTCTGAGTATTATTTTGTAAGAAATTGTGAGTCGCTGCATCCACCAATTTCCTTTTGCTAAACACAAATGACCTCTCTCCCTTCGCTTCCAACACCTTGCTTATATCTTGGGTATGCTCTTTGTTGTGTCCAATATTGCAGCACAGTTGGCTTCTGCATACCTTTGCCTACAGCAAGCACACTACGATTTCCGTCCTTCTGTGTACATCACAAACTGCGCTTATTTTACTAAGTTCTGCTACTGATTCGTTAATCACACTTTTCATATGTTCAATGGAGATAGTGCAAGTTCTGGTCAGATGGCTCACCATGCATGTTAGTTTTTCAATGATTTGGAGGATCGTTGGATGAGGTTTCTGGACTTTGTTTTCAATAAAAAATATTTCTTTTTTTCTTCTTTTTTTGCTCTCCCTATTTACTACAATAAATTGAACTCTGTAAGTGTAACTGTGAAACATTCTGGATATGTAGGGTCTATCTAGGGGTTGTAGAGAGTACTTGCTACATACAGTTCTTCTAAGGAATCCATGTGCGGAAATATACTTTCTGGGTGTAAAATGAAGTTGAAGTCAGATAACTTTTAAATCGTCTGCTTCACGGCACGCACACAGCAGAGACAGTAAACTCCCACCTGTGTGTTCTACAGTATAGGACCCCCGGCATGGGCAACGTTTGGAGTACTCGTCGTCTAGTTATCTTCTGCAGCATGAAGGACATTCTAGTCAAAGTCGAAAGTACGCCATGGCCACGCCTCCTAATTTCTCACGGTCGTTCTTGTATTCGTACGACAATGGAACGTGGTTTCACAATTACAACAGGGGCTGATCGGCGCCCTCTTCTCAGTCAGTGTGCGTATCGTGAAGTGAAAGATTTCAGAGCGATCCGATCTTCATGCTTATATTACATCCTAACGCTACATTTGCGGACTTGCGTTTCATATAAGAACTGTACACTTCTAATTCCCTCCACAACCCCCATAAGCAGGTAATAGGAACTGCGAAACACTCTGAATACCCGTAACACGATCGTACATAGGCTGCTGTTCATCCCATGCAATCACAATCGCAACGTTCTTATAATCATTTACATGTCACACCCTTTATTTCATTTTCATATCATTTCCAACATTACATCACAGCGCTGCTGTTTTTACACACTTAAATGTTTGACTGCAGGTGTTTTATTAGTGCAGCATAATATAAAGGAAAGAGTCAAGTGGTTTAGACCAAAGTGGCAAAGGTACAAGAGTAATCCCAAAAGTAAGGTCTCCTGACCTTTTTATTTCTACAATGGTTTACATCAGTTTACAGCTTGAACATTAAGCTATTTTTCGACATAATCACCATTTAAGTCGAAGCATTTCTGTAGACGCTGTGGCAGTTTTTGCATGCCCACGCCATGCCAGCTCGCCACCATGCTGTTCAGAAAGTTATGAACCTCTTCTTTTACCTCGTCGTCGGAGCTGAATCGCTTTCCAGCCAAATGCTCTTTTAACCTAGGGAACAGTTGATAGTCACTGGGCCCAAAGTCAGGACTATAGGGTGGGTGGGTGATTGTGTTCCACTGAAACTGTTGCAGGTGAGCAACGGTTTGCCGAGCGGTGTGTGGGCGAGCGTTGTCATGTAGAATGTGTACGCCCTTGCACAACATTCCTCTTCTCCGGTTCTGGATTGCCCGTTTGAGCTTTTTCAGAGACTCACAGTACCTGTCAGCATTAATTGTGGACCCAGCGATTCAGCTAAAAATGATATTTAAAAAAATTAAAATATTTAAATTAAATAATTAAATAATAAAAATAATAAGGTTAATAATAAAAGTATGAAACTTAAAATACACTGATAAGACCCTATCATTGGCAGCAAAATGAGCAGGAAGCCGAGAGAGACAAATTTTAAGTCTTCATACCTGAGAATAATATCTTACAAGCCCCAAAGCCCACCAAAAGAGAGGATCAGTTGTGGAGAAGCGGATGGCGAGAAATGCAGACAGTCTGACAGACAGAAGAATTATCTGAGTTGAAAAGCATCAGCAGGAGTCGATGATATGCTTTCTGCTTTACTAAAATCTGTGGAGCTTGAAGAAACTTGAAATCTGATTTGATGTCAATATCCATGAAATCAGACAAATAAATTTTGCTAGAAAACTATTATTGTTACATTACCGAAGAAGGATAGAGTAACGAAGGGACTATCGCCCTATCCAACTTACGTCTCTTGACTGTAAAACGTTGACCACTACAATAAAAAAGTGAAAGTACTATATTAATACGGGGTTTAGCATTCGAAAATGTAAGGGTCCTAGGTAGGTAGTCTTGACCTTCTGCTGATTAATGAAAGAAACAGTACAGAAGAACTAGGAGTCTTCGTGGTCTTTGGAGACATGCGGATATTTGGAATAATCTGGTGGAACCCTGAAACTAATGGAGATAGTGTACAGATACAGATGAAAACCAAAAACTTAACACAAAAGCCTAAGGAATGTAATCTTGCTGAGATGGGAGAAAATGTGTTGTTCATTTTGTAGTCGAATGTCAACAAACAACGTGGACGTAACAAGTTTATTGGCTTGGCCGTGTTCCGCAGCAAGCATATAAATACCGGGTGATCAAAAAGTCAGTATGATAACTTAATAAACCACGGAATAATGTAGATAGAGAGGTAAAAATTGACACACATGCTTGGAATGACATGGGGTTCTATTAGAACAAAAAAAAAAGAAACACCCCATATTGCTAGACGCGTAAAAGATCTCTTGGGCGCGTCGTTTGGTGATGATCGTGTGCTCAGCCGCCACTTTCGTCATGCTTGGCCTCCCAGGTCCCCAGACCTCAGTCCGTGCAATATTTGGCTTTGGGGTTACCTGAAGTCGCAAGTGTATCGTGATCGACCGACATCTCTAGGGATGCTGAAAGACAACAGCCCACGCCAATGCCTCACTGTAACTCCGGACATTGCTTACAGTGCTGTTCACAACATTATTCCTCGACTACAGCTATTGTTGAGGAATGATGGTGAACATTTGGAGCATTTCCTGTAAAGAACGTCATCTTTGCTTTGTCTTACTTTGTTATGCTAATTATTGCTATTCAGATCAGATGAAGCGCCATCAGTCGGACATTTTTTGAACTTCTGCATTTTTTTGGTCCTAATAAAACCCCATGTCATTCCAAGCATGTGTGTCAATTTGTACCTGTCTATCTACATTATTCCGTGATTTATTAAGTTTTCAAATTTATACTGACTTTTTGATCACCCGGTACTAGTTTTGTAAATGAAACTGCCTTTTCCCGCTGCTACTTAAATTATTAATCCCACACGCGTTTCGCCTTATCTTGTTCTAAGGCAACATCAGTGGGATCTATGATTCAGTTTTGTTAGTTTTAAATTATTTTTTGTACGAAAGTAATTACTAACGATCTGCTGATCTGATGGGATGAATAAATTAAGTATCAGCATGAAGATTCAGTTTTATTTACGAAACAAGTAACGTGGATGTAACATCAAACCATAAATGAAAGTTCAAGAAGAACAGTCACCGATACTAAGGTTTACAGGTGACTTAGTTGGTGAGTAGAAAGGTAAAGAATGGGTTGATGAATGGTGTATCTGCATATAAGGGACAGTTTTGAAGTTTTATTTATCAGCTTGAAAAATGAAGTTACGACCATGACATTTTGTGATTATCTTAACAACTTCTGCAGATTCACCGTTCAGCACGATACACTCTCTCAAAACTGGTCAGTTGGCGGATGCCTTGATGGTAGAGGCCATCAAAAAAGGTTAGGAAACGTTCCACCTCGAAAATCACGTCGGTGTCATTCTACAAATGCCTACCTCGCAGTGGTTTCTTCATCCGCGGACTGTGGCCAGTGTCCTGTGGAGTATGAGCTGGGACGCTATCGTTGAGCAGGAACACTCCCTTGGACAACTTCCGGCGGCTCTTCGTCTTCATTGCACCCCGCAATACATCGCAAGATCTTGGTAGTACTCTCCTGTGATCGTTTGCATAATGTGTTAGCACCACACGATGGCTGTCCCAAAAGGTACTCATAATTACATTGCCTATTGAAGTTGGGTCATCGCCTATTTTAGCGTTGAATCCACATGTTTCCGCTGCTTGGTTTGCTCCTTTGATATAGAGTAAAAGTGACATACACACACCAAAAAAAGTTTTGCATCACTCCAGTTCCCAGAACTCCTGAAGATAGACGCTGATTTTGAATATTTTATCACAGACACAGTCCCTTTGACTGTTCAGAGATGTCACTAAACCCTCCCAAAATTGTTAACAACCATGCACGAGCAGCGCCTATTACACAGAGGGGGTCCGACAGCCGTTCAGTTCCAGTCATTCCGCCAGGAAGGAGGTACACCGCTAGTGTTGTCTGTAGTTCAACCATCTCTAGACGGTCAATATCGCGGTTCGATCACATCCACATTGTTACTTTGTGCCTGGAGGGGCACTCAACAAGGGAAGTGTTCAGGAGTCTCGGAGTGAACCAATGCGATGTTTTTTGGAAATGGAGGAGGTACAGAGAGACAGGAGCTGTTGATGACATGCCACACTCAGCCGCCCAAGGGCTGCTACCGCAGTGTTCAAATGTTCAAATATGTGTGAAGTCTTATGGGACTGAACTGCTAAGGTCATCATTCCCTAAACTTATACACTACTTAACCTAAATTATCCTAAGGACAAACACACACACCCATGCCTGAGGGAGGTTCAAATGGTTCAAATGGCTCTGAGCACTATGGGACGACATCTACGGTCATCAGTCCCCTAGAACTTAGAACTACTTAAACCTAACTAACCTAAGGACAGCACACAACACCCAGTCATCACGAGGCAGAGAAAATCCCTGACCCCGCCGGGAATCGAACCGGGAATCCGGGCGTGGGAAGCGAGAACGCTACCGCACGACTACGAGCTGCACACCCCAAGGGAGGACTCGAACCTCCGCCAGGACCAGCCTCCTGCAGTGGATGACCGCTACCTACGGATTATGGTTCGGAGGAACCCTGACAGCAATGCCATCATGTTGAACAATGCTTTTCGTGCAGCCACAGGACGTCGTGTTATGACTCAATAGGCTCCATGATGCCGTCCATCTTTGCAACAACGACACCATGCAGCGCGATACACATGGGACCAACAACATGCCGAATGGACCGCTCAGGATTAGCATCACCTTCTCTCCACCGATGAGAGTCGCACATGCCTTCAACCAGACAATCGTCGGAGATATGTTTGGAGGTAGCCCAGTCAGACTGAACGCCTTAGACACATTGTCCAGCGAGCTCAGCAGTGTGGAGGTTCCCTGCTGCTTTGGGGTGGCATTATGTAGGGCCAACGTCTTAAGACACTGTTGGTCATGGAAGGCGCCGTAACGGCTTTACGCTACGTGAATGCCATCCTCCGACCGATAGCACAACCGTATTGGCAGCATATTGGCAATGCATTCGTCTTTATGGATGACAATTCGCACCCCCATCGTGCACATCTTGTCAATGACTTCCTTCAGGATACCGACGTCGCTCGACTGGAGTGGCCAGCATATTCTCCAGATATGAACCCGATCTAACATCCCTAGGATAGACTGAAAAGGGCTGTTTATGGACGACGTGACTCGTCAACCACTCTGAGGGATCCATGCCGAATCGCCGATGAGGAGTGGGACAATCTGGACCAGCAGAGCCTTGATGAACTTGTGGATAGTATGCCACGACGAATACAGACATGCATCAATGCAAGAGGACGTGCTACTACGTAATAGAGGTAACGGTGTGTACAGCAGTCTGGACCACCACCTCTGAAGGTCTCACTGTATGGTGGTACATCATGCAATGTGCGGTTTTTATGAGCAAAAAAAGGGTGGAAATGATGTTTATGTTTATCTCTGTTCCAATTTTCTGTATAGGTTCCGGAACTCTCGGAACCGATGTGATGCAAAGCTTTTTTTGATGTGTGTACCTGGGATCTTTACCATGGTAACTAGGCGGCTAGTGAAGTAGTTTGGTTTGGTCTGACACAGTTGTCACCTGCTGTCGCGGTTCAGCAGACTTTTAAAATCGGTGTGAGCGTCATGGAAGCCAGTGGGTGGTCACTGTTGTCCTGACCAAAATTTTGTCCAAAGTCTTGAGCTCTGAACCAGGGCTTATTTATATTTTTTCCGCTATCGACTCGATTATGAGACGGCGTTCTCCGAAGAACAGGGCCCCTGCTTCTGCTGCGGCTCCCGTTGCTTTAAAGAGAGGTGGTCTTCCGCTTCATTCTTCGTCATTCAGATTTATTTATTTATTTCTGACAACGTTTGAAAGCGTCCGAGCCTCCAGAATCATTGTACCATTATGATAGACCATAGTTGCCGTACTCACCAACCCAGTATGAACTCTCTCAACGTTGCTTGTCTTCTAATTCAGAAAACCAATTACCGGTAGCGCAAAATTCTTCACTTTATCAGGCGGCTTCGCTATCTTGTCTTGGTCCTCCACGGTACTGTCGCCCGGGAATATCAGTGTGTACCAACACTGCATTCGTGTAACTGCAAACTAAGAAAAAATTGGTTATGTCCTTTTCTTCGGTTAAACCTTTATGGCTACCCATCGTACTTTTGTTTTGTCATCAGCGTTCTGACTGGTTTGATGCAGCCCGCAACGAATTCCTCTCCTGTGCCAACCTCTTCATCTCAGTGTAGCACTTGAAACCTACGTCCTAAATTATTTGCTGGATGTATTCCAGTCACTGTCTTCCTCTACTTTCTGTACAGTTTTTACCCTCTACTGCTCCTTCTAGTACCATGGAAGTCATTCCCTCATGTCTTAATAGATGTTCTATAGTCGTGTCCTCCTTATCACTGTTTTCCATATATTCCTTTCGTCTCCGATTCTGCGCAGAACCTCCTCATTCCTTGCCTTATCAGTCCACCTGATTTTCAACATTCGTCTTAGCACCACATCTCAAATGCTTCGATTCTCTTCTGTTCCGGTTTTCCCGCAGCCCATGTTTCACTACCATACGTACATTCTCAGAAATTTCTTCCTCAAATTAAGGCCGATATTTGATATTAGTAGACTTCTCTTGGCCATGAAGGCACTTTTTGCTATTGCTAGTCAGCTTTTGATATCCTCCTGGCTCCGTCAGTCATCGGTTATTTTACTACCTTACTTAAGAAACAGAAAAGATTGAGAAAAAGCAAAGACGGATGTGATGAAGAGTATCACTATAAATGTTTCAAAAGTGGAAAAGAACAAAGAAAATGTACATATTATTCTTTTTCTAACATTACACAATACACCAGAAGCTAAGTAGGTCGATCGATGTTGTTTAGCACAGTCAGTGAAATATTTTTTCGTCAAAATTAGCCTACAGTTATTGAATACCGGCGTAAAACTAAGAAATCAATTTCTGAAACTATACGTCTGAAACATTGCAGTGTATGTAAGTCGAGGGCAGTTAACGTCAATGTTGGAGAATAAAGCTGTAATCATTTTAAACGTGATTATGCAGAGGAATTTATTAAATATAGAATAAGACTACAGTGTAAAGAAAAATCGAGGATGGGAATAAATGCACGAATAACAGACACGTTACAGAGTGGAAGTCAATGCTAGAATAGCAGACCGTTAATCGTCCAAATGTTAAGCCATCCAGAGATGATTAATTTTTGTCTGCAATGAAAAGTATATAAAGCTCAAGGTAAAAAGAGACGGTTGACATTCGGTATTAAAAAAAAAGGACTTAGAAACTGATAGCAAACAGACATTGATCAAGGAGAAGACGGGTAGTAGACACAGAGACTGGGAAAGGGTTAAATACATGTTTTAATGCTGTCGTCTTACGCATAAAATCTCGAGCCGTATTAATTCACAGACAGGCAGCGCCACGTTATTGTTTATGCTGCGTGTTTAAGGGAAAACAGTAACCCGTTAATTCTGTTATGGCTTCAAAAAAATATTCAGTTGAAACGTCGTGGCAGATTAAAATTGTGTGTCAGACGAAAACGAACTTGAGACCTCTGCCTTTCTCAGGGAAATGCTCTACCAGCTGCGCCAGAAAAGCATGACTCACGAACCGTCCTCACAGCTTTACTTCCGCCTGTACCACGCCTCCTTCATTGCAAACTTCACAGAAGTTCTCCTCCGAAACTTACGGGACATGCAGCCCTTGAAGAAAGGATATTACGGAGACGCGGTTTCGCCCAGCAAAGGTCCCGAGCTCGAGTCCCAGTCTGGCACACAGTCTTTCATATCAGAGCACACTCCACTGTAGAACAAAAAATTCTGTCTGGAACTATGCAACTATCAAGACATTCGGGCTATACATGTCTGACTCTTAAGCAACAATCAAATATTATAAATGAAACATGAAAAAAAAAATCATTCAGAGCCATGCACATCTTATTAAAAGGCTGAATTAAGATTTCAAAAATTTCACTCTCTTAATAAGCTTCCCATTTCCCTTGAACTTTACAAGTGTGGCTCTATAAAACGGACTCATGTCTTACTTTAATAAAATTATCAACGTCTAAACTACAGAGGCATTTGTTCCGTGAAATTTACGAGTCGCCTTAGAAGCTGTGTGCCCTCTCCGTATCTACACAGAAATCTAAAGGCACGCTATGCTGGAGGCCCTGAACTTAGCACGGTGAACGACTCGACCTACCTATCGATCGCATAATATTGACTTTCGTGGAGGTGTTTCCGGACGGCCAGAACGTGCACCCATGTCGACAGCAAAACTTAATTTTACTTGACATAGAATACTTGTAATACTTTCCCACACAAAGTGCCCATTAATTGATCTCACTGCTGTCAGTCAAAACTGGTAATGCAGACTAATCGTAAACTTTCCATTTAAGACAAATGGTTCAAATGGCTCTGAGCACTATGGAACTCAACTGCTGAGGTCATAAGTCCCCTAGAACTTAGAACTACTTAAACCGAACTAACCTAAGGACAACACACACATCCATGCCCGAGGCTGGATTCGAACCTGCGACCGTAGCGGTCGCGCGGTTTCAGACTGTAGCGCCAGAACCGCTCGGCCACCAGCGGCCGGCTCCCATTTAAGACACAATTTGTGCTTCTAGTTTACCAGAAATATGAGGGACCAAATTTTCCTCTTACTTTTATTTATTTTATGACAGTACAGTAGGATGAGTTTCAAAACAGATTTTAAAATCTTCTATCCGTCTATTGTTCATCTTTACCTGTAATAGAAAGTCCAGCTTGGAATGTCAACAATATTTTCACTTAATTAAGGTTGTGTGGCATCACGGCCTGGCGCAATTCTTTCATTTGGACGTCACTTTTGCGATCTGAGTGCCCCTAACTCCAACGGAACCCCGCTTTTCCCCCCACGGTCACGCTTCCAAGCAGTAGCCGGAGCCAACATTGATTAACCTTAGTGATCGGGTGCGAACCAGTGTTATCAACCTGAAAAAGTTGTTGGTTAGCAGAATTATGAGAGGGACAGATTGCCGCTCACTGTAAAGATGATAGGCACAACCAAAAGAGTCATGTGCGGTCTGGAAGACCCGTCTGTTACTTAAAATGTCAAATGGTTCAAATGGCTCTGAGCACTATGCGACTTAATTTCTGAGGTCATCAGTCGCCTAGAACTTAGAACTAATTAATCCTAACTAACCTAAGGACATCACACATATCCACGCATGAGGCAGGATTCGAACCTGCGACCGTAGCGGTCGCTCGGTTCCAGACTGTAGCGCCTAGAACCGTACGGCCACTCCGGCCGGCTTTAAAATGTCTTTATGGTGAGTAGCAATTTATGCTTTTCATAATATTGTCAACTTTATATATGCCAGCTACCAAGATTCAGCAGGAACAGAAAAGCAAAAGTGGTTCATTTTCATTCTATTGACGTAGTATTTTTGGTTTCCTCCGTTTATGGACCTGTAAACTTCCACAGAGATTGCTGAAAACAGTCTTAGTGAAAAGGTAATCTGCCTGCCCGACTATCCTTTCAGTTATAGATTTCACACAGTTTGATGAACTATCACTGATGCTTTATTTCATGGTCATTACATTAACATACGCTAAACTAGTGTCATGGACTATTAATGACAATTTAGGTGGAAACCAGTTACGTGTTGTTCAATATGATATATCCGAACTAATGACAGCTCCTTTATTTGCTTGATTTAAATCCAGGAACCATTCTATGGCGAATGAGACATTTTATACAGACGGCAGTAAGAGTGTTCTATGGTTTTTTTTATCTCTTGTTGGTTTCCTTTCCGGTGAAGTAGAAGAACTGAAAAATTGTTCCGCCTTTAGATAACATTATTGTAAAACACTGATGTGACAATTAAGTAAAGTCACCAAAAAAAAGAGTCTCGATCTCATAACCATAAGTTTAAAAAAGAAATTGTCGGTTTCGGCCCCTAGTAGTAGGACGGAACTGCTCATATTTTTAATACATGATTATGTGATCGAGAATCTTTTTTATTAGTTTTATTCTACTTTTAATAAACTGACTTCCTCTGCACATAATCTGTAAATAATCTGGCAAGTTACTTTTTATTATCTTGCGTGCTGCTTTAACTATTTATGTGCAGATATCGCCATCTCCTGTCGCCTTTCCTTTCTTCATACCCCAAATAGCTTTATACATAGCTCTATATAATTCCTTTATATAATTCCGTAATTTCCTAGATTTCATTATTGATTACCTCCATTATCACTGATTTCTTGAATTATGTAAACATTTAACGAAACCTTTGAAGATTGAGTAATGTTCTCTCTGTTGTTAATTACTGTGGTATCTGCCATCTCAGCTTTGCAGAACGTGATGTCTACCTAAGATAAGTTTCTGTTTTGTTTTCTTCACATTTATATTTTTTCAGTTGTTTCTCTTAACAACTTTTCGTCATCACTTCTCACATCCTCTTGAATATCATTGAATTTTTTTCTTTACATCTTCTCTTATTGCTTCTTTGAAACAGTACTCCTGTTCAATACTGGACTTCGTGTTTTGAGGATTTCTTTTCTTCTTCATACCTGATAGGTCTTTTGCTGCATAAGTACGAGGGTAACCTGAAAAGTAAGGTCTCCAATTTCTTTATAAGTACATAGACCTGTTTATTTCAATTTCGATTTTTTAAAATTAAATATTTAAATATTATATTTCATCTTCTATATTGTACTTCATCTTCACGCATGTGGTACCATGTTATCCTTTTGCCCTGTCGTCCTCAGTTAGAAACTCTTCTGTCGCTTTCAGGCTGTTTACTGGATGAAATCAACAGATGTGAAGGTAATTTTCGAAAGAGTCAGTATTGCTTAAAATGTTATAAAATTATTCCGGAGCCCAAACTGATCTTCCAGGAAGTGGACTTCTTCCATTTTTTCCATTCTTCGGTAAATAAACCCTGTCAGTATTTTGCAGTTCATAATTCGGATAACATAATTCTCATGTCAGCTCCTACCATCCTTGGATTTAGAATTACGACAGACTTGTTGTAGTCTGAGGGTATTTCGTCTGTCTCATATATCTTATACACCAGATGGAGTAGTTTGTCATTGCTGCCTCTCACCAGTATCTCAATAATTCTGAAAGAATTTCGTTTAGTCCACGGGCCTTTTTTAATGTACGTCTTTGAGTGCCCTGTCAAAATTCTTGTCGCAGTATCGTATATACCGTAATGACCACCCTTATTAATTTCATTTGTTTCTGTAACATCGTCTTCTAGTTGATTTATGTAGCCATTCTATATATTCCTTCCACGTTTCAGCTATCCATTTTTGCTTGGCACCGGCTTGCCAACTTAGCTCTCGATATTCGTGAAGGTGCCTCTGTTTTCTACAATTTTTTCAATTCCTTCATCACCTGCTGTGCTAGTTCGCATAAAAACTCGTGCTGCTGTGTTGAATTTAGGCTTTGTCTCTATCTTGACTATGATTATGCATTCACTATGCTGTTGATAGTTTACCCACGTTCCTCATTTCTTACTCAGTACTGGACCTACTCCAGCACTACCCGTATTTGATTTTGTTATCATTCACTTGACCAGAAGTCCTGTTCTTCTGCTATCGAAATTCTCTAGTTGTCACTTAATTAACTTTACCCTATCCCTTTCCTCTCATAAATCCTCTAACTTGCCTACACGATTAGGGGCCATAGCGAAGTTACATGAGCCATGAACTTAGTCAAAGAGTCGAAGAAGGTAAAGAAGATTTCGATTTTCCCTTACATCAAGATCTTATAACCATAAATTGCATCAATTGCAGTTGCTCACCCATGGGAAACCAGTGAAGCACCAGTGAAATCATTCTGCAGAGACGAATGGAAAAGTAAACTATTAAATGAAATATATCAATGAAATCATTTCTTTCTCTGTGATATTATTCGCCTATCGTGGCGATTGAACTAGGTTGCTGTTCAATTTTGGAGCTCCGACTTTATGAGGAGTAGTCGCTATAAGCATTACCAAATCTGAGCATGCTTCCAGGACTGTATTTTTCCTCACATCATTTTCGATCTCCAGAGATGCTCATACCATATATGGGAATAGCAGCAGTAAGGAGACGCATTTGGTGCCACAAGTACCACTGGCATGCACGTTAATTTTCCATGAGAGATGAATAAGTTAACATTGACTGCCTTAATGAATTTTACTTCATTGGCGGCATTATATGGATATCAACATCCCTAGTCCGTGGCATAGCTGTCTGCTCATTGGGTGGCCTGTCAGGCGGAGGGGCTAGGCTTATGAGCTTGAACGACTTTTTTTTTTTTTTCTTTTTGTTTTAGTTGTAAAGGAAGATGTTGGAACGTCAGCAGCTAACACTTTGATGGCAAAAAGTAAATACTACTTATTTCCTTTATCCCTGAACCTAGCCAGAATATTTATTTCCATTACATAACGATTGTAACAGTTTTCGAAGGCACACGATTCCATCTTTAGGCATATAATGCGGGAATCTGTACTGTACAATGAGCCGCGCGATTTGTGCCTCAAGATGGAATCTTGTGGGTTTGAAATATATCGCAGTTATAGTGGAACTCAATAAATATAGCTGTTCGGGTAGAAAAAGAAAGGAAAAGCAATATTTGTTTTCTGCCATGAAAACTCTGGCGATCTGGTTGTATATACACTCTTCGCGACTGTATTTACATTTTTGAAGGGCCTTCAAGCCTCTGCAAGTAATTGGAACAGCATGGTCGAGGGAATATTAAGAAAAACAGGAAGTCTTTGGGATTGCATCTATCCATGCATCCATCGTGAGAACATTTCGTCATCATGCACTCTCTGGGAAACACAGCACGACTACAATCACAAGTGAAGACATGCCAGCATTTTATGAGGTCACTCTCAAATTAGATCAGCTATTGCAGAGGTAACTGCAGTCAGCTTGAAGACATGCTAGCAATTTGTGAGTCGCTTCCAAATTAAATTGGGCACTGAAGAGGGAATTACATTAAAAAATTAAACAATAGAAGTAGTAGACGAAGTCTATAATTTGGTCAGCGACAAACCTGTAAATAATAGAACTAAAAGGTACATAAAATGTAGCTGGCTATAGCAAGAAGAGATCCTCGCAAATAAAGAAAGCGCGTAGTGTATATGACAGTTTGTAAAATGAAAGGAAATGTTGTGTTCTAAATAAAGGTAACTGTTTACAGCACATGGCTGCTCTTACGTTTTTTAGTGGAACCGAGACCATATCCGACGCTATCTCGAAGACCTCCGCCTGGCGTTCAAGGTACAAAACGACGCAAGATTGGACGAGTTGACTTTAACCTTCGATCCAAATTGGTAATCAAGTAAACGCGTCTGCAGGAGTACTTGTGTTGGAAGAATTATGCTATTATAAACCAAACTGCGACCCGCTAATAGGACACTTTACAGACTGTTACAAAAAAAAAAAAAAAAAAAAAAAAAAAGCACTTGTTGGCAAAGACTGTAAACTGAAGTGCAAGGAAGATGTTGTTATGAAAGTATATGACAATAGTGTAGCCGTTAAAACGGGAGTTAAACGTAGAATATAAGCAGAACAGACAAAGGGAGATTAGGAATGAGATGAGATCTTGAAAAAGAATGCTGAACATTAGATAATGAAGAGATACTGCGTCGAATTAGGGAGAAATGAGCTTTATGGCATAGTTCGACCAAAAGAAAGGGTAGATAGATGGGTCACATCCTGAGGCTTTAAAGAGAAGGTAATTGGGTAATGCAGTATGAAGTCTATAAATTATAGAGGTAGTCAAGGCCTGTCTGTACTTAATAGTTTCAACTCGATGAATTTTGCACTACTTACGTAGAGATGAAGAGACTTGGATGGACAAACCATAATGTCTCTCTGACCAGCACCGAGAACCACTTTTGCCGTCTGATCGTGGCGCTCTGTGCGTCCAACATGTTCGCCCCACTAGCGATGAAGTAAATCGCTTGCACTGTGTTTGTGGCCACAGTCACTAAGGAAGTCACAAGGAACCACTCGTGAGCTGGCGCAACAGTTTGTGATATCTCGCACAAGGCCTCATACAGCAGCTTGAGTGAGCGCACACAGGCTGGTTGGTGGTGCGAGTTCTGAAAAGGATTGAGAGGTATTTCCTGCAATATTAAGTTTCTGTCTATAATTCTCTTCCTATGAAACTTATGGAACCCATTTATCAGCATGTTAAGTAAACAAACATTAAAGGCCGAAAGTCTTTGCTTTATCTGCAGTTGCAGATTGACAAATTTTAACTTTGTTAACATAATGTCACGAAACAGTTCGTAATACAAAAGCCGCTCAGTAGTAAGTGGTAGCTAGATTTTAAACTAAAAACCAAAATGTATTGCACAGAACAAACGCAAAGCAATAGTAACAACTATATATGCACAGCCTTAAGAACTGACACAACATGTTGCCCTTTGTGGTCCAATAACACAGTCACTCAATGAAAGCAACCCGAGAAATCTTTCATATTTTCTAGTATTATAAAACTGATCCGAAACTATAGAAACCACATACAATAATGGGCACTGCATAACGCTTAAACGCAAACAATTTTTTTAAGAAAATTGTGGCATTATCCGATTACAGAAATAGAGTGCAGCAAAGGCAGACGCCTTGTGTACAGTGCCATCGATGCTGACAATAACAGTACCTGTTACAGATCTCCTCAGAGTTCACAGTAAAGGGTATCATGCCGGACAGCTTGATTACGAACAGGACGACTTGCTGGCCAGAGAGGTTCGCACAGCAGTTTGTGGAGTGGACCTGTCTTGTTCACTTGTCAGTGCAATCTGAAACATGAGATACACCAATTTTTAAATTTGACTTCGTACAGTGACCATTAACTAATATTTTTCACAATTTTACTTTTCATAACTCACAAAAAAGGTGTAAGCTACTGCATAATGAAAGCTACTTTGAGAATAAGATTCTATAACCAAGAAAACAACAACACTAAATGATAAAAAAGAATTGTTAATAATAAGACGTTAACAGCAGTTCAAAATATTTATTTAGTGGTGTCACTGAAATACCATAACATTACGAGAAATATTAAAACAGCTATTCTTGTAACAATGTTAATTATTGCTCATTAATTTACATTTTATCAACCCAATGTTCGTAAATGAAAGTGAAATACACGATAACTGGGAAAAACTCAAATAATACTGTGAAGTGACCAGGGGTACTGGGTGGGGCGGGGGCGGGGGGGGGGGGGAGTCCGGACTGAAGTAACGTATCACCTATTTCACATATGATTATGACTCTCTCAACCAGAGTAAGCTTAGTAAAATTTCAGTAATCAATCAAGTGTAACTTTTTCGTTATTTTTTTTAGAAAATTTGTAAACTGTATAAATGCTTACGGCTACAGGACACATTTTTCTGGAATTAAATATTTTTCCTCTGCTCCTACACACATGCAAACTATGAATGTTCAGGAATGACGTTGCCAGTTTTGATATATAGGCTATTTCATTTAATCGTGATTTATTTACGCGCAAGGAGTGATTTAAGGTGCAACGGCGAGATAAAACTAATCACAGGTAAGACAGACGACAGACAGATTCATTGGAAGAGTTGCCAAGTTGCACAGTCCAGTAGTGAAGGAGGAGCTTACAGAAAGCTCGTCAGATTCTTGTGAACTGCTCGTCAGTTTTAGGTTGGCGTGCGGAGTGTAGAAGTACTACTGTACACTGTTAGAATAGATTGAGCACACTGTGCTAGACGTGTACGCTTTACGTCTGAGGGTTGTTGCATTACTCTCCCTGTTTGTGTTTTACGTTGTGGTGATAGAATAATGTGGGACGTTTCACTGCTGTGAGTGAAGCAAAGAGGACTTGGATAAAACACCGAATAAATAATCAGCGTGTGATGTATATAACACGATTATTATTATTATTATAATTATTACTAGCGGTTGCCCGCATCTCGTGGTCGTGCGGTAGCGTTCTCGCTTCCCACGCCCGGGTTCCCGGGTTCGATTCCCGGCGGGGTCAGGGATTTTCTCTGCCTCGTGGTGGCTGGGTGTTGTGTGCTGTCGTTAGGTTAGTTAGGTTTATGTAGTTCTAAGTTCTAGGGGACTTATGACCACAGCAGTTGAGTCCCATAGCGCTCAGAGCCATTTTTTACTAGCGGTTATGTGAGGTGAAGAGGAGTGCATTAAAGCAGTTCCTGCTCCGAAAGAACTAGTTCTAACTGGATAATTTCCCAGCAGTGACAGAGATGTTGTGTGAAGCTATTGTCCAACAGAACAGTCCGCCTGCCTTCGGTCCCCGAGCATGTGTGCGTGTTCTCTCCATATGTGTGCTGCACTGAGTGTACCACCAGCCAGCATCCCTCACATCGCTTCTAAGACACATACGGTGAGAGACGACATTACGTAAATATTAATGCCGCAGAGCTGGGTTGCATATACCTTTTTTAATTATTATTGTTACTATTACTATTATAGGTACATATTGAAACCCTTCTGTCGCCTGTTTCGTTAGGGGTTTTAGCTGATAGAAGCTGGCAGTTATACTTATGGCAAAAATTTTCATAGACAATGCCTATAAGAGGGTCAATTCACTACTTTCTTATGGAATATAATTTCATTACTTCAGCAATTATTATCAATTCCCTACAAGTATTGCTGCTGTACTTGCATTATTTCTTCTCTGCTTATGTGTATTATTACGTCGAAATTACCTATCGTCTCTCTGAAAACTAGTAATGTCATGATGTCACACGCACATTGCAGTGTTGAAGTACCATACCTCGTAATATTTATATTCATTTTTAAAACATTGCTTCTCTCGTAGAAGGATGCTTCGTATTGATGGTGTGTACTAATAATAACGCAAAACTCGTCTTCAGTTTATCGGCTACAGGGTACCATTTTTTCTCTAAAGTAATTTTAAATATTCTCTAGCCGTTACAGTATCATTCCTATGTAGGGGGAAGGGCGCGTTTGTTACCTGTATGAAGTTATTGCTTTATACTGTCAGAGGATCTTATTCTGCTTCTCACTACAGTGCAGAGGCCCCGAATGGGGATCAACAGTGCATGGTTGATAAATGCTAGTGTTACTTTGAGCACTAAATTACACTACTGGCCATTAAAATTGCTACACCACGAAGATGACGTGCTACAGACGCGAAATTTAACCGGCAGGAAGAAGATACAGTGGTATGAAAATGATTAGCTTTCCAGAGCATTCACACAAGGTTGGCGCCGGTGGCGACACCTACAACGTGATGACATGAGGAAAGTTTCCAACCGATTTCTCATACACAAACAGTAGTTGACCGGCGTTGCCTGGTGAAACGTTGTGATGCCTCGTGTAAGGAGGAGAAATGCGTACCATCCCGTTTCCGACTTTGATAAAGGTCGGATTGTAGCCTGCCGCGATTGCGGTTTATCGTATCGCTACATTGCTGCTCGCGTTGGTCGAGATCCAATGACTGTTAGCAGAATATGGAATCGGTGGGTTCAGGAGGGCAATACGGAACGCCGTGGTTGATCCCAACGGCCTCGTATCACTAGCAGTCGAGATGACAGGCATCTAATTCGTTGCAAGACAACAACCATCTGCACGAACAGTTCGACGACGTTTGCAGCAGCAGGGACTATCAGCTCGGAAACCATGGCAACGGTTACCCTTGACGTTGCAGGAGCAGGAGCGCCTGCGATGGTGTACTCAACGACGAACCTGAGTGCACGAATGGCATTTTTTCGGATGAATCCAGGTTCTGCTTGCAGCATCGTGATGGTCGCGTCCGTGTTTGGCGACATCGCGGTGAACGAACATTGGACGCGTCTATTCGTCATCGCCATACTGGCGTTATCACCCGGCTTGATGGTATTGGGTGCCATTGGTTACACGTCTCGGTCACAGCTTGTTGCACTGACAGCACTTTGAACAGTGGACGTTACATTTCAGATGTGTTACGACCCGTGGCTCTGCCCTTCATTCGATCCCTGCGAAATGGATAATGCACGACCGAATGTTGCGTGTCCTGTACGGGCCTTTCTGGATACAGAAAATGTTCAACTGCTGCCCTGGCCAGCACATTCTCCAGATCTCTCACCAATTGAAAACGTGTGGTCAATGGTGGACGAGCAACTGGCTCGTCACAATACGCCAGTCACTACTCTTGATAAACTGTGGTATCGTGTTGAAGCTGCATGGGCAGCTGTACCTGTACACGCCATCCAAGCTCTGTTTGACTCAATGCCGAGGCGTATCAAGCCCGTTATTACGGCCAGAGGTGGTTGTTCTGGGTACTGATTTCTCAGGATCTATGCACCAAAATTGCGTGAAAATGTATTGACAGTTCTACAGTTCTAGTATAATATATTTGTCCAATGAATACCCTTTTGTCATCTGCATTTCTTCTTAGTGTAGCAATTTTAATGGCCAGTACTGTACTTACGGATGGCCGGCCCCTTGTGGCAGAGCGGTTCTAGGCGCTTCAGTCCGGAACCGCGCTGCTGCTACGCTCGCAGTTTCGAATCTTGCATCGGGAATGGATGTGTGTGATGTCCGTCGGTTAGTTAGGTTTAAGTAGTTCTAAGTCTAGGGGACTGATGACCATAGATGTTAAGTCCCATAGTTAGAGCCATTTGAACTTTCGGACGATGATGAGACGTTACGCCGATTTGCGTGAGATGTCGTCCTATGGTTTTGGTATATTTTATGGACAAAATAAAATCAATTTGGTGTCGTAACAAATACCCGAGCAGTGAGCTAGAGTGGAGAGCCGCTCTGGATTAGCCGAGCGGTCTAGGGCACTGCTGTCGTGGAGTGTGCGGCTGGTCCCGGCGGAGGTTCGAGTCCTCCCTCGGTGATGGGTATGTGTGTTTGTCCTTAGGATAATTTAGGTTAATTAGTGTGTAAGCTTAGGGACTGATGACCTTAGCAGATTTCACACACATTCGAACATTTTTTATAGAATGAATACCCTATTGCTCGATGTTCATAAAGTAGTCACAGTTGCGGTGGAATCATCAACAGCCTGTTTACTTTTTTTCCGAATTTGAAGTCACACCAAACTGCTGATATCAGCAATTTCCAATTTTTGTGCCATTCGACGAATTCCGTTTTTTTTTTTTTTTTTTGTTTTTTGTTACAGGGTATTCACTGACGTCATTATTTCATACTGATAAAGTATCTTACTCTGCTTCTCACTGCACAGCGGACACCTCGAATGGTGAGCAACAGCACATGGTAGCTTTTGAGCACTAAATTACTTATCGACGATGTCCTTTTGTTACACAGGAGTGTGTGTGACATCATAAGATCCTTCAAATACTTTTAGGCAATAGTAAATCAGTTTGTTGTTATAACAAGTACTTGAGGACTGTGCTAGTATGAAGAGCATATTGTTCGAAAAACAATGGGGGCTCCTTATCTTGCACACCATAGACGATGGCGTCAGCTGGCGGGCAGGTAGGGCATGGGAGCGGGCGTGTAGTGTCTGGGTTCCCGGAACGGTAAGAAAGCGCTGATGGTGATGTTGGCAAAGTATGATACGTATGCGAACTACAATCGATTCTCGCTCTCTCGAACGCGTGAACTCAGCGCTGCAGCTATCGCCGGGCAGCGTAAGACACCATGCGTGCAAATTGTACGCCACTGGCTGCCAAGAGTGGGCGTGTTGAAGGTGGAACGGGTGTTTCTTGCCGACAACACGCACACCATTGGCTGTCGGGTGTCCTGTAAACGGCACCCACTGAAATTGGCATCCAGTAATATCTGCACCCTGGACAAGTCGAGGAAGGATGCACTATTCGCCCCCGACCCAAATACACGACTAGCCCGGCAGGTAGAAGAGTTCAGGCCCCTGACGTGGTGAGCTGATGAAGAGAACTGGAGATGCTCGAACAAGCATGAAAACATTAAAACAGAATTACAAACACGGATTTTAAAAATCGTGTTTTCTACTCGACAAAGAATACTTTAACATAAGATATGGCCGATACTAGTGGAACAGCATATAGTACAAGAAACGACAACCAACACAGCAGTTTTGCATCTGTGTATAGGTACCCACGAAAAACTGGATCCTTTGGCGCTATTATGTTTTGCTGCGTCAGAATTATAGGAGTGCTGGTCATCGCGGTCAAGCTTGTTCTTGAAATTTGCTCACTAGGCTTCCTCGGGACAGTTTGCTTCGATCTTCAAACATCTGCCAGTTCAGTTTCATCAACATCTCCGTGACACTCTTCCACTGGTCAACAAACCTGTGAACGTTAGTGCTGCCTTTTTCTATTTCGCTGAATATCCCCTGTTAGACCTATTTGGTGCGGGTCGCACACACTTGAGCAGCATTCCAGGATGTCTCCCGACTCTTTTGTATGCAGTCTCCTCTGTAGACTGATTACATTTCTCACGTATCATACCACTGAACTGAAGTCTGTCACCTGCTATATCTAAGACTGATCGTAAGTCATCGATTCCATTCGTATCGCTACAAATCGTTATGCCCAGGTATTTGTGTGAACTGATCGATACCAACTGTGGCTCGTTGATATGGTAATCGTAGGGTACCACGTTATTTTTACTTTTTGAAGTGAACAGTTTCACATTTTTGAACATTTAAAACAAGTTTCCCATCTTTGCACAATATAATCACATTACTGTGAACGACGGTTTAAAGTCACGTCCAGCCATCCTGATTTAGATTTTTCGTGATTTCCCTTAATCGATTAAGCAAACGCCGGAGTGGTTCCTATGAAAGGGCTCTGCCGATTTCCCTCCCCATCCTTCCCTAATCCGAGCTTGTGCTCCGTCTCCAATGACCTCGTTGTCGATACGACGTTTAACACTGATCTCCTTCTCCTCCATCCAACCGAATATTTGTGCAGCTGTTTTTCACTTCGTATCACATTACAGGTAACTACGTCACCTGCGAAAAGTCAGACGTTTTTAAAATATTGTCAATAAAGTCATTACCATACAACATTAACAGCAGGGGTTCCAACACACTTCTCTGGGTCACTTCCATTTCTGTTGATGACATTCCAAGCAAAATGAATTGCTGTGTTCTTCCTGCTAAAGACCCTCAGTCCAGTCACAAATTTCGCTTGGTATCCCACACGATCGTAATTTTGACAGTAAGTGCTGATTAGGTGCTGAGGCAAATGCTTTTCGGAAGTCGAGAGAAAGTGCATCTACCTGAGTGCCTTGACCCATGGCTTTCAGTCTGTCATGTGTGAAGACTGGCAGTTGGCTTTCAGTTGACCGACATTTTTGGAATTCATGTTGTATTGCATGGAGGAGATAACACATTACTTTTGAGTTCAGAATGTAGTATAAGATTCTACAAAAAATGGATCTAAAGGATAATGGATATTATTTTTGTGATTTACTTCTGGTACGCTTCTAGTGGATTGGTGCTCTCTTCCAACCCCTGGACACCGTTTTTGGTTCGAGGGATCTATGATACATTACGGTTAAAAGTGGGGCTAACTTAGATGGAAATATGGTATAAAATCTCGTAGGAGTTCTATCGGGTGCTAAAGCTTTGTTACATTCAAGCGATTTCAGATTTCCATACACCACAGACAGCTGTGGTGCGAGAATTATATAAGAGCCATATTCCTAGGTAATTCAGCTTATAACTGCCGTTATTGCGAAGTGTGAGATACAAGAACATTATTAAATGTGTATTAAGTGAGATACACTTTAAAAGATTATAGTATTCATCACAACTGAAATAACATAATAACTTACATAACAAAAAAAAAATTAAGGTGACAAAGCATAACGATTTTTCGTATTAGGAAAGAATAAGCTTGGTAATGTTACCGATGACAGGGCCACAAAGCGGGGTTATTAAATACGGTTTTCCGAAATTCCTTCACCAAAAAACGCGAAGTAAATATTCCAGAATTCGACTCATAAACTGCTGCCAACATGAATAGCATAGAAGTAACTATCATTAGTGTGGCGAAGCACCTTAAGTAACTTAGTGAAGGGAACTCCTCTTGTCTCGACTGAATAAGATTTCTTTCAGAGTATGCTGATATATTAGCTCCTTATTTAGCAAACATATACAACCCCTCGCTCTACCAAGGATCCGTACCTTAAGACTAGGAAAGTTGCAAACGTCACACTAGAGCTGAAGAAAGGAAACAGAGCTAATCTACTGAATTGCAGATTTGTATCATTGACGTCGATTTGAAGTAAGATTATGGAACGTATACTGTGTTCGAACAGTATGAATTCCCTCCAAGAAAACGATCTATTACACAGAGTCAGCACGAATTCAGAATAATCGGTCTTATAAAACACAGTTACCTCTTTATTCTCATGAAGCTGTGAGTGATATAGACAGGAGTTCTCAAATTGATTCCATATTTCTAAACTTTCAGATGACCTTTCATACTGTTCCTCATAAGAGATTTCTAATCAAACTGTGATCCAATGGGGCATCGTCTCAGTTGCGCGGCTGTATTTGTGAGTTCCTGTCAGAAAGGTCACAGTTCGTAGTAATCGACGGAGAGTCATTGACTAAAACAAAAATTATATCGGTAGTTCCCGAAAGAAGTGTTGAAGGCTTTTTACTATCCGTACTCTACATAAATAATTTGGGAAACAATTTGAGCACGCATCTTAGATTGATTGCAGATGGTGCTGACGTTTTCCGTCTAATAAGGTCATCAGAAGATCAAAACAAATTTCAAAATGATTTAAACAAAATGTCTGTATGGTGCAAAGGGTGACAACGATGAAAAATGTATGTCATCCATATGATTACTGAACGGAATTCGTTAAATGTCGGTTATACGATAAATCACACAAATGTACAGGCTGTCAGTAAAGGAAATATCCAGAGGTAAGAGTTACAAACAACTTAACCCTAGGACGCCTAAGGGGGGGGGGGGGGGGTTCGCTGAACCCTCATTTTTTTAATGTCCCCTGCTTTTGCCCAAGTAACTTTTATACTACATATTCCCTTTGAGTTATTGTTTGTTGCCTATTCTATGAAACGTTAGTGTCAATATATTTTATAGAAAATTCCTGCTTTGAAAGAAAAAATTAATAAACTTATTATGGGTCCAACAAACACCTCCATCAGATTTCCATGCTATAGAAAATTTCTCTTAGTAGGATTTTGTATTTCCCATCTCTACAACAATGCAAGTTAGTTTCTTGTTGGTTGGCATTCTTGATATTCACAACAATCGGTTTACTTTCAGAGGAAGTGATTGTTGATGTCATTCAACTGTTATTTATCTTGTAAACTTGCATTGAGTTAGTGCAGTTACCTATTGTTCACACCCAGACTTAGAAATGACTAAAAGAATACGTGACTCGTCTTTAGAAAGAGTTCTGAATGAAATTTTAGATGAAGATTCTGACTCTGGAAGTGAAAGTGAATATGAGGATGGTGTTATGGAGTATGATTCAGATCGGGAAAGTGATGTGGATGTTAGAGAAGATTAAGATAGCGCAGCTTCAGGCAGTAACCATCAGGACGTTATTGTGGCCAAGTCTGGAAGAAGGTACGTAACCACACAGCCTAGAATTCCTCGGAGGTCTGTTGCTAATATAGTAAGAGAGCAGGCAGCAGTAACTCCAGCTGGTGTTTGCCTTGAAGTTACTTCTTACGCCTGACATCATGGATATTATAGTAAAACATTCAAATGAAGAGGCTGTTAGGTGAAATGTTACTTTGACTAATGAGAAAGAATTGTATGCCTTTATAGCAATCCTGATACTTATGGGGGCAAATAAGGACAATTCTGTCAGTGTACACGATATTTGATCAGACCTACTGGGTCGACCAGTTTACAAGGGTATTATGGCAAGAGAACGTTTCAAGGAACTTATTGCAATGGCAAAAGTACCCACCAGATAAGAAGGGAAGCAGACGAGTTCACAGCAATCCGTGATGTTTTCAACGAAGTGAATGATAGGTTTCCACTACTGTATAAACCAGGGGTCCACTGCACCATTGATGAGATGCTCAGCTTCTTTAGAGGGCGCTGCCCCTTCAAAGTATTTATTAAGGATAAACCGGGCAAGTATGGCATCCTTTTACGCATGATGTCCGACGCAGTTGACAGATACGCCTTGAATATGGAACCCTATGCAGGTAATGTTCAGAATTTGTCGAAAGAAGAACGGGGTTCAGTAGCTGTCGTCAAACGTCTGGTAGCACCTGTGAAAAATACTGGTCGCAATATTACTACAGACCGATATTACCCATCGGTGGATTTAGCGGAAGAGTTATACCAAGACTACAAAGTTACTACAGTAGGAACTCTCCACTCAAGCAGGAAGCATATTCCAGAGATAATGAAGAACACGTCAAATCGAGAGCTATATTCATCAATGTTCTTGTTCACAGACCCAACAACAGGTAGGCCTCTAGCAACTTTGGTGTCCTACATAGCAAAAACGAAACCAAGCAAAAACTTACTCTTGTTGTCGTCCGCAGCTCGTGGTCGTGCGGTAGCGTTCACGCTTCCCGCGCCCGTGTTCCTGGGTTCGATTCACGGCGGGGTCAGGGATATTCTCTGCCTCGCGATGACTGGGTGTTGTGTGATGTCCTTAAGTTAGTTAGGTTTAAGTAGTTCTAAGTTCTAGGGGACTGATGACCATAGCTGTTAAGTCCCATAGTGCTCAGCGCCATTTGAACAATTTTTTTTTTTTTGTACTGTTGTTGTCAAGAATGCACCAAGATAAAGGCACTGTTGGAGGAGAGAAAAATAAAACCGCGTATGTACACCTGCAAAAGGGGAACAAAGAGATGGCCTCTATCTGCATTTTACTCTCTCATCGACATTTGTGCTATCAATGCTATCACCATATTCATCCAGCAACATCCAAGATGGAATGAAAAGAAACACAACAAACGGAAACTTTATCTTCTGCAATTTGGGATGGAACTAGTGAAATTGCAGGTAGAAGAAAGAAGTGCCAATGCAAGAGGGTTATCTAACCAAATTGTTCAATCAATGGAGACTATTCTACAAAAGAAAATCAAAGAAGTGACAACAGAAGCACGTCAGCCTCCTGCAGGGAAAGGTCGGTGCCATATTTGTGTGAGAGAAGCTAAAGTAAAGAAGCAGAAGTAGAACAATCTAAGTAAACCAAAACAGTATTGTGGACAGTGTCATAAACATGTGTGTAACACACATTCAGAAAAAATTCTGAAGTGTGTCTCTTACCTTGAAGTTGAGGAATCAGGGTAGTCTATTGTATATGAACACATCTGTATTTTTTATTGTAATATGTAAATTTTTTACTCACTCAATCCAATATTTATAACAATTAACATTTATAAACCGATGCCTTAGTTAAAATACTTAAACCATTTTGAAAGTTGTAATTTTTCGTCAGTAAACTTATTCAATACCTGTGGGCTCGCCGAACCCCCCCACCTTAGGCATCGAAGTTAGAAAAAAAGGCTTGGGCGTCCTAGGGTTAAATTGATGTTCCAATAGATAATGTCGCCCGGATCCAGGAAGAGAACTAAATATTGCATTTTATTGGAAGAACACTTAAAAGATGCAACAAATTCACCAAAGAGACTGCGTGCGTAACGATTATCCGTCTTCTGCTAGAGTATTGCTGTGCGCTTGGGATTCTACCAGATAGAATTTGCGGAGGACATCGAAAAAGTTCAAAGAAGGGCAGCACGTTTTATATTATCGCGAAATAGGTATTCTAGTATGATAAAAAAAATTATTACTATTAAATATATCTCAATTCTTTCAATTTAAATCTGTATTTCATACTAGAATGCCGTGTTCCCAGTTTGGCACAGCTTTGCCACAGGACACACGAAAGCGGTCGAAGACGTCCGTCTTCTGGTCGGCTCCTGATCGTTGTCAGAAGGAGGCTAGTTTTTGATTACGCAAAGACTTCTATTATTTGGAAAAGAACAACCCTGATTTATTTACGTAATCAGTATGAATTTTATAATTACCTAAGGGACCTTTAACAATGAATAGTAAAAAAATTGCATTTGCAAATGAAATCATTAATAAATTGGGCAGCTATGAGTTGTATAGAAGACAAGGAGCGGCCTTCTGTCTACGACCAGGATGCCGCAGTATTCTCTGCTGTAGTAAAGGCTGTTTGACAATTATAAAAATAATATGGCATGGAGGATAAAAAAGTATAAAGGAAAAGAACAGAATAAGAAGTCTGGTAAACACTAAATATATTCAAACAATTCTCACTAGCAAATTAGGGCTTATTTATAAACAATATAACTTACATAAGTACTTTTTTAACAGTATGGTGCGATCAGATTTCAGCCTGTCCTGTGCTGTCTCCTTGGTTCACGTTTTTGTCACAAATTACAGTCATTACTTTTCTCCTTTCTGCATTGTTCAACACCTCCGATAACAATAACTTGCTGATTTACAGTTTCGAACATGAATTACTTTAATTTTATTAATTAATAACGTTGTCTGCACGCTGGCAAGACCGCTCACTTTTTTAACTTAAAGTCGACCTCCTTTACGTTTTCCCATTACAAGCAGAAGTACATTAAAATCTGATGATCTACAAAAGTATTTTTTTTTTACTGTCCTCTTTTATTTAGATCGAAGCGGAACGACAGTTCAGCTTATGTTAAAATGTTTCTTTGACTGCGCAATCGATGTATTAGCGTCCGCGCTAGATGCGCATCTTTACAGTTATGTAAATTATACAAAACAAATGTCTTTCAAAGAATATGTCTCATCTTATAAGTTGATCATTTAATATACAGATAGGTGAATGCCTTTCCAGGGATACTCAAAGCTTTCATAGGACGGAAATACCAATAATATTACATCACTTCCCGCGTGAGGGGTAATGAGTCTGAAAAATCGTTACGACTCACGCGCAGTCGTAATATTATTGGATTCACGTACTTAGTGAATGAAGCATTGAAGGATCTCTCCCTGTAGGGAGCAAAACAAACATAACATAAGGCACGTAGAATTATATACGTTTCACACTAAGTCGTCAAAGCTACTCACAGTCGCTTGATCATTAACAAACTTGGTTGTTGCATGATGCCATCATAAGTGTTCAAGGATTTAACATAGGTTCATTTCCGCCAATTGTGAACAGAACATAAAACTTTTATCAGTCTTTCTCGTAGCGACACCACTCTTCACATTGTAGTTGGTAGTATTTCCCATGAACTCGGATGATTTTCACAGGGGAATTCTTTCATCACCCGTCACTTTTCACTGCACTAAAACTGGGGATCACCTTTTCACATTCTGGTGGAAAAAACACTGGGAATTTCACTATGTGAAGGGGGAAGTGATATTTCTTGACTCGACGATCCATCGGGTCATGTCGGGAATCAGGAAAGTTGATGACTGGTTCAATGACGAATGAGTCAGTTTGGTGGCTGTCTTAATCTCATTCCAATTCATGTTTCAGCACATGAAAATACAGAAAAAAAATCTGTATTAGGACTTGCTCATTAAGTAGCATCTTAATCTAAGGGAATATAGAGTAAGAATTTAAGACAATAAAAATTACTACATAGACTATGTACATATACATTGTATATTATTCATATTTTGTGTCTAGGTTTTATATTCTTTCGTTAGCAAATATTAGCAAAACACGTTTCGTCTTGTACAGGTCTTTCTTAAGCAATGTATTTAGCAATATTGCCGCAGCAATTTTCATAGTTAAGGAAAAGTCATCATTAGTGTCCTTGTAATGTAAATATAGTAAAATCGTGCGTAGTTTATCATCGTTTTATTATTTTTATGTCCATTTTCATCTCAAATCTTGAGCACGCTTGCGCCCGTTATGGAGAGGAATGCTTATTGTAGAGTGTGAGCCGGCGAGCAGTCATTGAATGTTGCCACAGTGCTTCACAGTCACGTGGTAACGAACTGGCGGTTTGACAGCGTTGGCAGTCCGCGTCCTGCACGAGGCAGACAGTTCTGTGGCTGCCAACCTTTTTTTTTTTTTTTTAACTTGTGCATTTTGTTGAATCATGGGTACTGGAGCAGCTCGTCAGGGAGACATGGTCAACCTGGACAGTAAATTGACTGCACCAGCGCCGAAGAACAGTCATCGATGAAAATGACTACTGTCACCTCTTGCAGTGAGTACAGTAGCTTGTCTATCCTTTGACTGATAGTCACTGTATCGTCGTTGCAACGTGAGAATACTTGTAATGCTACTTCACACGCGGAACATCACTCGTGTCCATAAGTTTATTACAGTTTTGATTCACACAAGAATATCTAGTTGTTCATGTCCATACTGTGTCAAATTACTATTTTACACACGTGTCCATCATTTTGTCACTGAGTCACACGCATCAATCCATACGTGTCCATTTAGGTGTCTTTATACTACAGAGTAGTACAGTTAATGCTAAAATTACTTATTATGAAAGGATCATTTACAAAATATACATAGTTTTTTTTCTTATTACTGTTCAAGACGTAACGAGAAAACGTGTTTGCTATTATGAATGGTGCTTCTGATGCACGTTAGATTTTATATATATTTTAAATCTGATTCTTTTCCTTTTCTTATTGTTCTATAACAGCCTTTTTTTTCTTTGTTCATTTATTCGGTTACATCAATAATCAGTAAGATATACCCACTTTGGCGTGCCGAACAATTCACGTTCAAAACTTCATCTAACAGAAATCGGGAAAATTATTCCTATTTCCTAGGATGCTTTTGCTCACAGCAAATCAGATTTACATCACGTTTCGATAATTAACTGCAGATACGCATTAACCAACGAGCCACGATCGTCAATACACACAATATACACACGTCAAGTCTTTTGAACCAATTTCCAAATTTCTTCCCCTACCGGGTAGGGTAGAAAGGTAAAAATGCTAAAGAAGAAAAATACAATAGGATAGTGCAAGGAAATAAAAGATACGAAGATAGATAATAGGTGAAATAATCAGTTGAGCAAATTCATTCTTCGGCTCCACCGTTTTTAGTGTCATCCACGTGGCATAACTTGACTTCAGTATTAAAATGTCGCACAAATCCGCTTCCAAAGCGTCTTCAAATACATCTCAAAATCACGGCATGTGGACATAGCAGAAGAATATAAGCAGATTATCTCAGTCCTCAACTAGGTGTCTTATATCGAAGGTTTCTGTATAATACTCGTGACACAGGAATAGTCTCTCTAAGTTTCTCCAATACAGGACCTAATTCTTATTATAAATGCAAATTTCTTAACTGGTTGACTCATAGTAATAAATAAATTAAAGTTGCTCTCCAGTTGCGGGTACCATTATTCATTTCTTTGTACATTAACTATATGTTGCTGCTTATACTCGGTGTAATCTGCAGATTACAATGTATCAGTTTTGCTTCGTACATGGTTCTAGCGACTTAAAATATCAATCCTTTGAAAGCTTAACTTAGGTTAATACTTCACATATACGGACATTCTGGTCTGAATGAGGGATTTAAAGAAAACCTTTACTACTTGGTAAAAAGGACATTTGCCATAACTTAAAACTAAGGCAGCAGGTGGCACTTTGGCACATCCCTTACTCAATTCAACGACTGCAGTCTTCTCTTGCTCAAGAAACTTAAAATTACCTTAAAACTAAAGCAAATCTTATTTTCCAAATACGTAGAGTACCTTCTTCAATCAGTTCATATCTTTCAAGCTCCATCATTACTTTGTGTCCACCTCACTCAAATGATTACGTCACCTGCAGAATACATGTACATGCTGTTGACTCACGTACTTTTTAAACAGATCACACTTTTTTTTTCAAGTTGCAGCTTAACATAATAAATGATATTTTTTAAAATGTTTTTCATGGTACTTCTTTAGGTCTACATGGTGGTAAAGTCCTTTTATTCGTCCACTAACAGGATCTGCCAACATGTAACAACCAATATGTGGCTTCCTGACTATAACAAGCGGTCCTTGGTATAGGTGTTACCACTTACGATTTTTACGTAAGATGAGAGATGGTTTGAAGTGTGTCCTCAGAAGAACACGCTCGTTCAGGCGATACGACGGAACTTTATTGACGTGCTTGTCAAATGCTTTTTCTTCTTATATTCGCGTGTGAGAGACATCAGGGGCTTAACTTATTTTCTAGGTTGAATTCTGGACCTTGTATCTTGGGGATAGGATCAGTCCATTTATTGCTTTCCTTTTGCCTGGAGATTAGTTCTGAAAGTGTGAAACCGGTCGAAGTGTGCTTTTAGTTTTCCCCATGTTCATTAGATTGAATTTCGCTCACATTTACTTTTGAAGTACCGGGCGGTACGCTCGGTACGAAGTTTGCTTCCGTATTCCACCTAAGTTGCGGGCTATTTGCCGGAATTTCAGCCGAGATGGTGTGTGTTGGCTGGTTTGTTCGGGCATAATAGATGCGAGAATTTTGAAGTTCATGATTTTGACTTTGATAGTTAGTAAAAGGTGGATGACTATTCCTAAAGTTTGGAGCATACCGTTGTTTGTATTGCTTGGAAAGATCTGTAGCATTTCTCCCTTGAGAACAGTGCTGGAATCTAGGCTCGATACCATACTGCTGTTGACTGTTGGTGTTAATCCAACGTCCTTTTCCATTGAAATTATCATTACGTTGGCGATCGTTATTGTAGTGATAGCGATCATTGTAATTAACTGGTGAATTACCGTATTGCTGTTGTGTTGTCTGGTATATGGGGTGGTACCTGTTTTGATCCTGGAATTTATGTTTCTGCTTCCCGTTACGGCGATAGTAGTTGTTATTATCGCACGGAACGTCGTGTCCTTTACTGTTGTTGGGTTGGTATGACATACCTGAGTTTGCGCCTACACCGTGCGGCTGTGTAGTGTGCAGGCCAAGATTACAATTACTCCGCACACTAGCACGCACGTCTTCTTGAATCATGTCAAGGTTGTCAAGTACTGACAGAAAAGCCTCCGTGTCGTGGTCACTGACATTTACTAACTTCTCCCTGATTGATACCGGTAGCTTTGACTTAAGGATCATAATTACGTCCTTCGTGGAAATGGGCGTGTTCAAATATTGTATTTTTTTCAGGTATTTCTCGAAGTACCAACGGAGACCAGCACTTCTCGTGTTAAACGGTTCAGCATTATATACTTCCTTTCTAAGGCGTTGTTGTATACCTGAACTCCAGAATTTGTTCAGAAATTGCTTTTCGAAGTCAGCGTAATTATTACATCTGTCAATTACTTCTGTTCCCCAGACAGAACCCTCTCCTTGAATGTAACCTACTATAAAGCGCATACGTTGCTTGTCATCCCAGCTCTCAGGAAAAACACCATTAAATGACTTCAGAAAAACCATTGGGTGGATGTTGCGTTTCTCTGGCAGAAAAGGCTGGAACACGCGGTGCTTGAGAACGCTTTCTTCTTTCATTAGCTCGACAAGTGTTACTTGATCATTCTGGTTGCGTACTAACGGATTCTTACTGCTGTGTCCATGTACAAGTGGAGAGAATTCTACACGAGACACGGGATTATTATTGTATTCATGTTCTGAAGAAAGCAAGTGTGAATGCTCACTTCTATTGTCATTAGGAAAATCATTGACTTGTTGTTTCAACTGCTCGATTTCCTCAGTGAGGTGTCGTTTCCACTCGGGAAGATCTCGGTGAAAAACTCTACGAATCTCTCCTAATTCAGTGAGAATCGTATCTCCTGATGTACCTGGAGCAGCTAAAACTTCAACTGTGGCTGACTTAACGGCTTGTTTTAAGTCGTGTTGAACCTTGTTTTCTATGTACTGTTCCTTAGTCTCGACCCATTCTACAAATTCTTTTCCTATCGTGGAACGTACGTTGGCTGCAGCATCATTCACCCTCTTTTCAATGTTTATTTCGGATAGCGCCTGTGTCAGGTCATTGACCTGGCCTTGCAGAGTGACGACATTATCTGCAAGCTTGTTTACTTTAGTTCCGACCTCAACGAACTTTTTTGAAACTTCCGTTGTAACTGCCTGGCACCTTTCGATTTGTACCTTAATGTCCTTGTGCACATTACCTACAGTACTCTCACATGCATCTACCTTCTGCAGAATAACTTCTATCCTTTCATTAACTTTAGTACTTAATTCCGAGATATATTCCACCGTGACTGTCCTTATTCTTGCCTCTAAGTTGGCATCAATATTATCTAAACTATTTTTCATTGTACCAATCATGGTATTTAGGTCAAACCATTTTCGCTCTGTCTCCCGTTCCTTTTCCCTTTCTTTTTGTTCCCTTTCTTTTCTATCTCATTGTTTTTGTAATTTATAAGCTTCCCTTTCCAGTTTCTCCTGTTCTCTATCACGTTGTTCTTGTAATTTATAAGCTTCCCTTTCCAGTTTCTCCTGTTCTCTTTCTTGAAAAAAAAATCCTCATCATTTCAACCATCAAATTTTCTCCCGCTTGCTGTGACGATGATTGCTGTGACGATACGTCACGCACACCATCATCGTCTACCGTTCTCTCCATTCGCGAATCGGGTCTGCCTGTTCCCGTTCGCGAACGTAGTGGGTATGACTTGACAACTGTGTCATCACCGTCATCCAGACTTTGTCGGCTTTCCTTTGTCATCTGCCATGTTTATTTTCAAGTTTGTGACGTAACTGCTCAAAGAAATATTTCGCGGCACGCCGATCGTCAACTCTCAGATGCGCGCGCTGATAGTCAAACGTCACACCGCGGTAGGTGACAATTGCAGAGGTATACCGGGTAGAAGACAAGATGGCACCTAACTTTGAAAATAAGTGACAAACACCTACTAGACACTGAATCCTGCTATTATGGCATCCATCTTGTGTTCTTAACCGTAGCAACAATGAAGATGCTGATAATACTAACAAATAAACTTCGCATGAAGAGATGATCAGAAATGAATTCTAACTACGTAAATAAGCAATTCTACAAGGAAATGACAGCGATAGGGTAAAATGAAGCAGTAAGGAAAGAAATTCCGGAAATTATTTTTTTTTATTTTTTTTATATATACAAGACGCGAGATTTTATGCGTAATAAAACCGTACTTACATCAGTCGTTTTGCGCACTGCTGTTATTTTTCGAAAAAAAATTTTTTTAATACTTCCACGGTTTCGTTCAGTACATCCTTTACGGCTTCCCGATGTCCACCGGATGATGTCATGAAACAATAACAGAACAGATTTTAAAGATTTTTTTTTTCAGGTCCCTGTTCGAGCGCCACATCTAGTATGATAAAAGAAATTATTACTATTAAATATATCCCAATTCTTTCAATTTAAATCAGTATTTCATACTAGAATGCCGTGTTCCCAGTTTGGCACAGCTTTGCCACAGGACACACGAAAGCGGTCGAAGACGTCCGTCTTCTGGTCGGCTCCTGATCGTTGTCAGAAGGAGGCTAGTTTTTGATTACGCAAAGACTTCTATTATTTGGAAAAGAACAACCCTGATTTATTTACGTAATCAGTATGAATTTTATAATTACCTAAGGGACCTTTAACAATGAATAGTAAAAAAATTGCATTTGCAAATGAAATCATTAATAAATTGGGCAGCTATGAGTTGTATAGAAGACAAGGAGCGGCCTTCTGTCTACGACCAGGATGCCGCAGTATTCTCTGCTGTAGTAAAGGCTGTTTGACATTTATAAAAATAATATGGCATGGAGGATAAAAAAGTATAAAGGAAAAGAACAGAATAAGAAGTCTGGTAAACACTAAATATATTCAAACAATTCTCACTAGCAAATTAGGGCTTATTTATAAACAATATAACTTACATAAGTACTTTTTTAACAGTATGGTGCGATCAGATTTCAGCCTGTCCTGTGCTGTCTCCTTGGTTCACGTTTTTGTCACAAATTACAGTCATTACTTTTCTCCTTTCTGCACTGTTCAACACCTCCGATAACAATAACTTGCTGATTTACAGTTTCGAACATGAATTACTTTAATTTTATTAATTAATAATGTTGTCTGCACGCTGGCAAGACCGCTCACTTTTTTAACTTAAAGTCGACCTCCTTTACGTTTTCCCATTACAAGCAGAAGTACATTAAAATCTGATGATCTACAAAAGTATTTTTTTTTACTGTCCTCTTTTATTTAGATCGAAGCGGAACGACAGTTCAGCTTATGTTAAAATGTTTCTTTGACTGCGCAATCGATGTATTAGCGTCCGCGCTAGATGCGCATCTTTACAGTTATGTAGATTATACAAAACAAATGTCTTTCAAAGAATATGTCTCATCTTATAAGTTGATCATGTAATATACAGATAGGTGAACGCCTTTCCAAGGATACTCAAAGCTTTCATAGGACGGAAATACCAATAATATTACAGTATGAGAGTATCGCGGGTAAGATGGTGTGGGATTCCCCCCTTTTTAATTTTTTATTTTTTTAATTTTTTGTTTTCTAAAGGCGTTTCTCGTTGCGGCGGGATTTATCACGAAATTTCAATGTCCAAGTTTCTACCTTGAAAGCTAAAATATTTGCTGACGCATAGCTGCATAGGGAGAAAGAAGATTGTGATAAAATAGGAGAAATCGGTGTTCGCACGGAAAGGTTCAGGTGTTCACGTTTCCTGCGCGCTGCTCAAGTTTGTACCAAGTAGAGAATTATTGTGAAAGTAACTCGACGAACCCTTTGCCAGCAGTTAAGTTTGAATTGCAGAGTAGTGACGTAGAGGTAGATGTACGTATGCATCGTAAAAGGAGGAAGTGTAGGATACAAACGAAAAAAAGAGTAGAATCAGTGCCATATGCATATTTAAGCAGTAATATCGCAGAACGTTATGCAGACAATTCGTGGCAATCATGATCTTCTTCCAGCAGTAGCATAGTATTTTGTTTGCGTTGCTCATTTGCAAGGCGGCGTCGACACGGCTCGAGCAGGGCCACACAGCACTCCACAGCAGGAGCAGGCAGCGGGGGAACGACGACTGCCGATGCAGGTAGGCCGTAACGTACTGAGCAGGTAGTTTCAGGTTACTAGGTGCAAATTTGACAGCTTTCTGGTTGGATGCATGTTTGACTGGCTGCAGTTTTATGTATCCGGCTGCCGAGCGTAGTGTAAGGCCTTGGCGCGTGCCCAGATGTGATGATGGTGATGTAATGATTCCTGGGATGGCACTGAAGATAAGGAATTTCTGATGCTGATGTGACATGCACAGTAGTCTCAGCTGAAATATGACAACGCTAATAAAAAGTTTGCTGGCAGCTGCTGAGTCTGCGTTTTGGCCTCGTATGTCAGTGCCCCACTGCTGGTGATGTTCTGGGGTATGGAGCGCGGATTGGACAAGAATGCGACGGGAAGCTGATCATTGGCTATCGAAAAGGGTCGTCTCAGCAGTCGCCTCAGATGGACTACAGGAATCATGGTCAGTCTACATGTGGATGGCTAACAGGTATTTCTAACCCCCAGTTCTCCAGAATGTGAATTAGCCATGGAGCCATCTCGTTTCTTCGAAAAATCTTGTACATTTTCTTAAAACACAAAAATATGGAAACGAATAGAAGAAATTCAACCAGGAAAAATGTGGTTTTGCTAAGTAGTTAGAACGAATAAACAATAGAAAAAATAGGTTATTCGCACTGTATAGCTTGAGATCGATACTAACTACTGCTTGGTGGAAAAATGAACACAGTGATTATGGCGGTAAGAACTCTGAAGCGACTGACAGAGTTCTAGTACAATGATGATGGATTCAACAGTGATGTCAAGTGAAGAGACAGTGCGCATCGTATACGTTTAGCTTGTACATCGCACGACTTGATTAATTGATGGTGTAGTTGCTTGTTTGTTTTACAAGGGGAGGCCGCCAATTGTGAAATTCAGATTCGATTCATACTGCGCATAATAAAAGCTCATGGCCAGAGGTGTAATGTGGCAAAGCACCAAGATGCACTTCTCAGCCGTTGTCGAGAAAATCGACTGTTAAAAGAAACCATTGCGGTGAAATACTCTCTACGATTAGTAATTTTCCACAGCGTCGTGGCGCAGCGGTAAGCGCTAGGTTTTGTAATCCAAAGGTCGCCGGATCGAGTCTTGCACCATGCAACTATTTTTTAGTATTTGTTTTTTGTAATTCAAATGTGTGTGTACACACACAATCAGCTGCAACAATTATGCATATAATAAGTTGAAAGTCGTTTGTCGTGGAAAAACTGGCGACTTCGAACATCATTATGTTTTCCGCAAACAAAGTTGGATTTCACAAATGTTATTAATTGTCTTCATAATGTTAACCACGTATAGTTAACGGAAGACGTAGAAACGATATTCCGAAACGAATACGTATAGCGTAAGTCAAACGTTCGAATTAGAATAGAGACACAAATTCGCTGTGGCAGGTATGAAATATAAACTCCGTTACTCGCTCGTTACACTTGAAGGACAGATGTTGAATGGGCCGAAACGAGCCGCTGCATAACAGCGTAGTTGCCTGCTAACTTCGAAAGGAGGTAGATGCGGTCCCTAGCGCAACTTATAACATCGTCGAAAATCAGTGCGGACGGGAGAGCTTTGGTACACCCTGTTAAAAAAAACGGAAAAATGGAGGCGGTACAATTGGAGAGTGATCCGCCTTCACCAACATGCATAAGGAAATATATTTGAATTACAAAAAACTAATAATAAAAAAGAATGCATGGCGCGGGATTCGATCCGGCGACCTTCGGATTACGAACCGGTGCGCTTACCGCTGCGCCACGACGCTGTGGAAAACTAGTAATCGTAGAGTGTATTTCACCGCAACGGTTTCTTTTAACTGTCAATTTTCTCGACAACGGCTGAGAAGTCCATCTTGGCGCTTTGCCACATTACACCTCTGGCCATGAGCTTTTATTATGCGTAGTATGAATCGAATCTGAATTTCACAATTGGCGGCCTCCCCTTGTTAGTTCGCCGTCAAGGGGTGAAATGACAGATTCATTTGCAGCACCCTTTGACCTTTTAATCCTTGTGTGAATATATACAATATCAAAAGAAGCCGAAGTAAAGCATGAGAATATACACGCTGCACTCGTGGATCTTGCGTTGCTGAGACTGACATAACTAAGCCTATGGTAATTGAGCTGGTAGAAGTGGGAGGATAGATGGTTACGAGGGAAGTATTTATGTTCTGGTGCGACTTGCTCGTGGAGTTAGCCGGTTGCAGTGTGCCCTGGTTTTGGACGATAGGGTGGCTAATATCGTCACCAGTTGGAGCCTCACCGGAGAGGCGGCAGTACAAAGACAGCCACGAAGAAGGCAAGACAGCTAGCGATTATCTAAGGGGGCAGCTGGTGGAGAAAGGGGGACCAGAAGTTGATGCAACGAGGCAGCGGAGGCAGACGGGCAAAGTCTGGGACTGGACTTGTGGTGGCCTGCTGTCTACACGGGGCATCGGTTCCTTCCTGATCGAGTGGACTGTGCTTGGCTTCGTGGATGTAAGGATCCCGGTGACGCCCGGCTACAAGTTGTTTTTAGCTGTGGTGTGTTCTTGCCTACTATAGTTAAAGCAGGTTGTAAAGGTTGTACGCAGCAATGGCGCCCATACCGGGGGCGAGGGGGAGAGCTCCCCTCCCCAATCCCTAGTTCTCTGAAAAGGAAAAAATAAAATGTAGTCAGGTGTGTGCTTTCAAGAAAATTGTTTAGAAGTTGGTGCTGCCTGGTTTATAACAGGGTCGGAAGTGGAACATTTTTCTGGCTACCATTCATCTTCCAAAATATTAAAGGTACTCCATCCCCCAGGTCTAACCTCCCCCCCCCCCCCCCCCCCCTTAGAAACTATTGTATGGGTGCCCCTGGTAACCAGTGCAGACCTTAGTCCGCAGTTGACTATGTTTTTGGCTACACTGCTGAATGACAGAGAGTGTTAAACCATGAGAATCTGTATTTGATTTACTTATTGACTATTTAAGAAGGGGAGAGTAAAGATGGGCTGAAGAGTGAATTGAAGTTTGTGTTATGGAGGGTATTTGATTAGGGTAGTCCGTGCAGCTGTGCTAGCCACAACGTGGAGGATAGCATATCTACTTATTAAGTTGGAGACCTGTGTTCGGGTCCTGAACTTGCCACAAATTTTGTTTAATTTCTTCATCTTCTGTCATTATTATTTATTGTGTTTTCGTAGTTTTACTTCTGCTGATGAGTCAATTACTCCCTCATTTATTCTGGGCTGTGGTCAGCAGTGGGTAACCTGGTTGCTGCGATTTATTAATTATGCTCTGTTTTCTTGTTAATTAATTATTTTAGTTTTCGGTGTCGGCTTTTGGCATAGTGTATTTTGGAATTCTGTAGTCAAGATTCAGATCTGATTAATGTGGTTGTCCTTGTCATCATTTTCGGATGCTCTATTATTTAGGGTATATCATTTGCGCCCTCTTATTGTAAAACTGAAGACACTTAGAGAGCAGTGTGCCAGATAGTACATTGGTACTTTGTAAACTGAGGTCTGGGTTATTTTCTATGATTATCTTGTGTGCGTGATGTCATTTGTTGAGTTTGATTAATAAATGTATTAAAAAGCTTTTAAGGTTTTCCACCAACACAATCCATCACCCATCCGTTTCTTGCCCCACACAGTGTACGGCCAATTTCCCAGAACGCCAAAGGCGAGGTGTTCCTGGCGTGAGACTCTTTGCTGCAAGGCCTCAGGCCAGACACTTTGATATCTGCTGCGATATTCCACAAGAGTAATTGTGTACTTAAGCAATTACTTACACACTGCCAGTGGGCACCTGGCTGAGTTCCAGCTAATTACTGCAGAATTCACGCAACACGTTCCCCATGGATGTGCTACCTGGCATTTTTTGGGTAGAGTGAGAGTTGTCCGACAGCAACATCAGACCGGTCACCACTTAGTAGTGACATGCACTGAAAAATCCACTAAATGTCCAGCTGGCTGTGTTCCACTTGTCTCCACGTAACTAAATCCCGTGAAAGTGACTCTGACATAATGATTAACACAATGGGTATATTATTGTTTCCGTTTTTAAATTATGATTTCTGATGGAAGTGCAGTAAATGTGTGAGTATAAGGTTTGTAAATGATAAAGAAAATAAATCTCAATTTTCTCCGAAAGAAATGTGCTGTATTGTATTCCTGCAGTTGTAGCATTTATTTCTTTTATGATTAACAGCTGTTATAAACATTCATTACATTTACAATGTGGAACTACAAACGAAACTCTTAATACCAAATAATATTCTCACGATTATGCGTAAGTTAATATCCAAGTAAGCTTAAAGTCATTGTTAGAATATATACCAATCCTTTATATTGAAGAAATATTTTATGAGTGTATCAGCCAGTAGAAAATATTTTCATTTTAATTATTACAACTGTAATGAAATACTATTAGAGACCAAAAAGAAATCTTCCAAAAGTGTAAATAGTGAGAGTCATTTGAAAGATACTAACATTATAAAATGAAGTATACATTACATAGAATCTGAAACAAGCAAATTCCTCACTTTGTACAAACTGTCAGTTAAATATACCATACTTATTTTCTTACATCAAGATATCGAGGACAACACAGAAAATATCACGCCCATAGTTAGTGTAATATGGCCAAACGAAACGCTCTAATCAGTTAACCATGGAAAATGATCCATTTGAGAGAAACAGTGCCTCAGAGTTACTAACACAACATACGGTATTTTAGTCACGTGGGTCACCTTTAAGGAGTTATGTGTTCTTGAAAAATGTGCAGATTTACCTTTATATGTTCAATCTGGGAAAAATAGATTCATAGATTAACTTTTTCAATAGAAACGTCAAAAGAGACATATTCAGATTGACAAGTTGAAGAAAATATATATTTTTTGAAGGAATTGACATATAAACTGTGGTGAAGAGATCTGTGGTTTAATTAGTCCATTGTTTTTAATTTAGCGTAAGCAAAAATTATATTGCATACGAATATTTGTCTTGATCGGTGTTTAACTATCGCAACCGGTTATCTAACTGCTTCTTTAGATTGCGATCAAGAGAAATAAATTTATAGGGAACTATTACAGATCGCATGTGTCCATAACTTAGTGTCAGGACATGCAAACATATTGTATCGCTTGGTTCAGTTCGTGAAATCATTATCACCAGTTACTGTATATAAATTAACGACATATGAAATGTAATCTATGAGTAATTACCACTCGTCTCAAATTTCTGTGTATAAATTTTTACTATGTTCTTTGCTGATCCACTGATGATAACTAACAGACGGAAGGTATATGCATTATGACGAAGAAATCAGTGTGGATCTGACGTGAAATTTTATGCATTTAAGGGAAGTTGGATAGTATTACTGCATTTTGTTGACTGAAGACTGGTTGAAAGACGGGATGACATGTGTTTGTTTTTGCTGGTAAAAGCTGATGGCAAAACATAGTGCTTTGAATAAAAACCAGCTTGCTGTTGCTAGCAATGTCTCACACCACCGCAAGATCTGCAGGATCTGCAAGGAAGAAACACCGCACTTCAGGTTACTGATCCGATACTCTTAAATTAGTAGAGATTAATTTATTAATTAATTTATAATGTAAGTGAATCACTTTATCCTGTGTCAGTTCTCAGCATGCAACAAGTCAATAAGCTAACACAATGTGATATAAAATAGACATGGTCCTAAAAATGAGCACTTCGAGCAGCCGATGTACTATTTTGTTTAAATTATACTTTCTCTTTCAACAACGTGATTTTCTATATTGTGATTAATTACTTTATAAACTTAAATGGCAGTAAATGTGCTAAAGGAAGTGTTAATTGTAAATGGAAGGGTCTCGGTCAGTGTAGGAAAAGTTTTCGATTTCAGTTTATAAATATCGATAGTGGAGAACTCTGAGACAGTTAGACTGTTGCTCGAAGATAAAAGTGAGATACTCGACCATACCTTAATCCGTGTCTGGCCGCTGTTTAGACACTTCAGCTGGACGTTTGCTCAGTCACCACAAGTAGGTGAGTACAGGAAATGTTACTGTTACTGTGAGCCAGTTCTCCCGTGTTTTATGGCAAAAAATAAATTAAAAATGAAGAGTAAATTTTTCAACTGATTTATTCAAATCATAATCTGTCGACAGTACACTGTCTGATGAAGAGCATCTGGACACAGTACGGGGTGTGCCCACCCTTCGCCTTTCTGGCAGCTTCGTCTTTTCCGGGCGCACTGTCACTGAGGAGTCTGTGTGTCTGTGAAGATCATTTATTTTCAAGAGTAAAAACCAGGACGCTGGGGTTTGGAGCGAAGCCGACGTTCTACGTCATCCCACACGTGTTCCACTGGGTTGTGGTCGAGACTCTGGACAGGCCAGTTCATTGCAGAAATGTTTCTATCCACAAACCACTGCCTCTCAGATGCTGCTTTATGTCAGGGTGCATTTTCATGCTGACACAGATTCATCGTCTCCAGACCTGTTCTCTGCTGTATGCAATACACAATGCTGTAAATGTGTAGCTATTGTTCCGCACTTAGCTCTTTCTTAAGATCAATAAAGAGACCTTACCCAAGCCACCTTAAACAACGACATACCACGTCTCCTCTACGCTTCACCGTTGGCACTACCCTTTTACCAAAGCACCCTCGTCGGATTAGGGCAGGGTGTAATGTGATTCATCATATAAAATCAGTTTCCAGTTGCTCACTATCCAGTGGATGGCGTCACTCTTTACACCACCTGATGCGTCCCTTAACACTGACTGCAGAAATATGTGTCATATGGCGAGCTCCTCGACCGTTGCCGCCCTTCCTTTTCTACTTTCCACGCACAGTCATTGTGTTAGCTGTTAGCACTTTGAAACTCTCCAGTGGTTCCTTCCTCTCATTTCATGCGATTTTTTACATCAACCCCTTGCAATGCTCGATGGTCGTTGTCCGTCAGTGCATGAGCTATGCCTGATCTATTTTTAGCTAGTATGGAGGTGTGTCTCGTCTTGGTTTCCGCAACACAGTTGCATCACCAGCAATCAACTTGGGCAGCTTCACAAGGCTTGAAATGTCCCTGATGGATCTGTTACTCAGACGACGTTCGGTACTAGTCCAAATTCGAAGTCGCTGAGCTATTCTGACTGATCCGCTCTGACAACACAATACTCCCCACCTCATTTAATGCTGGTGGGTCGGCCTCTTGTGACATCTAGTAGTCAGTTCCCCGTTACATGGGAGGGACTGGATGCTTTCGATTAGATAATGTACTTATCGGGTTTGGCACTTCATGAATTTTCAGTTGCATTTTAAAGTAAATTCCGCTAAACGTTCAACAAAATTCTTGAAAACTGAAGCTTACGTGCAAGTACTGAAGTTGAAAATACCTGCAGAATTCATTTTGCTTTATAGTTTGCGTTAACAGGTAACAGTTAACTTATAAAACTAGGAGAAATATCTTTACATTATTGAACGTCGGTTTAAATCTTATGAAAGGGTGCTGCATGGAAAGGAAGATCTGCTGAATTTACGAGGGTCACTCCTAAAGAAATGCACATAATTTGTGTAAAAATGCTGTTTTCATTCTGCATGTGTGAAAGTATTACAGTGCGTAGATACATCCTTCCTTCTTGTTTTCAAACTTAGTTCAACCTGTTCCCGTGATTGGCGCCGTCACAGCATGTCTACAAGATAGCTGCTTCACTTGATGTCAGTCAGAAGCAATTTGCTGTCATAGAATTCCTGTGCTGTGAAAACGAGACAGTGGGAAACCTCTACAAGCATTTGAAAAAGGTGTATGGAGATACTGCTGTTGATCGCAGTACAGTTAGTCGGTGGGCAAGCAGGTTACCTGATGAAAGCGGGCACGGCAATATTGAGGATTGTCCTCGCAGCGGCAGGCCTCGTACTGCACACACTCAGGCAATGTGGACAGAGTTAACGAATTGGTGACTGCTGACAGAGGCATCACAGTGAACGAATTGTCACGCTACGATGGGATAGGGGAAGGAAGTGTTAGCAGAACACTGAAAGAGTTGGCGTTAAAACAGGTTTGTGCCAGGTGGGTTCCCGGATGTTGACAGTGGCTCACAAAGAAACAAGAAAAACGGTATGCAGCGAACTTTTGGAACAGTACTACAATGGTGGAGATGAATTTCTTGGAAGAATTGTGGCAGTTGATGAAACATGGCTCCATCATTTTTCACCAGAGACGAATAGACATTCAATTGAGTGCCATAATGCAAACTCACCCAAGAAAAAAAAATCAAAACCACACCTTCTGCTGGAAAAGATATCGCTACGCTGTTTCTCGATTCAGAAGGAATTCTGCTTATGGACATCATGACAAGTGGAGCCACCATAAATTCCGATGCATATGTGACGACCCTGAAGAAACTTCAAGCTCGACTGAGTCACGTTCGACCGCATCGGCAAAAGCAGGATGTTTTGCTGTGGCACGACAATGCACGGCAACATGTCAGTTAAAAAACCATGGAAGCGATTACAAAACTCGGATGGACAACACTGAAACACCCGCGTTAGAGCCCTGACCTGGCTCCATGTGACTATCATCTCTTTGGGAAACTGAAAGACTCTCTTTGTGGAACAAGGTTTGAAGGTGATGACTCCCTTGTGCACACTGCCAAACAGTGGCTCCAACAGGTTGGTCCAGAATTTTGTCGTGCGGGTATACAGGCGCTGGTTACAAGATGGTGTAAGGCAGTTGAGATGGATGGATTACTATGTGGAGAAATGAAAATATTGTTCGTAAAGGATATATCTACACACTGTAAAACTTTCAAACATATAGAATAAAAGATGGATTTTTTAGAAAATAGTGTGCATTTCTTTTGGAGTGACCCTCGCAATTAAACAGTACGAAGAAATTCACATTTAAACCTGAATGTTCAGCACTATGCTTCATACAACAGGTGAACCAGAGTAAGCGTTAATATGCTGTTTGTCTGCTTCCGCAGCCTGTGTCTGGGTGTAGAACCAAACCTTGCTTTCAATTAACTATCCAGAATGAATAGAACCAACGTTTTCACCACAACTGCAGTAGCAGTCCCCTGGATCTACTGACTTCCACGTCATACTGTAAAATAACTGTCTCTGGGGAAAACAATCGGCGTTACATCAACGATAGCAGTGGTTGAAACGTCAGTTTTTTTTTTATCCAGAGATAATTATTTTCCAATATGATGCTGCTCCATAACCAGAAAACTTTTATATTAACAACTTTTATATTAATAGTTATAATGTTGTTACAGGAATTATTTGTGTGTCTGGAGTATAGCACATGTATGTGGATTAGTTATCTTCGCTGGTAATGTCTATGGCGATGTGATGACTCGCGTCGTTGTCTCGAGATGTGTATTTCTTAATGGCCAAAATTTTGTACGAATGTTACTTCGTACTTGGCTATATTCAAGGCGTATCAGGTATATTTACTAGAGTAGGATTCCTGGTGACCTTGTTCATGTTTCAGTGAGTCCAATACATATAGCAACATTTCACTGTACTTCTTTTGGAATAGGTTTGTATTACGTCGCCATTACCGCGCTTCATACTTGTACTGTCTGTGTGGTGTGAACCAGTGTTTCAATTATACTGGCTACCTCCGAATTTTTCGTCGATAAATTCCTGTTCCAGCATTTTCTTAGATTTTCCCCCCTTGCTCTTATAAAATGTACCTATGCATTATGTCGGTTATTATCGCGATGGGTTTGAACACAAAGTGATAATTGGAGATACGATAATCAGAGTCCCATGGTCAAGAAACAAGTCAATTCGAGACATTGCATTCCCAATGATTACAGTCAACCTACGATCTCTTAAACCCTCTTCCTCAATATCGATTTTCTATAACAGAAACGTTTTGTTTTGATAACAACCTGTCAGTTACCAAGTGGATATGGTGTGTTTTCAGATGTTACTGATTCCATTTTTCTGCAGGATATTTTTATGAACAACTCAGTTGCCCTATTCAGGTGCTGCGAGCTGTGTTGTGGTATTCGTGATTGAAGCTCTCTGTTTGTCCACGTTTGTTTCATAATATATAATTATGGAAATCTTGTTCTGCCTTGAGCAATTACAAATTCGTCTTGTCGAACACCCAGACACGTTTTGGTGAAGTTTCCATATCGTCAATCGCTTCATTTAATTGTAATGTTAATATTCTCATAGCATGATATGTTTACGTGGATGTCTGACATTAGCGGTAGAGCTAACATTTTGCTTCAGTTTTTCACTTCTTGTTGATACAGCTTTTCCATGTCTTTACAGAGTACGAAAACTGTGCTTTCTAACACCCACTGTGGCAGTACAAGTGAATATCTGATAAATAGTAACAAATAACAAACACAGAATAAAAGTTACAGAAATTAATTTTGAGTCTGTCTACACAGAAATGCCCTCTTTTCAGTTTGCTTCCAAAACAAAATTATATGAAATAAATTTATTTCCTTCTCAAAAATTATTTGTATATCAAGTTAAGTTTTCAAAATAAAGCAACAAGATCGATTCAGAAAACTTCCATGTGAGCCCCTGAGGTGTCGCGAAGAATGTAACCTGCATTCAACACCCATCCAGATCTGCTGCTATATGTCTGGAGAGATGGTGCCCTCGCTGCAGTGGCGAACACTCTATCCTTCTGTAGTCCCAAAGAGAAATGTATATTAATGGCATGATGTCACAAGAACGTAGAGGCCATTCACGGGACCCTCTCGTCCATTCCAACTACTTCAGAATTTTCGTTTCAGAGATGTCCGAACATCAAACAACCAGTGACGCTGAGTACCATCTTGTTGAAAACAAGTTTTGGTTGCCGGTCCTCAGCCTGGGGAAAAGCAAACATCTCCAACATGTCTAGGTTCGTCGTTTCTGTGTAAGTCTCCTCAGGTAGGAGAATGGTCCAGTTATCTTGTCGCATGTGAGACCATACAAAACAGTCCCTGAGAGCCGACCTCGCAGCTTTTTCTTGATACTCTGCAGAGTCTGTGATTCTCAAATGCGTACGTGATGTTTATTTACAGTTCCAGACACATGGAGTGTGGACTGATCGAGAACTCTTACACTTAACAAGAAAGCAGGATTCCAGTTGATTCGTTTATGCATTTCACATGCAAAGCCATGTCGCCATGGCTTCTCTTCTGGCATTATGGGTTGCAGAATCTGCACCTAGTATAATGCCGATACAAGCGCTTTTTGATGACCTTGTGAATAGTTATACGTGGCATCCGAAGTTCCTGCGAAACCTGACAATCTGCGTAGACTTCGTTTCGAGGGACAACAGCAACTTACTCTTTGGAGGAACATCGACCCCTTGCATGCCACTTCAGAACGCTGCCAGTGGCTGTTTCCACTTTCTTCTAAACAGAACGAACCTGCCCTTGGACCATAACAATGGCTTTAAACTCCGCTTACCAAAGCACAATATGTGCCTTCTACCCTCAACTGACATCATGTTCCCTTGGACATGTGACAATGAGAAAACGATTAAGCACCAAACGTTAACAAAAACTGGGCAGACACTTTAGGTCGTTCTGCACGCAAAGGACAAATCAGACCTGAAACAAAGGAAGATTCATTATGTATATATTGCCTCAAACATAGGGCATTTCGGTGTAGCCGTCCGGTGTTACAGAACATTATAATTAAGGAATCTCTTCCAATCAGCTACTTCGAAGACGACGTGTGTTCTTTTCCAGAGCAATTTATTGTTTTCGAGACACAAATGAAGGCTGTGTCTTCACTGAGGATGCACCTGTATCTGTTAGCTGTGGGTTTTCTCGTTCTTTGGTTGTGTCTGGTGTGGTGGGTCCTGTTTACTTCCTTACTGGTAGTTCCTAGTATGTGATCTGGTCTTAGAGTGTACTGAATAAAAAATTAATAGCCAAATGAATCCACAAATATTACAAGAAATTATATAAATGATTTGGTCTTTTGTAGGTACCAGAAAGTATTCATTTTGTAGGCATATATACTTTTAGTGAAATTAGGCTTAATCCTTCCTTGTCCAATTAGGAATCACCACCTCTTATCAGAAACGCGGTTGTGGGTCGGTGACCGAGTCCAATACACAGATTGAATCAGCAAGGAAGAGGAGAGCAAGAAGGTTACTATTGCACTGTGTACTGTTGGAAGACACTATGTATTCTCATCAGGAAGAAATAACAAAATTAGGATTTAATAACCTATCGACGAACTAGGCCAGTACTGTCTCTTTAAAAGAACGACCCTGATATTCATCTTAATTACCTGAAGGAGACAACAGGTGTGGAAAGTCGAGGCACATTTTTCTTCCGCGAACGTCTGCCGCTGATTTGACCTTGAAGAGTTGCTGAAAATTGTGGTTGGAGATTAGGGGATTGAGGGCGGTGGACAGTGGAGGGGGGAGTGGGGGGGGGTCTCTCTCATAGGCAGCAGGAAGGGAACAGCAGGCGTTCACGCAAACGTCGTAGAGCACACAAGAGCTGCGTGACTGCAATATCAGATTACATCAGCAAATTGTGTCAGGCACACGCGTGTACACTCACGTTCACACGATCGTTACTCAACAAATCGACATCATCTTATGCACTTCATTTACATGTTTGACCTACTTCTAATCCTTGGGAGCTTTTTCAATTACTATTTGTAGAAGGAGTATTAGTATATCTTTATTTTTCGTAAATACGTATTACATTTTTCTTCGTGGTACTCTGGATACTTACTAATTTATACTCATCCTCAGAGATAGAGGTTGCAAGATTTTGTCTGTCTTGATGAGGTATTTGAGGTTTCACAGCTGAAATAGTTGAATAAATCCTTTTACAAAAACTCTTAGGACGTAGGTGTTCGTTAATCTGTTTCGAGAGATTCATTCTCAAATGTTACGTGGTTGTCTGGTGAAATGATCCTTGTAACATTTGATTGTGAGATTGAAGATGTCAGATCTTATCATGACAATAAAGGTACCACAAAAGTCCTAATTCTGTCTGCAGAAGAATATACTCAGTTCATTCCTGGGAGGGGAAATGTTGTCTGAAGTGTAGGCCTACCACAGTGGTGGATGTTTTGCGTATGCATGACTACAATGTATAGTTACAGGTTAGACTAGCATTTTCTGCTTGAAGTCAATATTAACAGAATAATAGGATAGTAATAAATACTGTATGTTAATAAATACGAAGCTTCACACAGCAGATGCATAAGATATATCAATTTATGCTTTGTCACTAGTTCTATGTCCACCCCGATAGCTGAGTGGTCAGTGTGATGGATTGCCGTCCTACGGGCCCGGGTTCGTTTCCCGGCGGGGTCGGGGATTTTCTCCGCTCAGGAACTGGGAGTTGTGTTGTCTTCATTGTCAATTCATCCCGTCTGGCGTGCAGGTCGCCCAATGTGGCGTCGAATGTAATAAGACCTGCACCAAGGCGGCAGGACCTGTCCCGTAAGGGGCCTCCCGGCCAAAGACGACAAACGCTCATTTCCATTTCCACTATTTCTGTTCTGTATAATATCACCAGCGGAAAAATGCTTACATCGGAGCACAAAAAGACGAATATCCTCCTCTTTACTAAAAGACTCTGCCTGACGGGATGCAGCTACCTCATTATTCCTTGCTGAGAAACTTCAAAAATGTTCCCAAAAATTTTGGCACGCGAACATACGTATACTATTTTTAAAATAAAACTCACCTCTAACTCCCACAGTCCCCCCAAATTGTATCTCACTCACACCCACTAGTCCATCGTTGTAAATCTCTCATACCCATATACCCCCAAGTGCCCATTCCCACTCACTGATTGAGCTTAACTCATTGCCATTGTCTCTTTGTGTCTCTTCGCCACTGTCTCGTATCTCACAGCCACTGTCTCCTTCGTTGTATCCTATTAATACTGTCTCCTCTCACTTTCACTCTCTCCCCCTTTCTCCTACTACTTCTATCTCACTCATTCCTTTCCACTGTTTCTGTCTCTTCTAACTGTCGCTATCCCTCTCTTCCTCGTTGTCGTTGTCTTAGATTCTGTCTCTCATTATCAATGGCTCTCGGCCACATCCACTTTCCCCTCCTCTTTATTCGTCTCCTATTGGCACTGTCTCCTTCACTCTTCCTATTACTCTTCTGTTTCTGTCAACTATGTTTAACTGCCACTGTGTTCCTCCCTTTCTCCAACATTGCCACTGTCTCCTTCGCTCTTTCTGTTCCATAACCCCTGTGAGCTATCTTCCAGTATTCGCTACCTTTCTGTGTCTTTCCTTCTACCACTGGCTCCCTCTCTCTCAGCATAGAAAGCACAATTATGTCATAAATGCAAGATTTTAGCTAAATATTTTAAAGGTGCTGAGGAAGGTACAATGAGATAGCTTTCAATAAATAGTAGGAATCTTTTTCCGCTGTTCCCTTCTTTTCCCTGCTACAGTAGGGCATGTCATTCATATCAAAAGAATTTTGCGTATCAGTAAAATTTTTATAGTTTACTTATGGGGAATTGAAACAACGCAGAACTACATGCTTTCATACCTCAGGCCGGATATTGGGTGCACAAAAATTCTGCATGTTCTTCCCAGAACTCTTCTCACGATAAGGGAGACACTTTCAGCATGTTTCTCCGTGTTACGTTGCTTTATAAACTATGTTTTCGACTTACGTTGGATATTACGTGCGCATTTTATGTGTAAAATAGGGTAATTTTGAACCTCCGTGTCTCGAAAAACAGGTAAGGAAATCAAGAAAATGTTGAAGGGGGTTTGAGGTTGGGATTTTAGGAATATATCTTAAAAGTTACAACAATCTGCTGTATATCACCGTCTTGGAAACCGCGGCCCGGATTCTGTACCCAGAAACCATGTTTCTTGGGTTTTCTTATGAACCGCCCATGAACTAAATGGTATCCCCACAAGCCCCTCTAGCTGCACCGTAGAGCACATCTAATGAAAGAAGACCAAACCGATTTGCTCCATTTGGTTAAGCTGGAGTAAGAAGATACTCCTCTTGGGTACAAATGGACCGTAGCCCAATGGTTATCCAAAACACTTGAGCCAGTCTTTCTATCGCCAACAGAGCCCTGAGGTATGAGAGACGGAAAAATCCTGAACGTATTGGGTAGCGTACACTGTCTCATGATTACCGATTATGAAGACAAGAAGTTTCCCACATACGAGGTATGGTTACGAGTAGATGGTTTAAATGGAAGAAAGGAATAGCGGGAAATCTAGTAGAAGGCTGTACCACTACCAGCTGTGGGATACCACTGTGAAAACTTGAATAACACAAATTTTTCCTTAGAGGGGGCTTCGATTGGTATCCGCGTTTGAAGACAGATGGCATTGAAAATGCAGATTGGAGTTACCAACGTGGCCAGTCAACTGTTAGAAGACGCTAAAACCAAAATGACTCTGATCCATTGCTTAGTTTCCACTTGACAATCATTTCAGTAATTTGTGTTATGTGGTTTTCACTGAAGTGGAAAAAGTGCATTATTATTCAGTAATTCGCTTTTTGAGGTTTTGTTTGGAAAACACAAGACAAGGGGAAAAAGAAAGAAAATTTCGGTATAATTTAATTCCTCAATGGTGATGTTTAGATACTGGATGAAAGTGATCGAAAATCTGTTTGTAGGAGTCTGTAAGTACGTTGATGGGAACGACAAATAATATTTTACACGATAACCTTATGATAAACTGCTGGGGGCTCTACGGCTGCCGCGATTTCTGGCAAGAACCGGGTATGCTTTTTGACTTCTTCAAAGGAATTGGGAGCAATGCAACGATATCCGTAGAACTTCTTGCATCGAGTTGTCAACATCGATGAAATCATAATTAAACCCTGGTAATCAAACTGTAATAGAAACAATGGGTTGTGTCCACTGAATGTCCTTCAAAGATAAGTGCCAGAAACTTGTGGCAGCAATTTTTTTGCGATGCAAAGTGTGCCGCACTCATACACTTCTTACAAAAAGTAAAAACAATCGCTGTAAACTACTACAGTGCGATATCTGTCATCTCGCGCATGAAACTGAACGAAACGTGGCTAAGGACAGTACGACACTGAACCAACACATTTATATCGATCTGTCACTGTAAAACTGCGTGAAATGCATTATGGGTTGCCGCTATATCGGCGTATTCGCCAAATATGACTTCCTCAGATTCCTTCTTGTTCCCAAAATGATATGGCTTCAGATAATGAATGCTCAATTGAGGAAGTCATCGTCCTGTCGTCCTTGACAGTTGCTATTTTATGGAAAAGCTGAAATTGCTTTTGTTAGTGAAAGGAATTTACAACTAATCACTTGCTCCAAAGAAATTTATTTATTTCATCCAACGCAAATAACACTTCGAATTTTGGAACAAATGCGAGGCACGTACGTGGTCGACTCTGAGAACTCTGAGACAGAGGACGGACCAAAGTTTGTCTTAACATATCAGACATTGGCTCGACGCTCATTGCATGAAGGTGTATGTTGGTAAGTGGAATAGCATCGTTATGATCACGGTATTGGCACATACAAAGCGGCTTTTTTGAAAACACTTCTTTCTTTAAAACACGTGTAGCACTGCGCTAAGAGTTTTAAACCTGTCTCTTGACTATCTCGACGGTTTTCCAAAACCTTCGCAGCGTCCTAACGTTTTTGACTGTTTCCGAGTACTTCTGTATGAGTTCCTCATGGACCTGAACATGCAGAAACACATACAATCTATATGACTTTAATAACAGTCTTGTGGCTGCATTTCTGTGTATAATCTTACGTGGCCTATATATACATCTGATTGAAGATAATGCAGCCTTATCATAGTGTCTGAACTTTCTTTAAGAATTTCATATCATGAGATTTGGTGTTCGGCCGTGGGATAGTCCCTTGCGATGTGGTTCTCGGCCGCATTACAGTACTGCCGCACATTTTAGCTACTTTGGTGCTGTGCTCCTAAAGGTCTTGTGCGCCATGCTGTTGAATAACTACCTCTCTCTGATGTTAGGATGGCTTGTCTACAGTATACTCAATTGTTCGATGGTAGCCGAAATTCCACAGGAAAACTTGCTCGATACGCAACTACACAAATTTTGCACTTCAGAATTTCCATTGGTAGAGCGAGTGCACCTCGAATTTTACGCCGACGATAGACGCATCACTCACTTATTATGAACGTGGCACACCTATGTCGCTGCCTCCAACCAGAGTGTAACATTCCGAAATTTTGGACGACAGATAGAGCATCTGTAACTTAATGCAGCAAAATACAGGTGGTCAGCGTGTGTAGGCGACGCCATCCAACCGATGACTCCTGTTTGCTGGACGAAATGGTCGTTATACCTCGGAGTGGAGATGGCCAGACGTCCGACTCAGCGTTCACATCTCTGGAACCCGTCGTCCACGAACTGCAGTGACCAGTACTGCAGTAGGTGGCAGTGGTGTGAAGTAATGCCACCTCCAGCCACTTTCAGCGAATCCTGTAAGTAGGCTGTTTAGGTTTTTTTTATTGGTAACGCCTCGTAGCGCTCTGTATGAAAATCACTGGCTGTGCTGTGAGCAGTCTGTGGCTGGTTGGCATTGTTGTAATATTCGTTATTGCAATGTTGGGCAGTTTCCTGTTAACAGCGCGCAGCGTTGCGCAATTGGAGGTGAGCCGCCAGCAGTGGTGGATGTGGGGAGAGAGATGGCGGAGTTTTGAGAGCGGATAATCTGGACGTGTGTCCATCAGAGACAGTAAATTTGTAAGACTGGATGTCATGAACTGATATATATATATATATATATATATATATATATATACATTGTTTGTTCCATATTAAAATCTTTCATTTGCTAAATATGCCTATCAGTAGTTAGTGCCTTCAGTAGTTAGAATCTTTTATTTAGTTTGCAGTAATGGCGCTCGCTGTATTGCAGTAGTTCGAGTAACGAAGATTTTTGTGAGGTAAGTGATTCATGAAAGGTATAGGTTATTGTTAGTCAAGGCCATTCTTTTGTAGGGATTATTGAAAGTCAGATTGCGTGGCGCTAAAAGTGTTGTGTGTCAGTTTAGTGTTGATCAGAATAAGTAATGAACGAAATGTCTGAGTACGTTCAGTTCTGCTCAGCTGTTTAAAAATCAAATAGTGTAAAAGGTTTATCAGCACAATCATTCACAAATTTTTCTAAGGGGACGTTTCAATCCTTTACGTTCAAAATTGCGCTCTGAATCGGGATCTCGACTTGCTAGCGAGCTTTCCAGCGACGTGTTACACGATCTGAACTGTTTCTGTAGGAAAGCTTTCACAAACTGGGCTCAATCAAGGTGACCTGACCATGTGCACCACTAGCGTCAATGTTGGAAGCAGGAGAATAATAGATTAATTCATTTAAAGAGGGAAAGATGTGAAAACAGAAAAAAGTTATGTGACTAAACACAAACAAAAGTTCATTTTTTAAATTATTTAAAATTGTAATAATCTAGAATGTCGAAAAGTAAGAACTAGTCTGAGCAGGCGAGCGAAGACAGTCCTGAAGCAAGTTATTCTCTGTATTTTTATAAATTTAATGTAGGCAAGGCGGGAGGCTAGTAAGGAATTGAATCTTTTGAACTCGGCATTTAGACTCCCTTCATGTCTCCAGGAATCAGTCAGTCACCGCATCTGATGCGTCAACTCTGTTGTACGCATATTTACCACAAGGATCTGGTAGCACACCAGAGAGTCTTTTGTTCGTTCCTCATTGTGACTTCCACTGTAGAGTGTTGCCTGTCTTACAGGTTACAAGAATGGACTGTATAACTTCATCCACCATACGTATAAGCTGAATGACAACGTCCGTCCTCACACAGCCTTAGCCAGCAAGGCGCTCATGAACCCATTTGGTTGGAATGTTAGATTCCCCCCCCCCCCCCGTCCTCCCAACTCACCCCCACCCCTACCCCCTGTCTTGGCGCTTCCATATTATTAACTTTTCACCCTCCTGAAGGCAAATATGAGTGGAATTAAAGTTTAAACCGACGAGCAGGCGCAGATGAGGGTTCTGAAGTGGGGGTAGGAGGTGGCGGGAGAGTTCTTCGAGGAGAGCATAAAGAAGCCAGTGTCCCGCCACGAGCATTTCCAAACAGCATGTGTTGAAACAGGTAGATCTACCCTGCATTATGTTCCTGTACCGGTTCCATTTTCATATCCATTACCGTAATTTCACCCCATAGATCTAAGATCACTGACCTTTAGCCACACAATGCACTATGTGAGGCAGCGGAAAAATGTCACTCAAAACATGTCTGGTATGAGTAGCTTTGTAGACCAGCTGTTTCCGCTGAACTACGGCGAACAATGCAGACAATTTTTTAACATTGTTTTAACGTTTATAATTGTCAAATTATCACACTGCCTTTTTGTAAAGGAATTTATATACATTTTTCCTGAAGCAAGGGTCTGCGAAGAGGACTTTAGCGACATAACATGCACGGAACTTGATCACGCAGCAAGAGGACAACAGCACCGCATACTATCCACCTAGAGGAATACAGGTCCCACAGACATCGCCCTACTGTTTCAAATGAGACCAACTATTTAACTCAGGTTCACTTTGTTTATTTACTTGTGCACTTGAAACCCACCAGTCTTTTCTCCGCTCTTGAGGGTACTCAGACTTTTCAACGGGTACAACATCTGAAGAAGTGGATGTGGTTTTTGTTTATGGCGAGTGTCACCAAACTTTTAGATGGGTTGTGAAGGTATAAGCGAGAATGTGTTCCGCTCCTGCCAAAACCTTGCAACTTGCCTTTGCAAATTCTATCAAAAAATTAAAGAAACTGAGTCTGTGGAAAATAAAATACACCCACAAAAAGGGACAGCAGCTGATGAAAGAAATGCAGCTAAATTTGTAGTGGATGTATCACAAAATCTACACCTGCGAATATTATAATTCAACGCGTTTCGTTCTTTCCATATTTCGCATCATTTACAGCTTCCTGTAAAAGACTTTAAGAATCGGTTACACTTCTGCAGAGACTGTAGGTGAGTTGATTTTTGCGCGCTAGATTTTGTTTACAGATGAAGCATCTTTTACAAACCATGCACATCAATATTCGTGGTATGCACTACTAGCCACTTACATATCCACGCTGGCAGAGAGAACTGGATAGAAAACAACCTTGATCCGTAAATGTGCAGGACGGGATTTCCTAGACTGACATCAATGATTACTGTTTTAAGGAAGGGACTCCAAGTATTCGCGACTATCTACGGATACATAGAGATCTGCTGCTGTAATTATTGGAAGACCTTCTGCTGGACATAATGCAGTCTACATGGTATCAGCAAGACTGATGTTCCGATCAATCAGCACAGATAATGACAGCCATTCTTAGAAAAACGTTTCGAGGTCGTTGGATCAGTCATTTGAGAAACACAAAATGACCAGCTCTCTCGCCAGACCAAATAGCTCTGGACTTTTGTGTGGGGAGAAAATTAAAACCGGAGCTTCTGAAACACCCGTGATTAAATTTTTTATTGATTGGCGACTCCATGGAGTTCTGTGTGCACAACGACCATATATGTTAAATTAAAAGGAAGGTCAGCGTTGGCCATAATATTGATGTTTTATTGATAGCATATAGTTATTGTGTTCGTTTCTCAGATTTGGTTATTGATAACTTGATACCAGTGTCTGAGTTTAATTTGTACAGTACCGAAGATGATCGCTATGTGATCGACAATCGATTATGCTATCAATAAAACATCGATATTACGACCAACGCTGACCTTGTAATGTTGTAGCTTTAATTTGGTATGATGATCGGTGCTAATAGCCAATGAAAGCGGGTTAAAAGCTGTGAGCTGTCTGGGGAAGTTAATCTTGCATTACTAAGCAACTGTTTCATCAGGTATCTAGTCCAGGTTTACCAAATTCCCAAACAGACTAACATTAATAATAATCTTTTAATAGTCATACAACAACCGGTAATATATATATATATATATATATATATATATATATATATATATATATATATATAAAGGATAATTTAAATAAAAAGAAAGAAATCAGTTTATATTTGGAAATTTATTTTTAAGATTGGTCATTGAAATTTCAGCATATTAAATTCTATTCGTAACAAGCTGGTGCCTTATTTAGGATGGTGAAAATCTTACGGAACACATCAAATATGGAGCCAAGATTGGGAGTCTGCATACAACACTGCATTCATAAAACAACACACAAAGAACGTTGAAATGCATGCAAGAGAAAGTTAATCACTACAAACAGATTCAAATTTTTACCCAAAGAAATTACGTTCGAAGCACAATCCTGTCCGTCATGTAATTACCACACACTGGTATACTAAATTCATATCAACTCTTTGTGAAATCTTCGCGAAAAGAATAGCTGAGGGCTACTTTGATGATTACACCACATGCTTCACGTGGTCAACTAGGTTTACACAAAGCGTATAACTCCACAATAATTCTGATAATTAAAATAAATTAAATCGAAAAGCAATTTACAAAAGAAAAAACCTCGAACTGGTTACTAACGTCTTACTGTTAACCTGACGGGTCAAACAGTTATATAAGCACATGGTACTGGTCTCGCGAAGTACACCCCACGTGGGTTGAACATAAAGAAAAGTTGCTATATTGCAAAATATTGTCAAGACGAGACGTTATAATCACACAAGCATTTGCATTTAAGATTGATCTTAGTTAGAGTTACTGATCAACACGTGGTTCCACTTTACTCATAAAGTAGTGACAAAGCAACTACCGGAAAATAATATGAACTTCACACGAGAATTACACTACGCTGCAATTTAAGATAACCTTAGATATTTTAGAGCTAACCCGAAATAAAGTTGATTAAATTCTCAGTTAGGCTGAACTTAACAAATCCATTGTCCTACGGACTTAGCAGACACGCGCTTAGCCGGAGATCTTACCATTTCAGACGCTCGCCACCGCCAGACTGCAACTCCCTACTACCGAGCGTGCTTCCTGAGGGTGGCTCACAAAGACAAACGGAAGGGACCAGAGGGGCAGCTTCCTATACCAACATGACAACGGACGGACAGGACCATAATAAGGATAGAAACCTCTCTGCTTTAAGAAAGCGTAGCTACCTGTTCCGACGTTGGTCCTACTGTTCTCTAGCAGACAGCCTTGTCTGCTACCCTCAAGCATGCAACTACAAACACATTTGATCATTCATCCTCTCACACAGAAGGGAAGGGGGATGACAGTATCTTATCATATACAGCATATAACAGAAAGCGGATGTAGGTGCCGTATGAGACTGTGTGACATGAATTACATATAAACTGTGTTTCAAAGTGTAGTAGTGTGACAAATCGTTCTTGTTTATGTGTAAAAGTAACACGTTCCAATACTCAGTCTCCTCCCAGATCGTCAGAAACGCCACAGTAAATTTAGAAGAGGAATTTATGCCGTAAATGACAACAGATTTAAGAAATCAAACATGAAAGGAATCCAACAGAGACCTTTCAACCTTCCTTATAATTTTAAATTTTTTATTGTTAGTGATTGAATAACGTAGGAGCTTAACCTTTCATTTTGATGACTGTTACCTAATGGATAAGAGCTGATCAGTTATAACTGCTAGAGGAGCTGTTTCAGTCGGACTTTGGCTGGTCAGTAATATTGTACTGAAGGAAAAGAGGTTTTCTGTAACCAAGTTCATGTAAGTTTTCACTAAGTAAGGCAATATATTACCATCAAACAGAATTGTAGACAGTCACCATCTTCATCATACATGTCTATTCATGTCCAAGCACAGGTCAAATTCACCGAAATCTGACACACGCTGTTATAATGGTTCAAATGGCTCTAAGCACTATGGGACTTAACATCTGAAGTCATCAGTCTCCTACTCTTAGAACTACTTAAACTTAACTAACCTAAGGACATGACACACATCCATGCCCGAGGCAGGCTTCGAACCTGCGACCGTAGCAGCAGCGCAGATCCGGACTGAAGTGCCTATAATCGCTCTGCCACAGCGGCCGGAACTGTTATAATCTGCAAACATGATACACACTGCAATCCACTGGTCGATGTGGTATATGAGAATGCGTAACATCAGCATTCCATCTTTACAATCACTTTTTGTGATAATATGCACTTCATCGTTAGTCGGTGTAATTCTTACGTGTTACTGAGTGTCAGTCCATGGCGATGGGCAGTGGGGAGGGGGGGGGAAGAGAGAGAGAGAGAGAGAGAGAGAGAGAGAGAGAAAGAGAGGAAGAGACGCTCAGCAATACGATAAGCCTCATCTTGCTACGCCATTACACTACTCCTCAGTTGACTGATGACTGCGGATCCCTTACACTCTATAAGTAAACATATACAACTACTGAAGGCATGAAATTTTGTATAACACGCACTTATGCTGTGATACACGGATATACAGCTACTGAAGGCATGAAATTTTGTATAACACGCACTTATGCTGTGATACACGGAAATGAAATTCAGTGTGCAGCATTGTCTGACCGAAACCGCTTTATCGCTGGTACCAATGCTGAGCCTCAAGATTCTGAGCGCTTTATATGACAGTCATTACAACGAACACAAGAGCCGAACCTGAGTTATGTGTCCACATACATTTGGTGCAGTATGGGACACGTTTCTGCAACTTCCTCCTGGCGATGGGACAGGAATTTGTGGCGCTTTTAACTTATTAGTGTTCGATCAAGTACCATGCATGTTAGGCCATCGAAGTCCTCTCAAAAAGCTCTGTCTATGCTACAGAAGAAATGCATAGTTCCATGAAAAAGTCGGTGTTATAATTTGGCAACTATAAACATTAAAAGTTACATGCATATATCAGAAAATTTGCCACATTCGTAGCTGCCGCACCCAATACTTCTCCAAAAATTTCGATTTTAATCTGGGCTTAAATTTGATAGCATAATGTTGTGTACATAGTTCCGCGTAGTCAGTGCGTACACAACTTTCCCACTAGAGCGCGCCGCGCTAAGCACAACAGTGCAGTCACAGCACTCGTCTGTCTCCGCACTAGGAGATGGCGCTGCCGTAGAGACGGACCAAATTCTGCTTCCGCCGATGTGCGTATTAATATGTAACGCAGCCAATGAGATTGCTGCTAACGTAGAACCTTTTCTCCTCACGGATCACACTCGCGCAGTGATACATGAACGCGCGAGGTATTATAACGAGTGTACAGACCTCCGATTAGTCAGTCTGCATTTGTCTGAAACAGTCTGTACGATTTCTACATTTGTCTGCAACAGTCTGTACGAGTTCTACATTTGTCTGTACCAGTCTATAGTAAAGTTTCAGTCTGCACCTAATAAGATTACCATATTCCTGTACATATCCATGAACATAAATGTGTAGACACTTTTGTCAAGTATCAGAGATATATGTGAGAATAAGATTAACGTACCAATACCAAAGGAACTTGAGATTTTCAATTGTAAATAGCATCCAGAACCAAGTTAAGTAATTTTTATGCTTGTTATTATTTTAATAAATGTGTGTGAAAATTAATCAAGTTCTGTTTAAAGTTGGTCACCGTCAATCTGCTACTCTAAGCGTGCAAGTGGCATTTCTACCGTTTAACCTAACGGCAGAAAATAAATACGCCACGATAAGACCACGAGACATATTGCTGACACTGGCCTACTTCGTTAGAGCGACAAGTCAAATAATCTGATGGTGTGTGTACTGAGGGTCTTACAGTACGCACACCACACGTAAATATGCACAACATATCGAAAGCTGCGTGTTACTGACACACTCTCTAAAGAAACTGATGAATCGATGACAGGGCAGAAAGATACGATTAGATTACCTGAAGGCATGAACGTGAGGAACAGGGTGCTGTAGGTGGTCACGATGGAGACGAAAGCCGCGACGAGCCGCAGGTCCAGCGTGAGCACGCCCAGCAGGTTGACCACGGGGCGTCCAGAGGACACCTGCCGCGCCAGCAGCCGCAGTTCACGGTGGGCGGCGCCGCCCACACGCCGCCCTCCCAGCAGCAGCTGCGAGCACAGCCGCAGCGTGGCGCTGGCTTCGGTCGCTGTCCAGTGGCCAGGCAGCAGCAGCAGGGCTAGCGTGCTCACTTTGAATATCAGTCCAATCCCCGACTCCTTAATGATCTCCTTTAATGTCGTGCCTGGCGATGACAGTTTCCGAAGAATGAAATAAATCATTACTACAATTTTCAGCGCGAGCATTGCAAAGTTTAACACTAACACGCTGGTATGGATGGAGGTAACCAACAGTGACAATTCACAGAGTGCTGCATAGGCCCGCCTGAGCGAACGCAAGTAGGACGCTTTGCAACATGCGCTTTGGCTGTTCACTTGTGACGCCCGTCTTGTTACCGAGCCTTTCTTGCAAGGTGTCCCACAAACCTCGTCTCTCATGTTGAGGAGGCAAATGTTTAGGAGCGAAACTCTTTGCCTGATAATGAGCTGCAAGTCCATGTATTTCAAAATAACTAGTATACCAGCTCCCAAGCTGTTCAGACTAAATATTGCCCCTACAACAGCACCCCAACCAACACGAGCACGAAAAGGTCCAGTGAGAAACAGACAAAACCAGAGAAACAATAAAAACAGTTGCAGTTTGACGAACCGTTTCTGGTTTGTCTTTTCCGACCCAACGTGGACCATCAGAACTCTGTCACATAACGTTAGTAACCGTAATGTTTCCATGTATTTGTGTGTATTGCATAAAATATCTGTAACTATTGCAGTAAAAGATAATATTGGGTATTGTGAAGCACCTATAACTACAACATAATTTACTGCAGAGAATGTGTCTATCATACCACAAAAAATATTTAAAAATATGAAAGCAGATATCAGCTGCAGAATAATAGCGAGAATTAGGATGGCAATATCCGATCTGGACTGCTTGAGCGATGTGGTCCTCACATCTATAGTGAATGGCGTGAGCCCAAACAGCTTGCACGCCCAGTGGAATGGTTTGCACGCCAGCAGTAAGTTCTTAGTGAGCTGTGTTGCTTGAAACTCGAGTCCATTTGTTGTCGTCATCTGAAAAAGGATCAGACACAGTTATCAAATTAGTTAATACTGATTTTGGGTAGATATTTCAATACGAAGAATCAGCGTTTTCAGAAATTTTTTGTTTGGTATTTTTTCACATATATCGTTAACATTAGCAGCCATTTTTCCTCCCTTGCTACTACAGTTATGCTACAGACATGCTGACAGCTGCGAACCACCTAAGGGACACATCTGGGCCGCTATCTGGCGCCATCACCACATATGCAAATCAGCGGCCTATTACTTATGTGTTCTACATGATACGTGAATAAACATCTAAAGCCACATAGCTCTCGTCGCGCTGAGTAGCCGCGCGGCTTAGGCGCCTTGCCACTGTTCGTGCGGTTCCCCCTGGCGGAGGTTCGAGTCCTCGCTCACGCATGCGTGTGCTTGTTGTCCTTAGCGTAAGTTAGTGTAAGTTATATTAATTAGTGTTTAAGCCCTGGGACCAATGAACTCAGCAGATTGGGCCCATAGGAACACACCAACACCACATAACTCCACATGCCTGGCAACAACATGGATAAACAAGCTATTAGCAATATTTTGGCACATCAGTGCCAAAATGTAACGTATTTTTAAGCTTACATGTATTTTTATGACCTATTTGTGTGTGTACAAGTTGACGGACTTATTACAGGCTGCACACCCCCTCTCAATCTGTAATCACTCTTCTCTCACCCCTCTACAGCTCCCGCTATTCTTCAGTCAGCCCTACATCACTCGAGCAAGTCCATGTGCAGCGTACTACAGTATAGTTTTTGTCCAGCGAAATGTTTAATTATAGCCTGTACTTTGTGCATCTGATACTTACAGAGGAACACATGGATACATGAAACGGATATTAATATACTGCTGCGCCACGAATAAGTGCAGTCGTGGATTTGGGGAATTCTTGTAAATTTCGAACAGCAATTGCTGGAAGGCAGTAGGTAAGGGACAGAGTGGCACTTTGGATGGCAGGCGCAGGGAATGTTGATATTTTGCAAACGATTCTGAGAGACAGGTTCTCAACACTGCTGTCAGGCACTGTGTACAAATGTGAAGTAATCAGGGCACCACAGGCTCAAATGGCTCAAATGGCTCTGAGCACTATGGGACTTAACTTCAGAGGTCATCAGTCCCCTAGAACTTAGAACTACTTAAACCTAACTAGCCAAAGGATTCAAACTTGCGACCGTAGCGGTCACGCGGTTCCACACCGTAGCGCCTAGAACCGCTCGGCCACCTCGGCCGGCGGCACCACAGGGCATTGACGTGCTGTGAAGAACCCATAACGTAGCAGTTAACACAGTGCTTAGTGACCCGTGTGTAAGTGCCGAAGCGGGCTAACGTTGAATTATCAAAGAGCACTCCAGTTATCCCCTTCACAGGAAATAGAGGCGTAGGGGAACACGTATAAATAAACAAGCCCGGAGGCTCAAAGCAGGCAGTCGTGTCGCCAATTTGTGCGCGTCTAGAACCGGATACAATGTGCTACAAAGTTGCAGGTTAACCACGACGACCTTGTGGTGTGTTTGCGTAAGGCTGGTGTCTATCGTATTCCTTGCAGTTGTGGCATGTCATATATTGGTCAGACAATCAGGACTGTGGAAGACCGGTGTATTGAACATAAGCGTCACACACGCTTACAACAGCCGAGCAAATCCACTATTCCAGAACATTTCCTTGACACCGGTCATCCTATGAAATACAACACTGAGATTATGGCTTGCACGTCAAGCTATTGGGATAGTGTTACTAAGGAAGCTGTTGAAATCAAACTATCAAGCAACCTAATAAACAGAGATGGTAGATTTTGTTCAAATGCTGCTTGGAATCCGGCTCTGTCTCTCATCAAAAATCAGAGGGACAGAATTACTGCTACCTCACCTGTTGATTAATAGTCACTATCGATATTTCTGATGTTGGTTATCTTTGGTTGTGTATTGACTCTGCGGTTACTTCTTCTGTGTTTGGTATCTTCCTTGTTTCTTCTCTGTGAACCGAGGTATAAATTCCCTTGCAGATTGCTTCCTCCTTGCAGTTGTGCCGTTAGAATGGCAGGGTGTGCTCCTGTCAAAATATCGGCGGTGGTCGACGACGTCTCCCGGCAGCAAACCCGTAAGTTATTTGAACATTCAATTCGCCGGGAAAAGTTAATGTCTCAAATTGAAGAACGCCTTGTAAACGAACTTCTCCTCGTCCACGACAATACAAGGCCGCTCACAATTCTGCGCAGCGCATCCGAGGGGAGCTGACGAATCTTCATTGGACTTTCCCTTCTCATCCACCCTACAGCCCATGTTTGGCCTAATGAAGGAAGCACTGCGCAGGAAGCAGAACATGAATAATCTGGAGGTGATTGATGGCGCAAGACGCTAGCTCCGACGTGGACCAATAGAGTGGCATAATGTGGGCGTTCAGGCACTCCGTGTAAGGTGGCGTAAAACCGTCGCATGGAACGGAGATTACGTTTAAAAATAACGTTTTGCATCCACAAAAGTGGAGAACAATACGTACTGGAATCCTAAATAAAAGCACGTGCTTTCAGGAAAAAAAAATTGCGTTGCTTTTTGAACGCCCCTCGTATAAAATAAGCTAGCCATTATGGAAAATTTTATGTAAGACAAACCAGGAGGAGGTTCACTACAAATTTCAGAGAACATTCCTACGATGGGATTGGTAGCGTATTGACGACGCTCTTGAAAATGTGGAAGTAAATCTTCGGCCGGATGAGTGAAAACAAGAAAATGTTGGACAGGACTTTTCAACGACATGTCTTAGACATATGGAGGACTTTGAAATTTTTACCCATAACAAGAAATAACCACAAACAATGCTAGATGAATAGAAGAAATTCGCTCCTAAGTGTTTAATGGTTTATGAAATTTTCTGGAAATCGCTGCAGTGGAATGTGCTGACAGTGCAATGTTCTCCAGCTGTTCACTGGACCACAACTCACCTCACGTCTGCTGTGTCTGCGGAGTTCCCAACGGCTGCCCAACAAGTGACCTACCTCTGGTAGCAAGTAATAGGTACTAAGGCAGGATCTAAATGCTTCCAAACTGCGTCAATCACATTCCAATATGATGGACGTAGAGGAATTACGGACAAAGTGTATACGGACTGTAAATCGTGTCAGGAGAAGTGTGTGACGAGTAAGTGGATTAAGGATGGAAAGAAACGTGCGTGGTTAATAACAAAATTTGGAAAAAGCTTATGAAGTACAGACTTGCAAACTCAGTTCAAAAAAGAACTGACAAATGCGATAGGCAAAAGTTAATAGAAATTCAAGCGTCTCTAGGATGATCGATGCCCAAAGCTACAGCTATGATGGTACTACCATAGCAAAATATATTCCCGAAAACCCCAGAAAATTTTGGTACTACGTAAAATCGTTAAATGAGTCGAAGGCTTCTATCCTGTCACTCGTTGATCAGTCTGAAGAGGCAATAGAAGATAGCAAATTAAAGATGGAGTTTTAGATTTCGCGTTTAGGAAATTATTCATACAGCGGCATCATACAACCATACCATTATTTGACCGCTCCATACTCTCCCGTAAAAAGAACGTAGAACAGATACCCCGCCGTAGCGGAGCAACTGAAAGAGTTGAAAACAAACAAGCCTCCGAGTCCAGATGGAGTCCCTGTTCGGTTTTACATAGAAGCCTCTACGACATTGTCGTCTTGCATAGCTAGCATTAATCGTGAATCTCTCTCCCAGCGTAAAGTCCCAAGCGACTGGATAAAAGCCCAGGTGACTCCTGTAAATGAGAAGGGTAAAATAACTGACCAACAAAATCACAGACCAACATCCTTACCATGACTTTGCGTATGAGCTCTTGAAGATATTCTGTGCTCGCATATAAGAAATTTCCTTGAGACAAAAAAGCTTTTGTTCACAAACCCGCACAGATTTAGAAAGCATCGCTCGTGTGAAACTCAGCTTACCCTTTCCTCATCCGATATCTTGCGAACCATGGGTAAAGGGCAACATGTAGGTTCCATTTTCTTAGATTTCCGGAAAGCGTTTTACACGATGCTCCACTGCAGACTGTTAACGAAGGTAGGAGCATACGGAATAGGTTCTGAGATATCTGGGTGACCCGAAGAAGTGATGGAAACCAGTACGCTGCCCCTGACGGAGAGTGTTCATCAGAGACAAAGATATCGTCAGGAGTGCCCGGGGGAAGTGTACAAAGATGATCTGACAGACGGGATTAGCAGCAGTCTGGGGCTGTTTGCTGACGACGCTGTGAAACGTGGGAAGGTGTTGTCGCTGAGTGACTGTAGGACGGGACAAGACGACTTAGACCAGCTTTCTAAACGGTGTGATGAATGGCAGCAGCTTTCTCTAAATGTAGAGAAGTTTAAGTTAATGCAGATGAGTAGGAAAAAGAATCCCGTAATGGTGCAATATAGCATTGTGCTGCTTGACACGTCTTGACATATCTATAGTTAAGTCTTAATAGTTGATCTCTGACTGTTGCAGTGTAGTGAGGAAGGTAGATTTCTGCCCTACCTTAAACAATAAAGTATCCCGATTTTGTAAACGTCTCTATGGCGACGCCTCAGTGTTGTCACAGCTCTGTAGACGGCTTCTGTTTATAGGCCTGCACTGTTAGCGTTTCACAGTTGAAATCTGGCAGCAGGGCTACGAGCCGTCAGGGACCTTGTTAGAACGTCTCGACTGTTGGTAAAACGATGCAAAACGACATGGGATCGAACGCGCATGTGAGAACTGCAACAGGGATGGAAAACTGCCGATTTCGGGAAGTGTAGTTCATCTCTAAAGTAGATCAGGAGATCGCATATAGAATACTGGTGCGACCAATTCTTGAGTAATGCTCAACTGTTCGGGTTCCCCACCACGTCGGAATAAGGGAAGACGTCGAAGCAATCCAGAGGCGTGCTGCTAAATCTTTTACTAGTAGGTTCGATCAACGTGCGATTATTATGGAGGTATTGTATTTTTACAGAGATACTTCGTGAACTTCCCTGGAGGGTAGACGAAGTCTTTTGTGAAAAGCTATTGGGAAAATTTAGAAAACCGGCGTTTGATGTGTACTGCAGAACGATTCCGCTGCTGTCAACGTAAATTTCGCTTAAGGACCACAAACTTAGGACTCGTATGAGGGCATACTGACAGTCATTTCTCCCTCGCTCTATTGGTGAGTGGAACAGGATAGGAAATTACTAGTATTGGTACAAGGTACCCTCTGCCATGTATCATACTGTAGCCTGATAGAGTATGTATGTAGATGAAGTAGGTGCAGATGTTTTATTCTTTGTAAACATTTTATATGTCTACAGATTTTGGTACAGTGGTATCCAAATTTCAGGTCATTGGACAGTTTTTTATGTATGAGACACTTGTAACTATAAGAGCAAATACAACACTTATAATCACACTAACATGTTAAGACAGAATATATTTAATACTGAGTAATACTGAGGTTTTTATGTTGCTGTCCCATCCGTGGACTGGGACCTCCACAGCAAATGATAAGCATTCCCCCCAAAACTTCATCCTTTCCCAGGCACACTCAAAATTCCTCAAATATGTCACAGTAGAACTTAAAAAAGTACCTCTCAAACCACCAAATACAACAAATCATCCCAAGGAATTGCTCTGTCCTAACAGAACCCCGAATTTCATCTTTTATAATAATCTCCTCTCCAAAATCCTCTCGCATTAGTATAGCTCAAAAGCCTGCATAGTACGTCTCCGTACCACCACCCAAACTAAACAGTCCCAACCTACTGCTGTGATGACGACCTCAAGATGAAATATAAAGGACTAGAATATGAATTCGACTTCCATATTGATACAAAAATCCGAAAAGCCCTCTGCATAAGCAATACCCTTGGTCCCAGTTACCTAATTCGTGTTATTAGGGAATATACTTACACATCAGATCATCTCCTTAAAGGGAAAGCCCTGGTATACCACTGCTGCCAGAAAGTTGAACCTTCCAGATCTCAGCCTTGCCACTGCCAAAAATGTATCTTTTACTACGATCACCCCATAGCCGACGGCAAAAACTCACTCACATGGCGACACTGTACTGCTACTCATTTCCTTAAATAATTCCCTATCCGCACTTCCCTTTCCCACATTAGACACATGCAGCGGCTCCCATCCCACCTATTTTGCGAAGTGCATTGCCCCCCCCCCCCAAAAAAAAATCTGTATTTATGCATACCTTGTCTAAAGATAAAGTCCGCACCTTCATTTTAAATGAGACTTTCACCAAACCCTATTATATCATCCAAACCTCTCCCTATTCCTAATTGCACAGGCAACACCAACACCTTTCCCCAGGCTACAGGCAGAGCTGCAATCAGCCACCAAAAGAACATACCCACTTATCGATAATTCGCATAAGAAAAAATCCATTGGGCTCATATCTAGACTGTGTGGGGGCCACTTTATGCACCCCTCCTCGAAATCAGTTTGCCAGGGAAAATTTCACGAACTCGCGGTACAGACGCATTGGAAGTGCGTGCTGTTGCTCAGTCTTGCTGAAATCGTCTTCTTTGGTTATAACTAGGAAAGTTTTGCAATTTAGGCACCAAAACGTCATTTAATATCGTCACATAATGTTCCGTATTCACTAAAACAGCACTACCGTTCATGTCCTCTAAAAAGTACGGGCCAGCTATTCCGCTAGCCGACATCGCAGGCCACAAAGTAACTTTTGGTGAATTAAGGGGTTTCTCAGGCTTCTGTATAGAATTCGTTGCACCACAGTAGAGGCAACTTTGCTTATTTGACCTGATCGGTCAGGTGAATTTGAGCCTCGTCAAAAAGATGTTAAATGAAGGTCTCTCAGTCACATCATTAACGAACTGCAGCCTATGTCTGGCATTCTGATGCTTAATTCTTGTATGAATTGGATTTTGTAAGGGTGCAGTTTAATGTCGTTTTATAGAATTCGGCGCTGTGATGTTCTACGTATATTTAAAGATATTGCACGGTTACGAATGGAGAGGTTAGGATCGTCACGATAGACTGTTTTACACCCTCCGTTTCTGTAAGTATGGATGATTTATTTCAAGAATGAAGTAACACTTTAATGTAAATGATTTACTAAGTAGTTAATTGGTTTACGGACACAATTTAGTATACCCATCCAATAGCAAGTTATTTAGCATTAACGTCTGCTTAGTCTATACATGTACTCTGCGCTTCACCAGTTCCACGGTTTCCAAACTGGTTTTTACATCATAATTGTTCACATATTCACGTTGTAAATATTAAATCATCTTCATGTCTTTGTTACTTCCGTGTTTACGGATTGTCAAAGGTAATTCACAATTGAAATATGAACTTCGTGTACTAATGCTCTTTAGCTATATTATTTGAATTGTGTCTTTTATGTGTTCGTGTCTGTTTATTTGTGTTGATTAGCGTATGGGATGTGAACTGATCGTAGTGATCTGATTCCGAACCAAAGGCTTTGATGATTCTGTGAAAAGCGAGGTCGTGACTTTATACACTTGGGCCAAAGGACTAGAAACTGTAAGGTCACCGTAAGCGGTTCATGTCTACACTATACATCAGAGAGTGCCACTCAGTTAGGTGATTGCGTATGGGGTGAACACAAGGCTTTTTAGGTTAGGCGACTCTCCATCCAGTACAGATACTGATAGGTGCAACAGACCCCAATATATGAGTGAAAGATCCGTGACAGTGCCGCTGTCGACGAGAATATTCAATTTCCAGTGATCAAATGCTAAAGCATTCGTAAAAGAGTGCCACAATTTTACGCACATATAAAAATCAGTGGACATCACATAATTCATAGTGTCCGTAAACGTTTAACCTGGTTTCAAGACTAAATATTAATTATATGTATAATGGTATCGTTTCTTTTGTGTTACAGGTCTACTAGGGAACGGTCGAAGTTTCTGTACAGCCGTGTTTCATTCACAACTTTCAGCACAAGGAGCACTGTGTGAGCTATATTGTAAAATGGCTTCCCCCCTGGAGAAAGCTCCACGTGCTGTGTGGTCAGCAGAAACCAAATCAACGATTTTTGTGTAGCGAAAGTTTCTGTCCTTTTATGGACAGTAAGCACCTGATGTGAAGTAAATCGGAATATGGAAACTTCTTTAGCAACGTGGTCTGTTCGGAAACGGACAGGCAACAGCAGACCATCTGTTTCAAAGGAGACTGTGCAAGGTAGTTCAAACAGCATTCACGGGGTCGCCACAGAAAACGATTAGACAAGCTACGCATATGCTTCAGGAGCCAAAGAGTGCAGTGCATAAAGTGGTCGGAAAACGTCTTAAATTGAATGTGTACAAACTCCAAACTGCTCGATCGTTACAAATAGGCGATCGCGCAAAACATGAAAAATTTGCAAATGGACATACTGAACTGTTTGTATGAGATCAATGACTTCTTGCAGCGTTTATAATTTTCCAATTGTGCTACATTTCATGATTGTTGCTCAGTTAACTGTCATAATGTCCGGATCTGGTGATCAGAAAGTCATCATGTGGTACGAGACCTTATTCGGGACAGTCCAAAGGTTTATGTGTGATCGAGTGATTGGCCCATTTTCCTTCCTTGAAAGCAATGTAAGTGGATATGCTTATAATTCATCAATATGTCGAGGTAAAAATATCCACTGTTGCCGAGCTACAGGTTATGGAAGACATTATCATCTTTTAGCAAGATGGCGCTCCCACTCAAGGGGCGCTACTAGTCCGCGATATTCCTAATGAAAGCTTCCCCACTCAGTGGATTGGTGGAGACTGTCCAATTCCATAGCCCTCGAGATCACCTAACATTACCCACTTGGATTTCTTTCTCTGGGCTTATGAGAAATATATGGAGTTCAAAGCAGCAGTTGCTACTACTGTGACATTGCAATAAGACATCAGAGTTGCCATTGGCACAATCACATCAGACATGTTGCTTGATGTGTGGCAAGAGGTTGAATACCGTCTCGAAATTATACATTCTACCAAGGGTTCACATGTTGAAGTGATTTAAATGTCAACGTTATTACCGGTATTAATTTTTTATGTTAGATTCAAAACTTAATAAGTAGATGCATATATGGTACAACGCAAGTTTCATTTACATTGTTTTGCTATCAGGGTAAACATTTACGGCCACTGTGTAGTAAGGACAGAAACGTAGCTAGAAACAGACAGCTGTGAGATGTTGGGCGAATCTAATTGTTTTTCAAAACGATACACAAACGTGAAATGGCGACTGAGTACGTATCACAACAGGAAAGAAACTCGCATCCACCATAAGAAATTGGAGCTCCATGCGAGTATATGGGCAAGACTCAGTATCAAGGGTTGGCAAAAAATAAATGGATCTTTCTATCGACTCATCCCCAGATATAGTGGTAAGAATTAGAACGATCACATATGTTCAGCCTCAGTATCAAGCGTGAGCATAAAAATAATTGGATCTCTCTATCGACTCATCTCTGGATACAGTGATATGACATGGAACGATTACATATATTCAGTCGTAGATAAAAATGCATGCATACTAGAAAGGAGTGTGATTTCAGAACATTCGTGCAACCCATCCAGAATACGGCTGATGTGTGTAGGACGTGTACCTAATAGGAGTAACTGGGGGTAACCAAATTAGACAAAAAAGGTCAGCACGATTGATCACAGGTTTGTCAGACTCATGACGGAGTGTTAAGAGTTCTTCACGGTAAATGATAACACGCAAACAGTTGCGAGTTAAAGATTTATTGAAATCCTTGACCACGGTTTCGGTACATCTAAATATACCTTCGTCAGAAGCAGAAATACACCTCAACAGGAAGACACCTTCATTAGCAAAAATCTTAGCAACATAACTGAGATAGAAGAAAAAAAAAGCAAAGTTATTGCTTTAAGTAACCATGAAAATTACCAAAATATTACAAGCACAAAAACTTGTAGTCGCTTACTAAAATCACATCCTGCAGTGGAGATGCATAAAACAATCGTGCCAAAGGCTATGTGAATCAATGTGTACAATGTACGAGGTACCTGTAACTCTCGTATTACCGTAAGATACTTCCATTAATGCATTGTTTTTTTATAAATTGTGAGTGGATCATGTTTACAACAAGGTCATTGTCGTCATCGCCCTTGTAATAAAGTAAACGGCAACCACAATTAATCCATGACATCGTGGAGAGTATTAGTCGCTCAGGGCACCCACGTGTTGTTGTTGGTTTTGAAGTCACGCGGTGCATTACGCAATTGTGTGACTCTTTGCAGAGATAAAGTTAAATGTAAAATTATGGCATTGATTAATAATTATTACATACTGTTTAGAGGCATATAGAGACAGCATTTTTCCTCTCTTTATAGTAGACCAAACACTGCGAATAAACGCCATTTGGTAATACATGCTTGGGCTTCGTAATTTCATCAAAGTAAGCTATTCTCGATACTAATAGTTAATCTCTACTACATGAGGCGTGCATCGGATGTAAACAGCGTTCTCGCCATACATTGAGGCAGCAATGACATGGATGTTATTTGGCCAGCACAAAGCTGATGACAGAAAAACCTGGACATTCTTCAAAAGCTGACGATCACAAGATGACTTGATTCGTAGAGTGAGCAGCTAAAGCACAGCCCTATATTTTTTGAATTTCATATCAACGTAAGATTTAGCAAGGACTTACCAGAAAACGATTGTGAAAATGCTCTTCAGTAGATTATTACTATCGTGACACTCAGCGTTAACAATAACAGATCTGAGACAAAGGCACTTACTATCAAATGATATGAATAAATGAATGTAAATTTAAACAGAAACAAAAAATCATCAGCATGAAGCTATAATCTAATGGAACAGTCGAGAAACTGGAAGAAATAAAAAGAGCAGATGCACAAAGTAGGAGCAAAATTTTGAACCAAAGAAACTGGTATGGTGAATAAAATAATTCAGTGTTTTCTCTGAGGATTTCACCAGGAACTCTTGGCGATTGGTAGGTAGCTGGAGAGTATCTGAAAAGAATTTGGGGCAGAAAAGAACATACAAGAATTGAACAGAATTAAATTTTGAGGTTAAAAGTTAACTAGCAGGAGTGCAACATTGTATCTATGAGAAGTAGGTGTCAACCTGCCAAAAGAGACATATTTAAAGTTGTGGGAGGCTTATAACAGCAATGTAAAAGTCTACAAAGCCAAGTAATCGAAAGACTGCGAGTAGCAGTCCAACAGAAAAATTCATAAAATAGCTGAGTGACGGAAACGTACACAAGGTCTTGGACATCTGTTAATGTCACATGTGATAATTAGTTGAGTATCTATCAATTTCAGTCTTTCAAATACATCTGCAACACTTTTGATACGCAATATCAATGTATTGGGGCAAAAAGAAAAAGATTAGATTCTGTACAGGATAGAGGCAGGAAGAAATGCTTGTGTAGTGCAGCAAACTGATTGCCATATGCGAATATTATCGCTAGTTTGAATTCATGTTCCTGTACACGTGTTGGCGTATTTGGTATCGCCACCCTCTACCAGCCAGAAAGATTTTCCAATTTAAAAGTACATTAAGAAAATGTTTACGATACCATGTATGAGGTAGAATTGATAGAAATGCTACTTCAGTTGATGCTGATTATAATTTTTAAGAAGCTGTTGCTGGCACAGTGCAATAAATATCGAAAGTTTTTAGTTGCTATCGGGCTGAATAGAATCTTCTGAAGAGGAATCTCAGTGGCAAGAAAATCGTTACTTTAATTATTAGACTCGAGGCTTCAAAGAGCGTTATCCTGCGGATGTAAATAATCATAATGTCTAATGTTTCATAGAAGTGGAGGGATTGAAAAGAAAGGTCATACCAGAGAAGAGAAGAGGAAAATTGAATGGGACAAACTGAGTACTATGAAATACTCTCGCAAAGAAGACATAAGGATAACTTGACACAGGAAGAAGAACGTGTACGTCATGATAACAATATTGAAAGCTGAAATGTATAGGATGAAAGTCAATATTTCAATGGAAAGAACTCACGAAAATTAAGCAACAGTTGTTAGCAGTGAAGCTTGCAGAAGAGTTTAGGGTTAATCGGACAGCCTTTTCAAAGAATCCAAAGCAGCTAAATGGATGTGCGCGTCATTTCGAAGAGTGTGAACGTGAGCCGTTTCACCGCAAGTCATATACACTATGTGATCAAAAGTATCCGGACACCTGGTAATGCTGCAGTTCAATATAATCTTGGCCCACCTTTAGCCTTAATAACAGATTCCACTCTCGCAGGCATCCTTTCAGTCAGGTGCTGGAAGGTTTTCTGGGGAATGGCAACTCATTCTTCATGGAGTGCTACACTGAGGAGAGGTATCGATGTCAGTCGGTGAGGCCTGGCACTAAGTCGGCGTTCCAAAACGTCCCAAACGTGTTCTATAGATGCAGGCCAGTCCGTTACAGGATGTTATTGACGTTTAACGACTCCGCCACAGGCCGTACATTATGCTAGATCGTGTTAAAAGATGCAATCGCCATCCCCTAATTGCCTTTCAACAGTGGGAAGCAAGAAGATGTTAAAAACATCAATGTAGGGCTGAGCTGTGATAGTGTCACGCAGAATAACAAGGGCAGCGAGCTCCCTCCATGAAAAACACGACCACACCATAACACCACCGCCTCCGAATTTTACTGTTAACACTACACACGTTGGCAGACGACGTTCACTGGGATTCGCCATACCCCACACCTGCATTCGGATCGCCACATTGTGTACCGTGATTTGTCACTCCACACAACGTTTTTTCACAATTCAGTCGTCCAATGTTTATGCTCCTTACACCAAGCGAGGCGTCGGTTGGCATTTGCCGGCGTGATGTGTGGCTTATGAGTAGCTGCTCGACCATGAAATCCAAGTTTTCTCAACTCCCGCCTAACTGTCATAGTACTTGCAGTGGATCCTGATGCAGTTTGGAATTCTTGTGTGATGGTCTGAATAGATGTCTGCCTATTACCCATTACGACCCTCTTCAACTGTCGGCGGTCTCTGTCAGTCAACAGACGAGGTCGGCCTGTACGCTTTTGTGCTGTACGTGTCCCTTCACGTTTCCACTTCACAATCGCATTGGAAACAGTGGACCTAGGGATGTTCAGGAGTGTGGGAATATCGCGTACAGATGTATGACACAAGTGACACCCAATCAGCTGACCACATTCGAAGTCCGTGAGTTCTGCGTGACTACTGTGGACGCTGATATGGAGTACCTGGCAGTAGGAGGCAGCACAGTGCACCTAACATGAAAAAAGTATCTTTTTCGGGGTTTCCAGTACTTTTGATCAAGTAGTGCATCATACCCTCCCCTGAAGCGTTTGGCATGGAAACTGAAATACAACGTACAGTACAGTAAAATATTACTGAGCAATATAGCCCACGTGTGAATATGAACCGTTTTCCAATAAGTAATTACTCAAGATTTGCCATGGAATCTGAAATACAGTGCACGCTACCGAAAGATCTCATTGAGGAATAGGCTGTAGCTTTTTACGTGTAGTTCCGAAGAGAGATGGATCAATGATAGGAGTCATAAATGTAAGAACGATTAATCGTATACTTTTGCCCCTGTTATCTCGATCATGAAGTCAGGAAAAGTTACTGTAACGTGTTAAAGATCTGAGATATTTCACTAGTTGACACAGTACTTGTAGTTACTGGCAACTGACATCAGAAGCCAGAATGTGGAATGTTTTTGTCTATATTTAAATGAGCTATATATTTAGACTAACGCGTCTTGTTTTGCTTCCGTCAGCAGCCGCTTTGCTGCATTCATTGAATCAGGTGCTACGTAATGAGATTTTAAAGATGGTTGCCTTCTACGTAGATGGTGTTCCAGTTGTCAGTGAGACCTGGGAGAAATACTTGAATATCTTGTCTGAAGTCTCGCAAATAATTTACAATGGTCGTATTACAGTAAGTGTTGAAAATTCAAACAAGAGATTAAATTATTGATACATTTTATTTTGGATGGAGCACTGAAACTCACTTCGAAAAAAACAGAGCCAGAAGCCATATGCTTGAATATTTCTAGTATCTCAACTGCAGATTTTTCAGCTCTCATTTAACTTGAGGACTGTGTATCCCAAAATGAACAAAAATGGACTTGTAGGACTACTAAAATAAGCCCTTCATTTCATGTTATGTTTTGGTAGCGCATCATGTTTTCTGATACAGAGTAATTTTTCATTAGATTTATGCTCCTTTTGTACCTGTAGGTCCCATCAGCTACTCTTAGTATTTTCACCTTTTACTGATCTTATGAGATCTCTACGAGAGACGTGTGCCACGATTTTTATACAACGATTACCCTTCCTGTTAGGTGTTCTGTACGACGACAATGCGGTACGCAGTACATACATGTTACTGATATGTCGAAGGTTATTGGTCTTTAAAGAGATGCAATGTGTGTGATTAATCAAGTGCTGAGGCTGGTGTTAACAACACATGACTGAATACTTTCAGGGAAAGACATTTAATCCAAGAAACTGAAGTGCATATACCACTTTCTATGCGTAATTCTTACTTTCATTTTTTGTATAATGAATTTTCTTAGTAAAAATATTTAGAAAGGAACAAATTTCACATGGCTGCATTAGTGTCTCACTGCTGTGACAGCTACACATACTCAGTGGGTAGCCTCTACTCTTCACGTTACTTTGTTATGTGCGTATGGACAATTTGGTGGATCTACACAGTACTGTTTTAAGAGTCTCACGTAATGTCTCATATTTTATTCGCTTTCTTGGTACATCTGCAGTGCCAATGGAAGTCAGTGGTTAAAAGAAAAGTAGTGGTTTACCTTATACTTAGGGAAGCCACAGCACTGTTGCTTTAACAAAGAGTAATCAAGTATTATTGTGTTTGTTACTAATGAAGTCTTATATTGTTGTTGTTGTGGTCTTCATTCCTGAGACTGGTTTGATGCAGCTCTACATGCTACTCTATCCTGTGCAACCTTCTTCATCTCCCAGTACCTACTGCAGCCTACATCCTTCTCAATCAGCTTAGTGTGTTCATCTCCTGGTCTCCCTCTACGATTTTTACCCTCCACGCTGCTCTCCAATGCTAAATTGGTGATCTCCGGATGCCTCAGAACATGCCCTACCAACCGATCCCTTCTTCTAGTCAAGTTGTGCCACAAACTCCTCCCCAGTTCTATTCAATACCTCCTCATTAGTTATGTGATCTACCCATCTAATCTCCATTATTCTTCCTTAACACCACATTTCGAAAGCTTTATCTCTCCTTGTCCAAACTATTTATCATCCATGTTTCACTTCCATACATGGCTACGCTCCATACAAATACTTTCTGAAACGACTTCGTGACACTTAAATCTATACTCGATGTTAACAAATTTCTCTTCTTCAGAGACGCTTTCCTTGCCATTAACAGTCTGCATTTTATATCCTCTCTACTTCGACCATCATCAGTTATTTTGCTGCCCAAATAGCAAAACTCCTTTACTACTTTAAGTGTCTCATTTCCTAATCTAGTTCCGTCAGCATCACCCGACTTAATTCGACTACATTCCATTATCCTCGTTTTGCTTTTGTTGATGTTCATTTTATATCCTCCTTTCAAGACACTGTTCATTCCGTTCAACTGCTCTTCCAAGTCCTGTGCCGTCTCTGACAGAATTACAATGTCATCGGCGAACCTCTATTTCTTTTCTATGGATTTTAATACCTACACCAAATTTTTCTTTTGTTTCCTTTACTGCTTGCTCAATATACAGATTGAATAACATCGGGGAGAGGCTACAACCCTGTCTCACTCCCTTCCCAACTACTGCTTCCCTTTCGTGCCCCTCGACTCTTATAACTGCCATCTTTTTTCTGTGCAAATTATAAATAGCCTTTCGCTCCCTATATTTTACCCTTGTCTTATACGGAGACTATAAGATGATTTAAAGTAACGCTATTCACCTGACTGCTCTGCAATATTTTTGACATTTTCTCTGACGCCGAAAGCAGATAAAAATTAATTTTACGGCTATCGCTGTGGGATCGCTATAAATGCTGCATTGCCATACTACACTTTTAATAATGCTGAGATCTGAGAAATTTTGAATGAACTGTGCTTGAAGCAGGACATTGTCATGGGCGCCTTTATATCAGTTTTCATGGCAACTACAGTAATGTTTGTCTGAAATAGTGTTTCAACGCTCAAAGTCGCATGCGCTCTGGATGTGAATGGGTTAGCATTGATTTTGAAGTGGTGTGGTGTACCATGTTTTAGGTGGCAATTTCGTGTAGAAAATGTTAAATGGTGAATGCGGCGAAAGCGATTAATAATTATTTCATTGAAGTGCAGTAGCGTATATGAACTACGTTTCCCTAATGTTTGCTATAGACCTAACATTGTGAATAAACATCAGTGGTTCATTTATGTCTGAACTTCATGAATTCATAACTTTGTAACCTTGTTAAACTAAAACCTTAGTTTATCAAGTAATGGCTAGAAAATACTAACACAAGTTATTTAAAGGAGGAAGGAGGTCGAGATAAGGAAAGTTCTGTTTGGGTTCCGAAGAAATGTGGGGACACGAAAGGCAGTATAGATCCGACGCCGTATCTCACAAGCCAGGTTGAAAGAATGCAACTCTACGTTTACAGCATCTGTATATTTAGGGAAAGCTTTTGACAATGTCGACTGGAGTAGCCTCTTTGAAATTCTGAAGATAGCAGAGAAGAAATATAGGGAGCAATGGGCTATCTTAAAATTATACAGAACAAAACTGCAGTTATGTCAAAGGGCATGACAGGGAGTAGCTGAGGACGGAATGAGAATGGTTTGTAGTCTACCGTCGATATTATTTAGCCTATATATTTAGCAAGTTTTTACAGAAACAAATAACGTATTTGGAAAGCGAATTGAAGTTCAGGGATAAAAAAATAAAAACTTTAACATTTGCTGATGATATTGTAATTCTGTCAATGACAGCACAGGACTGAAAGAGCCGTTGACCAGAACGGGCAGTGTCTCGAAAAGAGTCTACGAGATGAATAACAACTTAAGTAAAACAAGGGTAATGCAGTGTAGTTGAATTAAATCAGGCGATTCTGAAGGAATTAGACTAGGAAATGTGACACTAGAAGTAGTAGGTGAGTTTTGCTGTTTAGGCTGCAAAGCAACAGATGGTCAAAGTAGAGAGGGTGTCAACTGCCGGTTGTCAGTGTCAAGAAAAACACTTCGATGAAAAGGAACTTCATTAAATTATGGACAAATTTTTGCGTTAGGGAGTCTTTTTATGAAGATATTTATATGAAAGTGAAACGTTGATGGTAGACTGTTCAGAAAAGTAGATAACAGAAGTTTTTGAAATGCTGTGCTACAGAATAACACTGAAGATTAGAAAAGTGGATCGAATAACAAACTAGGAGGTCCTGAATCGTATTTGGAATAAAATTTACAGCACAACTTAATTAAATGACGGAATCGGTAGATAGGACCCATCAAAGAATCACCAATATGGCGGTGGAGGGATGTGTGAAGTTCAGGGTCGTAGATGGAGACCAATGTTATAATACTGTTGTACTGTACGGCTGAACAGAGAAACAGGTATACGAAATGCGTCCGAGAGCCTTACCTCCACCGTCATACGAACCGCAATACTAGAACGCTCCAGCTTAATGCACCGTGTCCCACCATACGAGCTCTCCTATATAGCTGAGTTACACCACCATCAGGTGACAACAGTATCAGTAAAACGATCGATCCTCTTTTATCTGTTACTTCCATTAACAAAATGAAGACCGTAAATTCAGTTTCCCACGTAATCGCTTGCCATTAATCATTGGGACCTACAGGTACAGTTATCGAAAATTCACTCGTGCCAAATTCTCGAAGGCAGTTTTCTAATTAAAGTAAAACTTCTTTTGTGTAGAAATTTCAACATAAAAATTGTAAATCCATTAAAATAAAGTCGTCGATCTCCTGGCAGAAATAAAGCTGAATTTGCAGTTGATCTTATCATAATTCCATATCTTTACAAGAACACTGTAAACATTCACGAACGCAAAGGAGCAAAACATGTTGACACACATCACTACGTTACCATCATCAAACTGAATTTAAATTTCCAAAAATCCATCAAATAGGCCTCATAAATCTCTAAATCTGATGCTGGTAAAATCCAACCACTACTATTAGCAAGCGAACTCGAGAAAACTTAAGATGAAAACTGAAAACAGCTGAAATGCGAGTTGATCAAAACGTACCAAAACCAAATTCCTTTACGAAAGCAGAAAGAACACCCTTGATGAAACGAAGATTTTAAACACACAGTAAAATCGAAACGCAAAGCATTCAAAACACGAAACATTAACATATAAAAACTGTGCATGACATTCATGAAATATAGAAAAGAAGCTGCAAAATTAATCAGGCAAACAAAACGATAATATGAGATATCAGTTATGTGAAACTGAAGAAAGCATCCAAGAAAACCAAACCACAGCTTCTTTGTATAACATTTAAAACTAAGCTAAATGGGTACCAGGTCATCATCAAGAAGAAGAATTGACGATCGGCATTTAACAACCAAAAAAACTGTAAAATTCTCTGCAGTTTCAAATATTTTGATTTGCTTCGAGCCTACAGAACGATCACCATCAGAAATGCCTCTGAATACAAATCCTCTTGCACAAGCCGAGATTGGAATCAAATTTCTATCAAATTAAAAGTGTAAGAAATAAGAAGCATTTATTGAAGACTGAATTTCTGCAGAACTCCTGAAATCAGCTGCCCAAAAACTTTAAGAGAAACTACACTGATGATGAAAAACTTAAATGTACCTGGGAAAATTCCGAATGACAGGATAACTGCTGTTCAGTATGTGAGAGGGAGGCAGAAATTGTTAGTGATAACGCAGGAATTTCATTACGTCTCATCTCAGATGAAATTCTATCTCAATATTTCCTTTGCGGAAGACAGCAACAACCCGAATGTAAACTTGGCTAATACTAATCAGGTTTCAGATAAAACTTTTCTGGCCCAGAACAAATTTTCGTCCTTAAAGTAATTCTCACGCCTGAAAAATTTTATAATAAGAAAATAGTTTAAACCTTTCCAGGCTATGATTGAGAGGACCATCAGTCTCTCTCTTGAAAATTCTGAAAGAACAAGATCTCAACCTCAAAACCGCTGATATTACTAGTGACAGACTAAATAGTACAAAATCTAAGGTAAAATTCAGGACAAAAATCTCAAAATATTTTGAAATTAAATCAGGAGTGACACGAGGCATTGGAATCTCCCCATAACGTTTCATTTGTTTCCTAGGAAAAGTAGTCTAAGAGTGGCGAACCAGAAATCTGAGCTTAAAAAAGACGAACAAATCAAAATAGGAAAAACCAGTATTGGGATAGACGGCATAACTCTTGTAGACAATGTGGCGATTTTGACAGAACATCTAATTACCACAAAAATAAATAGAAAATCTTAGAGAAACATTCATTTTAGAAAAAAGTAGGTATACACTGAAGTGAGAAAAGTCATGTTATAGCGACACGCACCCACACAGATGGCGGTAGTGTCGCGTACACAAAGCATAGAACGGCAGTGCGTTGGCGGGGCTGTTGTCAGTGGTCAGGTGGTCCACGTGGAAAGGTCTCCGTCGTGTTTACGTCCACACGACGGGAATTTTAACGGATTTGCGGAATGATAGTTTGCAGCTTGGCGCATGGGACATTGCATTTCGGAAATCGTTAGGGAATTAGATATTCCAAGATCCACAGTGTAAAGAGTTTGCTGAGAATACCAAATTTCAGGCATTACCTGTCACCACGGACAATGCAGTGGCCGACGACCTACACTAAACGACCAAGAGCAGAGTGAAATGACCGCAGAAATCAATATGAGAAGCATATCGGTTGAACCTTAGATCACTGGAAAACCTGTCCTGGTCAGATGTGTCCCGATTTTTCAGTTAATAAGATCTGATGGTAGGGTTCGAGTGTGCCACAGACATAATTCGTCAACATGCTGGTGTTGGCTCCATAATTATGTGGATTGAGTTTACATGGAACGGACTGGGAGTCTCGTCCAACTGAACCGATTACATTAGTCAACAGTCATTTTGCATCTGGGATGTGATACATCAACTAGTATGTATTTAGTTGTGTAGAATCCGAATATACCTTTCAAAATGTTCTAGAAGGTACCATTTTTGAGTTTTTATAAGGTCATTTCTTTTTCGTGTTCAGTATTTCGTTTTTTGCTGTTATTGTGTTTTGATGCTTAATTGTTTGTTTTTCATTTGCAGAGGAGAGCTAGATGATCTACAAATCGTCAGTAAATTGTTGGTGTGGTACTCAAGTGGTGTGAAATAAATCCTCAGTGAGTTTCTCCTGTGAAAGACAGTTCAAACATTTATGTGTTTAAAACTTACACTAAGAAATATGGCAACTAGTAAATCTCGTTGCTGTCCAAACCACCCCAACAACTTTTGTTACGTGTTTGGGAAATTCACTCCAAAAGTTCAAAGAAAGCCAGTCACTGATTTGGTTAAGAAGGCATAGAAATTGTGTTTTGATTGTCCTGTTAGCGATCAAGATAAAACTTTCTCCACCTCATATTGCCTGCATATCCCGTACCACAACCTTTACCGAGTGGTTTAAAGGAAATCGCCGAGCCATTCCATTCGCTGTTCCGATGGTGTGGTGTGAGCTTAAAGACCATAATTGAGACTGTTACTTCTGTCTTACAAATATTTCGGAACATTCAAGCTAAACTAGACATAAAATAAAGTATCCAAATGAATCTTCAGTGCCTTTGCCTGTGCTCCATGAAGAGGGGTTGGCTATTCCTGTCTGTAGCTTGAAAGCCGCTGAACCAGACACCATGTCAAGTGAATCAGAAAGTATTGAACATATAGATGAGTACTGCCCTCAAAATCATGACACTTCGCCGCAGCTCTTTAATCAAAAGGAACTGAACGATTTGGTTAGCGATTTAAAACTTTCGAAACAGCAGGCTCAACTCTTGGGGTCGAGACTGCAACAACGGAATCCTCTAGCTCCAGGGACAAAAAATTCCTGTTTCAGATCAAGAGGTGCCTCCTACGCTCAGTATTTCGATGTGCAGAATTCAATATGTGTATATAGAGAAGTCAATGGTCTGGTGATACAGCTAGGTTTACAACATAATCCACAGGAGTGCCGACTATAAGACTCCAGCAAAGCCAGCTTGAAAGCAATAATACTACATAATGGCAATGTATTTACATCGATAACTTTGGCTTACGCAGTAGACATGAAAGAAACAGATGAAACCATGAGTTTGCTGCTAGAGGCAATCAAATATAAGGATCAGGAATGGCAGATTTGCTGTGATTTAAAAGTTGTTGCACTCTTTACAGGTTTACAGGCTCGATTCCCGAAATACTGCTGTATTTTGTGCCTTTGGGACAGCCGTGACACCAAGAATCACTATACAGTCAAGGAATGGCCTATAACCAAGTCATATTTTCCTGGAAAAGTAAATGTGAACAATACCCCATTAGTTGAGCCCGATAAAATCATTTTGCTTCCCTTTCATATCAAGTTGGGCCTTACCAAGAACTTTGTAGAAGCTCTGGATAAAGAAGGTGAGGCCTTCAATCACTTAAAAGTTTTTCCAAATCGAGGCAAAGCTGAAAGAGGGTATATTTGTTGCACCACAAATAAGAAATTTGCTGAAAGATCTAACCTTTTATGCCAGACTCACAGATATCCAATTAGCTGTTTGGTCTTCTTTTAAAGCAGTTGTGAAGCCCTTTTTGGGTAACGCAAAAGACAAAATCTATCATTGTGAATGATCTGTTGGACAACTATAATAACATGGGGTGTAGAATGTCACTTAAAATTAACTTTTTACATTTTCACCTTGATTTCTTCCCGGAAAAAAATGGTTCAAATGGCTCTGAGCACTACGGGACTTAACTGCTGTGGTCATCAGTCCCCTAGAACTTAGAACTACTTAAACCTAACTAACCTAAGGACATTACACACATCCATTCCCGAGGCAGGATTCGAACCTGCGACCGTAGCGGTCACGCGGTTCCAGACTGTAGCGCCTAGAACCGCACGGCCACTCCGACCGGCCTTCCCGGAAAATTTGGGAGACGTAAGCGATGAGCTAGGTGAACGCTTTCACCAAGATATTCTTACCATGGAACAGCGTTACCAAGGCCATTGGAACCCTTCGATGATAGCGAGTACTGCTGAGGTCTTGTTGGGAGAGTGATGAAACAGCAAACAAAAGAAGAGCCCCCCGTCGCATTTTTCAAAAACCAAAGACAAATAAAGGTTAAAATACTTTCTGAACTAATTTGGACCTTTTATTGGCATGAAGTCCACATATACATACAAAACAGTATTGATTTCAAACGTTCTGAATGTGTATTTTTGTTTGACTTAATTGTGCCAATTTTCGCTTTTACCATTTTTTATTCTGCTCTATATCTAGGAAATGTGACATCATAGAGAAAAACTGATTTTACCAGTTTATTCAGCACCGCAAAATTAGGTGAATCCACCCATTTACAAACCAGACGCAGAAAAAAAGTTTAAATTTTTTGACTAGGATTATTGACTGGAAATGGCTACGTTCGGCTACTTGAAGAATGTATGCAGCCATTCATGTTCCCAAACAACGACGGAATTTTTGTGGATGACAGTACGCCATATCTCTGGGCCGCAGTTGTTCACGACTGGTTTGAAGAAAATTCTAGATAGTTCGAGCGAATGGTTTGGCCACCTATCTAATAATTATGGGACATAATCAAGAAGTCAGTTCATCCACATAATCCTGCACCGGCGGCAATTTCGCAGTTATGGACGGCTATAGAGGTAATCATGGCTCAAGGGAACTGTAGGGAACTTGCACCGATTTGTTGAGCACCTATTCCTTCGATATGCTGCACCACGGAGGGCAGAAGAAGGTCCGACACGATGTTACGAGGTATTGCATGACTTTTATCACTTCAGTGTATGCTCTACAACACGTTCAAATTTCAGCCTTCAACACGGATATCTGTAAGAAATTTTACATCATTTCTTTGCTGACGCAGTTGCAGAATTCACATTACAGTGAAAGTATTTTCATTAGGCTTACATACTGCAATCTGTAGAGTATTCGCGTACATTATCCTGCATTTTCGATAACGACTTCCTTGCTCGTGTTCATCCCATAATTACGCCAGTTCAAATATTGTATGTATTGTGTTCTCCATGATCCATACTGTTACATGTTTCCATTCAGGTATCGTGGCGTTAGGATTTGCATATCGCCCACGCCAGTTCTGTTAACCAGACGAACAGTATCCAGTGCCGTGACCCATATCAGGCCAAATGTTATTCGACTGTGTCCTCTGAATTGCAGTTTTCACATGCAGCCGACATTTCCAACAGGGTAGGGAAATTATTGTGTTGGTGATATTGCCAGCTGTTGTGGCCGAGCGGTTCTAGGCGCTTCAGTCTTGAACCACTCGACCGCTACGGTCCCAAGTTCGGATCCTGCCTTGGGCATGGACGTGTGTGATGTCCTTAGGTTAGTTAGGTTTAAGTAGTTCTACGTTCTAGGGGACTGATGACCTCAGATGTTAAGTCCCATAGTGCTCAGAGCCATTTGAGCCATTTGTTTGTGCTATTGTCCGGTTTACCACTTTGTACTGAGTCGATCTGGCACCTTCTGGAATTATTTTCATGCCTAAATTTTCCCAGACGATTATGAACTTGTCCTGTGGTAATCGCAGTTCCCATTTACTAGAAACTGGAAATCATTTGAGAGCAACGGCCATTTTACCAACTTTTTCTTTTTCTAGTACATCTGCTGTTGTATCATTTTCACTGAGATAATAATTTGGACGAAGTTTAATCAGCGTATACTACTGACATTATTAACTGGTCCTAGCACCGATGTCTGGCAAGATTTGTGAAACACCACAGCAGTTGGCGATTGTAATCCCTTTTCTATTACACCCTTAGTTCTGCTGACGAGTAATGCCACACATTCTGTTTGCAAGTTTACAAGTCGCAGATCACATTCATTTAAACTGAGGTTACAGGCCTGCCGAGAAACCTGAAAAATTTCACCCTTCCGTGTAGAGCTAAGTATCGCTTGCACTGCATAGCCCTCCCTGTCTTTTAGGAACCGGGAGCAACCGAGCTAAATACTACTATTTAGGAAGTATTTGCATACTGGTTAGATAGACATGTTCTGTCACAGCTAAATTTGTGTCAGCGTGGATTTTTATGGCCGCTTTTATTTTACGTAGCGTCAGGTGCCAGGGTGAGAGCCTACATGCTTTGCGTGTTATTAGTAATATTGACGCCTAACATTTGGTGTTTATCTTTGGGAGTGAACCAGTTTCTCTGCATATCCATTTATTATTTTCAGTTGGCAGCAATACAATCTTTTTGGGATTAACAGTTGCATCTGTAGCTTTTTCATATCGTTGTAGGATGTTATGTAAGATATCAACATCTCTCAAATTCTCTATGGAAACACTTAAGTCGTCTACATAAGCTCTATCTATCAGCCATTCATTTCTCATTGAAATTTCTTGCATCCTACAACATATGGAACAGAGGAGAGGATCTGAACCTAATGCATACAGGGTGTTCGGAAATTCCCGATACAAATTTCTAGCATTTGTAAAGGAGAGTGACTACATAATATTTTGAATAGGGGAATGTCCGGAAATGTATCGTTTCCGTGCTACAGCCGTTTGGAGACATATTTAGCAGACAGATTTGCAACAGAATTGTCACGGTGGGGGGTTCTTACGTCGTATTGGCTGGTGTCGTTTTACGTCTGCCTCACCTCTCTGACCTGGTACGAGCCTCGTTCACGTGTCTGTGAGTGTTAGAGCAACATGGTTGAGTACATGTTTGTAGAATCCACAGACATGATCCTTCTGAAAGTTGAGGATTACTGTAATGGAAGAGCTGCTAGTCGCCTTTATCAAGATAGTTATACACAACATCCGACTCCATCGCAGACCTTTTTCGCCACAATTACGCAACGGCTTCAAAAAGAGGGTACCTTCAACGTCGGCACGCGTGACTGGGTGTTCCGACGAGACGCCGCACACACGTATTAGAAGAGGCCGTACTGCATTGTGATGAAGAGACCACGCCAGCGAGTGCACGAGCAGTTACGCGTGCAATGGACGTTGCTCCTAGCACCGTCTGGTGTGTTGTGGACGACCAACAACTACATAGAGACCACCTCAACGCTCCATACCACCTCTAACACTCACAGACGCGTGAATGAGGCTCTACTAGGTGAGAGTGGTAGGGTAGACGTTAAATGACGTCAGCCAGTCTGGCGTAAGCACTCTCAACAATGTCTACCTGAAGAAAATCTACCTAGTGAACATGTTTTGAAACGGCAGTAACACAGAAACGGTTCGTTTCCGGACATTATTTCTTTTCAAACTGTTATGTACTCACTCCTCTCTACAAGTCCAAGAAGTTTGTTACCGGAATTTCCGAACACCCTCTATCACGTCATAGATTATGGGCAACCTTGCAAGACTTATCTGTTGATGGAGATTTTCTCACTTAATCTACCATTAATAATGTGACACAGTATTGCCAAAAATATTCCAAACAGCGTTCGTGAACATGTTGCCAAACCTCATTTTAGTCACGGCTTTTTCACATATTTATGATTAACCCCTTCGAATGCATTTGGAAAGTCTACTGATAAAACCGCTTGTAACGTCCCTTAGAAAAAGACACATTTTGTAGTAAAGAGAAAATATTGTGCATCGTATTCTGTTATTGTATGGAATTATGTATTTTTTTATTATTATTTATTTTAGATAATATCTGTGTCGGCGAGTACTGAAACCGCACAGACGATAAATATCATACAAAGATGAAAAATGTCAATAGTATAAATAATACAGAATGAGCATTAATTTCTCTGTCTTCTTCTTGGAGTTATGGGAGTAAGACAGCCTGTGTCGCAGTTGTACATGCTACCGTAGTCTTCTTTTGTCATGGTTAGTCGATGTACGCCATTACGTACTCATGTTTAAAAAAGGTGTGTATTGTAGATAAGTTAACATATTTGAATGTTTAAATAGAGTTATTTAAATGAAAACTTGCATTATTAATTGTTATAGCTTGCTTGCCTATTATCCCATCCTGTTGAGACATTTTTCAGTTATTTAAATATTATCCGTGGTGCAGAGCTGCGCTACGAACGAACAAGCCGCTGCCGCGGCGCATTCAAACTGCATTAAAAGAAACTGATCATACCGCAAAGAAGCGGAAAGGTAATAGTGAAATAAAATTATCTCTTTCAGCTTCCGGACTTGCAGAGCAGAGCAGCAGATTTTATGATGTGTTTTGCAGGTTGACGCGGGCTGTTGATAGTATATTGCTAACAGTACAAAAGAGATAATTTACCTTTGTAACAGAATAGGAATTTTGCTGTGCTTAGTTCTGGTCTGGCAAACCTTATAGTGAAAACGTATTTTTCTCCGACAATAGTCTCACGTTCTTGTGCTAGTCGTGGTAATTATTGGTGTTTTACGCTTAACAAAAATCCACTGCAAAATGTTGAACAATCTTTGCGAACTTTAACATCAGTATTTCATAACAAAGTAATTTTCATTTTCAATAACTATAAAGTAGGGAAATATGTTGATTTTTATAGTGAGTTACAGTAACCAAAAATGTTCCTTTAATAGAAAGCCAGATACAGAACAATAAGAACCAATATATTCTGTTTTGTTGAAAATTAATGATTATAAAGAAATTCTTGGCACAGCATTACTAAAAGGTATTTCGCGGCTCTTTTCGTATATGCGTTATTACGCAAGAATACGAGCAATAACAAAAACAAAAATAAAACAAAATAAATAGAGAAAAGAGTGTTTACAATTTACTTATTACGCGAAACGCTGCTTCATTCCGATTTTTGCGTACGAAACACCATCTGTGTACGCTAGTAAGGCGTCATATATGTTTCTCTCCGGAATGGCGTACATATGATTCCGACTAATCACTGTTTTCATTATTTGCTTTAACCACCCAGAAAATCACCGAGCTGTTAGTTGATAGTCACTGTTGAGTAATGAGACTGGACGTATTTTCTGTAACTTTGGTGTTTGTTTACCGATATTGGTGATGCAAGCTCTTAAAACTTTTTCTGGTATGTTGACATCATTACGGATTTCATCAGGAATACCCAGTAAAACTTCCCCTAGAATACTTAAGTGTTTTACACAAAATTCAACAGGAATCTGTAACTTCCCTTAGAAAAAGACATATTTTGTAGTAAAGAGAAAATATTGTGCATCGTATTCTGTTATTGTATGGAATTACGTATTTTTTATTATTATTTATTTTAGATAATATCTGTGTCGGCGAGTACTGAAACCGCACAGACGATAAATATCATACAAAGATAAACAATGTCGTTAGTAAATAATACATCATGAACATTAATTTCTCTGTCTTCTTCTTGGAGTTACGGGAGTAAGATAGCCTGTGTCGCAGTTGTACACGCTAACGTAGTCTTCTTTTGTCATGGTTAATCGATGTACGCCATTACGTACTCATGTTTAAAAAAAAGGTGTGTATTGTAGATAAGTTAACATATTTGAATGTTTAAATAGAGTTATTTAGATGAAAACTTGCATTATTAATTGTTATAGCTTGCTTGCCTATTATCCCATCCTGTTGAGACATTTTTCAGTTATTTAAATATTATCCGTGGTGCAGAGCTGCGCTACGAACGAACAAGCCGCTGCCGCGGCGCATTCAAACTGCATTAAAAGGAATTGATCATACCGCAAAGAAGCGGGAAGGTAATAGTGAAATAAAATCATTTCCTTCAGCTTCCAGACTTGCAGAGCAGAGCAGCAGATTTTATGATGTGTTTTGCAGGTTGACGCGGGCTGCTGATAATATATTGCTAACAGTACAAAAGAGATAATTTACCTTCGTAACATAATAGGAATTTTGCTGTGCTTAGTTCTGGTCTGGCAAACCTTATAGTGAAAACGTATTTTTTCTCTAACAGTAGTCTCATGTTCTTGTGCTAGTCGTGGTAATTATTGGTTTTTTACGCTTAACAAAAATCCACTGCAAAATGTTGAACAATCTTTGCGAACTGTAATATCAGTATTTCATAACAAAGCAATTTTCATTTTCAGTAACTATAAAGTAGGGAAGATATGTTGATTTTTATAGTGAGTTACAGTGACAAAAAATGTTCCTTTAATAGAAAGCCACATACAGAACAATAAGAACCCAACATATTCTGATTTGTTGAAAATTAATGATTATAAAGAAATTCTTGGCACAGCATTGCTAAAAGGTATTTCGCGGCTCTTTTCGTCTACGCGTTATTACGCGAGCAATAACAAAAACAAAACCAAAAATAAACAGAGAAAAGAGTAAATCTATAATTTACAATTTACGAATTACGCGAAATTGTCGCCAAAAAACGCGGGGCCCGAATTTGCAGTGGCCACGAAAATAAAAATATTTTATGTAATTTCTTTCAGTGTTTATTGTTATATGTATGTATGTATTTAGTGATAAATGTATGTATGTGTATCATGATTAATGCTATGTATTAATGAAGGTACAAAAATTTTTCATGAAAAACCGCACCACTGCAAGTAAGTTAGAGGAAACGATCCTGATAGTACTGAGAAACTGTAACGACTACATAATCCGGGGGCAGCCGAACCCCGAGATCAGATAAATAAAAGGTAAGACTATAGTGTAGTTGTCCTGTTTGTAGAAGCTTAACTCCAGTGAATTGATCTCATATCGCTAGTGGTGTGTAGTTTGATGTTAGTGTTTATGACAGGACAAAGTTGATTGTAGATAGCAATTTTTAGTGTGCAGTGTATTGTAGGTAAATTAACATATTTTGTGTGCAAGTGAAAAAACTGTCAGGTCTTGTGTTAGAGTAGGTAATTTATGAATATGGTTAAATTGCGTAGTCAACGTCCGAGCAATATGGATACTGAGGAACAGCCATTAGTTAGTGCAGGAAATGTAGAAACGGGTGCATTAAGCAGTACATGTACTCTCTTTGAGGATATACCATGCGAAAATGTGGGGGCGGGGGCACAGGAAGTGGTGCCACCGCCCACCAGTGCTCAAGGAGAGGTAGATAAAGAAATTGCACCACCTCCAGAAAAGCAGGAACCAGAGAGTGGTAATCTGCCTGGTGGGTATTCACTTCAGGCGATATTAGAGCGCGTGCTGGATTACCAGTCAAAATTTGCGCAACAGCTAGCTGAGCGAGATCACCAGCTAGCTGAGCGAGACCAGCAACTTGTGCAATCGTTGGAAATTATGAAAAAAGACATTGCCTGTATGAAACAGAATTATGAGTCGATACCTAAGGCCGTGCAGGAGTTGACTGAACAGGTCAACAACCTGCAAGTAGCAAACACTAACATGGTAGACGAAATAGGTGTCTTAGCCAACCGAATAGAAAAGCTAGAAATAGATTCCACACAGCTTGTTGAGCAGAAGTGGAACGAACAAGCGACTAAAATTGAAACTGAATTCAACTCATGGCTAGAAGCGAAGGAGAGTGAGATTGACAAAAATATTAATTCTAAGGTACAAGCAGCCATAGCAGATAGAGATTCCGAATCGTTCAGTACCGCAGTAAATAGTCAGGTACAGAACGACGTGCAAACCATCAAACAAATACTCAGTGAGGATATTCCGCAGTGGCAAGTGAATATTAACAAACGGATATCCGACCTGGAAAAGGGTTTAGCACAAAGTAGCAAACATCTTGAACATGAAACTATGTCGCCAACAGCCAATGTTTTTGGCAACGCACAAACTTATACGCGACGCAACAATAGTGAATCTTTAGGCGATAATGCGAAGAGCTGTAGCTTCGGTTCGGAGCACACAGCCTATGTCCCAGGAGCAAACCCGTATAGCCCAAAAATATTAGTTGAAGAAAGTTTAATCAAAAATAGGCAGTTTCAAACGTTTACTACTGAACGGAAGTCAGTACACCCAGTAGTATTCATAAAAAACTTCAAAAATATCTTGCCTAGTGTGTGGAACGAAGCACAGAAGATTCAATACGTAATGTCATACATTCAGGGTGATGCAGCGTTGTGGGCTACGGAAGTAGCAGACAGCTGCATGACGTACGAACAGTTCGAGAGGGCGTTTTTGTCGAAATACTGGTCGCCTTGTATACAAGAGCGGCTAAGAAAAGAAGTATACAATCCCGAACCGTACTCACCCCGTCTTGGGAATCTGAGACGGTATTTCGAGAAGTACATAAACAAAACGCGTTACTGGGACGAGCCGATCTCACCAAGAGACATAATAAGACTCCTAAAATCACATTTACCCATTCATATCAAAGAGAAATTAATACACGTACCAGAAAGCGACATGGAACATTTCCTGTCTGTTTTAGATTCAATAGACTTAATACAGGAAGACGCAAAAGCAGCGTGTGATCACTCGCGGAATAACGGATCAGGATGTAAACATGACAGAAATAATAGTGCACAAAACCACAACCATGGAAATGGTGGGGGTGGTAACAAGCGGCAAGAGCATTCGCAAAATTGTAATAATGGTAGTAGTCAGAACGGGTATGGGCAGCCGTCCCATAAAAAAAAGCGTCGATTTGACGACCGGTACGATTCCGGATTGCCAGGGACCAACCGCTGGAAAAATGCGCGAGGTCAGTGGCATAGCAATTACAATGACGGTAATCGTAATTGGAATCAGAATCAGCGACCAAGCCCAGAGCGGCAGGGTAATGACCGGTACGATAACAACAGACCACCACTGCAGAACGAGCCTATTGCGCAGTCGTGGCGGCCCACAAACCAAAGCGTAAACATAGTAGAGGTCGCGGACAATAGCCGTCCAAGTACCTCGCAAGCAAGCCATCCAACAAACTAGAATCGGCCTCGATATGCTCTCCATCGCTGGCCGAGGGGTGGAGTGAGAGCAACACGAATGACAAGAATATTCCTAGAGTACATATGCTGCGATACAACGACGGTATCGGTATGGATAAAGATCTACTGACCGAACCGTATGAATGTAAGAAAGATAGCAATGAAAATGTGCAAGCCATAATAGAAGCGAAAATCAATGACGTTGCAGTGAATATAATCATTGACACAGGTGCCTCAGTGAGTGTAATGAGTATAGAGTTGTTTAAAGCGTTAGGGAAGGGACGTAGTATACCGACTTTCCCGGTTAATAATTGCAAGGTGTCTGGAGCTATAAGTGCACAGAGCCTGTTAGTTAAGTACCAGGTGCAGGTGGAGATTTGTAAGGAGGGCGAAGCCATAGTGAGCTCGTTCCTCATTGTTAAAGGGTTAAAGGTGGCCTGCATTCTGGGAGTAGATTTTCTCCGTGAGAGGGACGCAGTGATCGACCTCTCCTCGGGAAAACTAAGTATAGTTAATAAAGGTAGGAGGATTGAGTTATCTATGATGAAATCGAAGGAGGTACTTGTGCCATGTTGCAATCGAATTAATATCAAAGGTAGGAACCCCTGGGTACTACACCTTAATGATTATTCACCTGTGACGGATCTCTAGTATCCGAATATAGGAGATAGAAATTTTGAACCAAATGTTGATGAATTTCAAACCAAAGTACAGGAATCTGAAAGTTTAAGTAACATGCAAAAGCAACAGTTGACGCAGCTGTTATCGGAATATACTATGGTATTTACCGACCACCAGGAATAGTCAAAGGGTACCACTATCACATAGAGGTGATGCCTCACAAAACATACTGTCGCGCATCTTACTCCATCCCTTGGTCGAGGAGGGAGGTAGTGGCTAAAGAGATTTGAAGGATGTTGGAATGGAATAGTAGAGTTATTTGTTCAGTGACATGTCTGATGTAAATAGTAGTAGTAAGAAATTTTCAATTGTGTTTTAGAGTATAAGTATGTTAGTTTTAAGAAAGAATTTGTGTATAATTACAATTTTGAGGAAGTAGAATCAGTAAACTGAGCAATAATATGCAAATGGAAGACTTTGTTTACAGACAGTTAGTGTCATTAAAGTACTATATGCTCTTCAAGCAGTGAATAATCTTTTGTTGATAAAATAATGATGAATTTCTTGAATCATTTTGTAGTAAGTAAGTACAACTAATGATGAAATCTCATATAAATATGTAGCAGATGTAATTGTGTTAGAATTAAGGAACCCTGAGAGAGAGTCTATACTGGCCAAAAAATGGACTTTGTAGTACGAAATAATTATGTGATGTAATGTTTACTGCCAATAGTGATCTGAGAACGACACTGGAGCAGAATCCAATCAAAAACAAACCCGTTCCGTGTAACCTATGCTTTGTATGTATTAATGCTTCAATTGAAGCCTGTGTACTTGGTACACGTTCTTGAATATTAATTACGTGGTACGCGAATCAAGTTACGCGGAAACTGCACTGTAGTCCTGTAGGACAGACCGTTAAAAATAATACTAGTACTAAATGATTTATTGAACAGTATGCCCAAGTCAAGCTGTCATGCACATGGTAAAATCTGTTTGCTAGATGGGTAATAACCTGGCAAGCTACACTAAAAGAGGAAAAGAAAGCTATGTACAAAAAATCACACACCTTTAAATAATTACAAAAAAGCAATATATGCCTAGTAATAGTATTAAAAGTGTGTAATGAGAAGGTAACACAATGGACTCAATGTAGATGAGAGTGATTATGCTAAGAACAGTTGTTATGCATTAAAAATAAACTGTGTGCATAAACAATCTAGGAAAGGACGGAATATTGTGTGTAGTAGCGACAGAAAATGACTGTTGTATCTGCACCAATATATACGTCGGTATAAGTTAAGGGTTGAGTAACTAACTGTCATAGTGCAGTGCTCAACGAACAGTACACTGTGAGTAAAAACAGTAGTTAGTGATCCGTTCGGAGTCGATTCAAACGAACATCGCTCGACGGAGACATTTAGTATGTGTGTACCGAAACATTTTCGCGTGTTGAAAGACGCTCTGGCAGTGTATCAACCGTGAGAACAAGTGAAAGTGTGTAGTACAATGTGCGTGTGACGAACCCTGAATACCAGTGTCACAATGCCACAAGAAACCTGTTATTACGCCAAAACATCCTGTGCATACCAGCGAAGCGACGGCGTAGTGAACAATAAACGCTTTTAACCAAAGTGCATTTTCTTCCACAGCTAATAAGTTGTATCCTTAAAGACAGTACCCCGTTGTGGAATATTTGTTTCATGCATTACGACGGGGAGCCATGCGGAGAAGCAGAGACGGGTGCCGTGCCGCCAGCCAGCTGGTCGCAAGAAACCACTGCAACACGCCGACACTGGTGAATGGTTCGGCGCGGTTCGCGACTGCTCGGGCGCCACCGCAGCACGCCGTCGCTGTTGCCGCTAGCAGGTCGTCGACCTCAGCGGGCGTTGGCACGCCGCGCTCCAGACGACGCTACTCAACAATTGCTTCGCGCCGCCCGCGCCGTACGACATTGTTGACGTTCAACCGAACATTACCAACTACGTTGTTCATGTACTAATATGAAAATGATTTATTGGACACGAAATTACGTGACAAACATTTTTTCTTCCTTTAGTTTCTTGTATATAAACTCAAAACATTTACCTGTTCAATGATATATGTCATATGTTTTTGTCATATTAGTGAAACAAACTGACACGAACGCCATACAATGGTAGAACATTTGTAGTGAGTAAGTGTAGAGACAATCCATTACATTGCTATCGAAATATTTAATGATTGACCTTAATTGTGACACAGAACACAAATGTGAAAAAGAGTAGAAGGTACATTTTTAATAGAAAGACTAAAAGGTTTAATATTTTGACATAAATAATCATTGTTATCTGTGAACATTGGATAAAGTCCACCCTTGTTTAATGAACAAAACCGTGTGTTAAGACAAACCAGGCGAGATGACCATGGCTCCGGCACAGTTTTCCCAGGTTTTCTGATCGCACGTAGCCCAAATGGGGGAGCCAGAACACTGTAATGACCCTGGGACTAGGTTTACGGTCACCTCGCAAAGTGTGAAAAACTATAAAAAGTGTAATTAAGACTATAATGTAAAAGATGAAAGAAGTGAACAGTAAATACTCCAAACAAAGTGATAGACAATGACAAAACGGACGTTAGTGGCAGCACATTGCCGAACATTCTTAACGTTAGCCAATTGCTGCCAGGGGGCATTGTAACGTCCCTTAGAAAAAGACACATTTTGTAGTAAAGAGAAAATATTGTGCATCGTATTCTGTTATTGTATGGAATTATGTATTTTTTTTAATATTATTTATTTTAGATAATATCTGTGTCGGCGAGTACTGAAACCGCACAGACGATAAATATCATACAAAGATAAACAATGTCGTTAGTATAAATAATACAGCATGAACATTAATTTCTCTGTCTTCTTCTTGGAGTTACGGGAGTAAGATAGCCTGTGTCGCAGTTGTACACGCTAACGTAGTCTTCTTTTGTCATGGTTAATCGATGTACGCCATTACGTACTCATGTTTAAAAAAAGGTGTGTATTGTAGATAAGTTAACATATTTGAATGTTTAAATAGAGTTATTTAGATGAAAACTTGCATTATTAATTGTTATAGCTTGCTTGCCTATTATCCCATCCTGTTGAGACATTTTTCAGTTATTTAAATATTATCCGTGGTGCAGAGCTGCGCTACGAACGAACAAGCCGCTGCCGCGGCGCATTCAAACTGCATTAAAAGGAATTGATCATACCGCAAAGAAGCGGGAAGGTAATAGTGAAATAAAATCATTTCTTTCAGCTTCCGGACTTGCAGAGCAGAGCAGCAGATTTTATGATGTGTTTTGAAGGTTGACGCGGGCTGCTGATAATATATTGCTAACAGTACAAAAGAGATAATTTACCTTCGTAACATAATAGGAATTTTGCTGTGCTTAGTTCTGGTCTGGCAAACCTTATAGTGAAAACGTATTTTTTCTCTAACAATAGTCTCATGTTCTTGTGCTAGTCGTGGTAATTATTGGTGTTATACGCTTAACAAAAATCCACTGCAAAATGTTGAACAATCTTTGCGAACTGTAACATCAGTATTTCATAACAAAGCAATTTTCATTTTCAATAACTCTAAAGTAGGGAAGATATGTTGATTTTTATAGTGAGTTACAGTGACAAAAAATGTTCCTTTAATAGAAAGCCAGATACAGAACAATAAGAACCCAACATATTCTGATTTGTTGAAAATTAATGATTATAAAGAAATTCTTGACACAGCATTACTAAAAGGTATTTCGCGGCTCTTTTCGTCTACGCGTTATTACGCGAGCAATAACGAAAACAAAACCAAAAATAAACAGAGAAAAGAGTAAATCTATAATTTACAATTTACGAGTTACGCGAAAAATCCCAGCAAATCGTGAAAATTTTGATTGCTTCCTCAATGTCGTTGTCTGATCCCTTCTCATAAGCAGCTGAGGTGTTACCTGAAGAAACTGCTTATTGCGGAGATAATCTACATCTATATACAGTCAGTTCCACAAGAAAGCGTACGCCATAATTTTAAAAATAGCGTTTGCAACATCTCTGGTCGTGGTCGCGAATGTGCAATTAATAAGCTTTTGTACAGTGTATAGATAAACAGTGTGAGAATTGAACGTTTTGCTTTTTGTCGGTTGCAGCTCAAAATGAGTGCAAAATATCTTAAGCTTCACGGGGAAGTATTTCTTGTAAATCATTCTAAACGACCAAAGCTTTCATATGGAGCTGCTGTTAAAATTCTTTGAAAGTCAAAGACATTAGTTGCGAAGTGGGTCAAACGTTATTTAGAGGGTGGATGATTTACCGGAGAGAGGACTAAGGTGCCAAGTTTTAATTGATAATCGCGGCGATTAGATTAACTATTAGGTAGTTGTGCGATTAGTAATAATGTGTATTTTTATGTAAAAATATTTGTAGTAGTGCCTTTCATTTCAAACTGATAATGGCGTACACTTTCTTGTGGAACTGATTGTATAAAAGGCTTGTGTGTGTACGTACTGACAGACTTTTCTCCATGACCACTCACTGCCACCGACTCGTTGTGGTGATAGATAGCCCTTGGCCTCATACTGTTAGTAGCAAAGTCAAAGTGGGTGGCGGTGGGTGAGTGGAGTGAGAAAAAATTCGCGAGATATGGAGCAATAAATACTTTTAGGGAAAGCTATATACTTTGAGAGTTACAGCCTTTCTCGTACATGTGAAAATGCTTTTATTGTTTCTTTCGTCCACTATAATACGTTGTCTGCGCGTTTTCGCCATTCATACTTTAAAAATGGCTTGTAATATCAAGTATCAGTTTTAACTTCTCAGCACGTTTTCGTCAGTCTCGCTTTGCCGACGATCAACAGTTCTCCCCAGTCACTTAGGTTATTCCTCTTTTGTGTTATTCTTCGTGAATATTATCCTTAATATACTTCTATTAGTTACTGATGGCGATTTAATATTACTAATTACATAATTTCGTTTGCAAAGAAGATGCCGAATCGTAAAACTATGTTAACACACTCTTATGTTAATTCGCAGCGAAGAAAACTAGTATGAAGAAACGAAATGGGAGAGGAAATAGGAGCGACACTTAACGAGAACAGCTGCTTCTAAGAGTACTAACTGTTCCATTCGCATTATACTGAGATATCTGAAAACCACAATAAAAACGCTTTCACATATACTGAAAAGTTCCTAACCATCTATTAGTTAGCTTTATCCAAGAGTACTTATTGCTCCATCTTTGTCGAATTTTTGCCCACCACACTCACCCACTGCCACTCACCGCGACCAGATTATCATACTAGGAGGATAACTGCCTTCACAATATCCTTAGTGAGATATACATCTCTACGCATCTCATATCTAGAATGATACTCACGCTTTCCCCCATGCCACATATTCTGACCCGGACAACGCTGGGTTCCTCAGCTATTAGCACATATAGTGGGACGCGAACTTGCTTCCTTCCACTCTGTAATTCACGTCTTTACCCATTACACTATGCCAAAGACATGCGATTTTGATTTTTGTGTCTTAGTATCTCTTCAAGGATTATACGGTTGATGCACAATTAACTTATATTTAATTATAAGGGTGACACGTTTGCGATAAATCTTCAGGGTGCCGTTGCCTTCAAATGGTATATTGCAGGTTGTAATAGAAGAGAGCTGAATACGTCAAAATCAAAATGGCGTCTGCCACATAGAGTGATACGTCATTAAGACGTCACTTTTGAGTGTGTTTAGTCTCTTGTCTAAATGGAAGTGCTACAGTCCTGCCATTAACAGATACTGTCGTATTTGCCGCAGACACAGCGGTATGACAACAATGAACAAAACAGGAAATGGGACTCGGAGTGTCATCTGGTTGGTTGTTGCTATGGTAGCTCTTTTATCAGCATCTAGGTTTGTTATTCTGATGCTGCTAAAGGGCACCTTACCGCATTCTAAAAATGTGCCACTGTGATTCCAAACTCTCCAGGCGTAATGGAATTCATTAAATCAAAATAATTTCGGTACTTAAAGCAAAGGAAGCCAAGGGGAGAGGAAATAACCTAGAAAATTGAATTTGTTAATGAATCTTTTGTTTTTGTTATTAATTTTATGTAATGATGTGAGGGCTGGTAGAAGATACTAAATAGCTAGGTATAAAGGGATTTAGGGATTTTTCTATCAGTTTTGCAGGTCGTTATTCCATATTCCATTTAATATATTCTTTATTCCGCATTTTTTTTTTGAGTCCCCACGAATTCTTCTGCTGTGCTAAGCTAACCGCTTCATCTCAGAGTAGCTCTTTCAGCCTATGTCCTCAACTATTTACTATTTGCTGCATCTATTCCAATCTGTGTCTTCCTCTACAGTTTTTGCCCTCTGCAGCTCCCTCTAGTACCATGTAAGTCTTTCCCTGATGTCTTAACAGGTGTTCTGTCTTCCTGTCCCCTCTCCTTGTCAGAGTTTTCCATATATTCCTTTCCCCTCCGATTCTGCACAGAGCCTCCTCGTTCCTTACCTTATCAGTCCATCTAAATTTAAACATTCGTATGTAGCACCATATCTCTGTCCGTCGTGGGTTATTTTACTGCGTAGAAAGGAGAATTCCTTTACTTTCTCTACTTCGTAATCAGCAATTTATCGGTATTCTCAAGTCTTCGATACCCTAAGTCCATGTTCTATATCTTCTATACACATTAGGTTGTTCATTCCATTCAAAAAATTCTGTAGTTATTTTTCACTTTAACTGGGGATAGCAAGGCGAATATTATCATTGATATCCATTCACCATGAATTTTAATCCCACTTTTGAACCTCTCTTTTATTTCCGACATTGAGCCTTACACCCTTTGTAATCCGAGCACTTCACTCTTGGCTCCCTGCTCTTATGGTTCCCTCTTGGTTCTTATGTATATGGTACCGTCTTGCTATATAGTTTATCTGTATTTTTCTAATGATTTTGAACATCTTGTCCCGTTTGGCACTGTGGAACGCTTTCACCAGGTCGACATATCCTATGAACGTGTCTTCATTTTTTTCACCCTTTCTTCCATTATCAACTGCGGCCTCATAAGTGCCTCTCTGGTGCTTTTACTATCTCTAAAGCCAAACTGATTGTCATCTAATACGTCCCCAATTTTGTTTTTACTTTCTTCCATAAATCAGTGTTACCAGCAATTTGGTTGCAAGAGCCGTTGCGCTAATTGTGCGGTAAGTGTTGCACTTAACGCCTCTTGTTATCTTCGGAACTGTGCGGATCATGGTTTTCCGAAAGTCTGATGATATATCGCGAGTGTCATACGTACTACACATCAACGGTAATAATCTTTTTTTCGATTTTCCCCAATGATTTTAGAAATTTCGATGAAATGTTATCGATTAGTTCTGCCTTACTTGATCTAAAGCCTTCGGAAGCTCTTTTAAATCTTAATATTTGATTCCCTGTCTCTTCTCTATCGACTCCTGTTGTTTTTTCTGTCACGTTGTATGGAAGCAGCCTACTCACGCTGTAGTAAATTCACATCAGTCTTTCCATTGTGTGCCAGCCAGTCCGCTGTAACTAGCTCTGACGTCATAAATGTTGCGCAATACTTCAAAAATCAAGCAAATAACGTAAAACATTTCTAGCATGTCAGGAGTAATACTAAATTAATGTGTGTTGAATATCAGGTCAATAACTTAAGTCATTTTCGAAATTTGGACGTTTTTCTGTAAAAATCATTGGCGCAACAGAAAAGAGCTATAGAGTTAAAAATGTATAATTATATTTATTTTTCATAATTATTTAATAAAAACAGTCTTCTGGATCTCACAAATTAAGATTTTAGTGGAAAGTCATGATTTTTTTGATTTTCGTCTTAAAACTTAAGAAAGCAAGATAGATTAAGTAGGCTAATAAATAAGGCTAGGATGTTTATATTTAAGTAGAATGGAGATCCGCTACAACCATAAGGATGTGAGAAGTTTCATTGGAATACCTATAAAACTATAGCGATTGCGTATCTCCAAAGGGCCAGTTCAGAGCTCGTCCCTTGCGTGCAGTGTAATTAAATTAATTCTCTCGCCCAAAATATTTAACTAAGCCACGTCAAAATTTTATTATGATTACTTACCTGTGTGTTGAATGCGCATTTAAATTGAGAGCTTCATCGGCCATCAGCAAAAGAAACTATGATTTATTCAATAACTTAATGTGGTGCATTACTAGCCCAGCGGCTAGTCGGGAAAGCCGATTTGATCAGGCGTTCCCTTAGCCGTCCGCACCGCGGCTTTATATATAAGAAAGCTGCGCGAGGAAGCGAGGCCCCAGTTCTCTCCAGACCCTGAATAACACGCCATCTGGGTCGGGAGTCGCGTCGCGTCGGTATCATTGCTACAAACAGCCTCGGATGCCGTATTAAGTTACTCGAGATACGTGTAACCATGAAATCATTTTCGAGTGAAGTTTTAATTCTGGGTTGACTATAATTATCGATCTTCAGTTTGCGTATTGTCGTATTTTCACGTGCCGCTGCGGGGCAAACATTCTACCATTATAAAGCATGGCGTTTGATGAACCTTATCATCAAATTATGGCGAGCATTCATTTAAACATTTAATTTGGACATTTATAGTTGCATCAGCGCATTAGACTCTGAACTGCTCTGTTAGTTAGATTGTGTGGATTCTTCTGTTTTCATCTGTGACTTTCAGAATACAGAACGTTTTTTTTTTTTTAGAAAATCGTTTTTGATTATAAATCCCGGACAATCTTGTAATCCCTCAGAGCTATAAGCTGTAACTATAAGTGTATTCTCAGATGAAGTGGGCACTAGGAATTCTAATTACAGGCTTCACGTTTTGCTAATCACTTTCTGGTAGCCAATATTGTAGTTAGAGAGCCAGTGTTGAGAACGGCGAAAGACAGCATAAACAACAGCATAAATAATAGGAACATTTTTAACAACAATAATTCCACCCGCCGCCCCACATATGGTGCATTGGCTGGGAAATGAAGTGTTTCTTCTACAAACATTTTTAACAACAATAATTCCACCCGCCGCCCCACATATGGTGCATCAGCCGGGAAAGTAAACTGGGTAAAAGTGAAAGTGATTTTTAACTATTCGGATTCGCGAGTGAAATGCGACACGCAACTGAGCATAGAACAGTGAAAGTGTTATGTGTGCATGTGGACGACGCAATTGGATTAACAATGCATCTGGATTGACGGAGCTGGCACTGAGTCTAGCGGAGCTGCCTGCATCGAGAGAAGCCAGTTTCGCCTCACCGCAGTCATCTGCTGGAGCAGCCGGAGCCGCGCCTGCAGTTGCAGGCCATGCAAACACACGACAGCCATCTGCGTGCCGTCGGCAGTTCAGCGTCTGCGTCGCATCAGTAATCCCGGTACGCCACGCAGACAACGCCATACATCGTGCAGAAGGAACTAAGTTAAGTGAAAAGCTGTTAAAAATTTTACTAACCTGCACTAAAAGACTGTCGGAAATAGAACTACCAGAAGAAACTGAGGTTAAACTTAAATCAGAACCTATGTCTATTGAGGGAACTGTAAATCCAGACAACGGTTCAAGTGTAAATATGCATGAAAGTAGTAAGGTTAAAGTGAAATATGAAGTATTGTCTCCTGACAGTAGTGTAACAAGAGGCAATGATTCAATAATAGAAATCCCTGTAGTAAAGCAGAAATCAGAAATTGTTAATTTATTTGAAGATAGTTTATCTGATGAGTTAAAAACGAAATAGTCATCAGAGATGGTAGAGTTTAAACAGGAGAAGTTAAATATGACTGATCAATCAGAAGTTTCGTTTAGTTTTGATGATTCTGGTGTTGGAGCTAGTTTTTCGTCACCTGAGTGTGATAAAAAGCCAGCTAGTGAGAAACCCAAAGATGCTGGGGCTATTGATTTGAATGTTATATTACAAGCAATAGCTGCCAGTAATGCAAAAATGTCAGCCAGTAATGCTAGAATGGCAGCTGAATTAAAGTCTGAAATAAGTGAACAGGTCAAAAGCAGTAATGCTGAATTAAAGTATGAGATTATGGCCAGCCAAACTAATTTTAATAAACGATTGGAGGTAATGGACGATACGTTCAAGGCTGGTTGCAATAAGTTGAAAGAGGATCTAGACAGTTTGAATTATAAAATTGATTACAATCATGAGGATATTAAGAAAAAGGTTGTTCAACAGTTTTCTGAAATGTATAAAACAGTAAAATCCGTAGTTGCTGAGGTTCGCAGAGTCTTCCAAATGGAAGATGCGAAGCTGGAGCACAAGTTAACAGAAAAGATCGAGGCGGAATCTGAACTGTGCTCAGATAGGTTTAAAGATGTTAATATAAAAGTAAAGATATGTCAAGCAGACGTAGATGCAATCAAAACTGATACTACTCATATTGTGCGAAGAGTAGATAATGTTGAAATGAAAGTAGAAAATATTAGTACTAACATTGCTAACATTGAGAGTAAAGTAGCTTCAGTAACTTCTGGTAATGGTAGTATACAACAAGTTGTAGCTGCAAACGCCGCTTTTATCGGGTGTCGGCAGTTCTTGCGGTTCGATCCAGATAAAAATATCCACCCGCTAGATTTCTGGAACGATTTTGAAGATGTGATTCCACCAACTTGGTCTGAACGAGAGAAAATCTCATTTATTTGAAGCCATTTAGCAGGTGACGCCATGCGTTGGTCAGCCGATGTTATGTTGAAGTGTAAAACATTATCGGAGTTTAAAACAGCTTTCATTAATGAGTATTGGTCTAGTAATAAGCAAAATGAAGTGTTGAGAGAATTTTGTAGTGGAAAACGCTTCAATGCAGGCAAGGAATCAATTAAAGAGTTTGCTAGGTCATGGATCTCACGTTTGTCACATTTGGCGGAAAAGCTAAAACCGGAAATGATTATACTAGGTCTTGAAGCCGAACTGCCATGGTATTGGCAAACTAGAATTATATCTGCCCCTAGAGACAATCTGGATCGTTTCATTGAATATTTGGAACGTGTAGAACGTGTCGCTGCCAATGAGGAGCAAGCACGTAATAACAGAAATGCTAATAACAATAGTAGCAATTTTAGGAACGAGCAAAATGGCAATGTAAACATCAGAACAGTAGGTGTTCGCCATCCTAAGAGAGGTAGGAATTGGAGAAATGATTATCAGAACCAACCATGGCAGCCAAGTGATAATAATTTTGTTCCAAACAAAATTATGCATGTAAACAACAGTACGGAAAGCAATGCTATGCCTGTTAACTATAATGAAAATAAAGGAAACAGTAGTAGGCCGAGGCAGGAAAACTAGTTCCCGTCTATGAGGACACTGGCGCTCACCAGGCGGTTACTTTTCCTAAGCCAGTAGTTACAGTAATTGGTAAGACAGATCAGAATACTCAAACTGAACATGTGGATGAAGAGTCGGTAGCATCTAAGAATACAGCAGAAATATTAGATCACTCACAGTATTTGATAGATACCGTGTTAGAGACGCTTTCTAAGTGGGAAGAGAAAGAGAAGGCGCAGCAGTGTAATGGTAGGGAAGAGCTACAAAATACTGAATTGTCAGGTGAAGAAGCAGAAGAAATTCATTCTTATATTTACGATGAGGATGATGTGTTCTTATCTAAAGTGCCTGTGCAGGAGGTTGATACTGTACTAATAGATTTAGGACAGGAGGTAAGTGAGAATGTAGAGGGTAGCCTGTTGGGGGTCGATGAACCCAGTAGCTGTGACCAGTTGTTACTTGAGAAGGAACCCGACGATAATGGTAAAAGTGGTTTAGCTGTAACTAGTGTTATGCCCGGTCTGGAGACGCAGAATCGCCCAGACTACAGTAATTTGGGTTATGTTCAGCAAACTAAATGTAATGAAGTCGTGCGGTGTTTCGATTTGAAATTAATAGATCGACTGGAAAAGGCAGCTGAAAATGTAATTCAGGAAACCCCTACACACTGTGACCCAAATTTAATGAAGACAGATGTCGATCACTTTAGTTGGAGACAAATCCAAAAGGAACTATTGGATGAGTTTGAGGAACCACCTGTACAACCTAGAATAAGCCACCCTTTAATAATAGTGAATGTGTTGGGTATCAATGTACGTTGTCTCTTAGACAGTGGAAGTGAGGTGAGTGCGATATCTCAGTCCTTCTTTGATGCATTACCTGGTAAAGACAAGCTTACAGTAATAAGGGTATCAGGACTAAGAATAATTGGTGCTACTGGCAAGATGTTAAAAACAGTAAAGCAAGAAGCTTTGCTGCCCTTTAACATTAATGGTAATTTAATTGATCATCCATGTTTAATTGTAAACAATCTCAGTATTGAGGTTTTAATTGGCATAGATTTCTTGTCGAAATGTCAGAGTGTTGTTGACTTTGAAAGAAGCCAGTTAAGAATGGTCTTGCCAATAACCGGAATAATTACAGTACCTTTTAGTGATAACCATGTAGTAACTAATGATGAAACTTGGGAGCTGCCTATACGAGTTCTGAAAAATAGGAGATATTGGGACGAAGGTGTTAATCTTAGTACAAGTAAGCTAAACACAGAAGAAGAAGAAGCAATTATTTTGAACAAAATAGAAGCTAAATTGCAGGAAATCGATAAAATTTCAGCTAATCAGAAGGAAGAACTGAGACAGGTTTTAAAAAGGCGTCATAAGATATATTCAGATCGACCTTGCGTGGTCAGTTATGAATGTCAATTAAAAGTGAAACCTGGCCAAGTGTTTTTCAGGAAGCCATACCAAATACATGTAGCTAGGAAGGAGGCAGTTCGAAAGGAGATACAGAGAATGCTAGAATGGGGTGTGATTGAAAAAGCGATCAGTGAGTACAATAATCCTCTTGTTGTTGTACCAAAAAGAGACGGGAGTGTCAGATTGGTCTTGGACGCTCGTTGGTTGAATGAAATAGAGGTTAGGGAAAGTGATAGAACGCAGAACATGGACGAGTTGTTGCAAAAGTTCCGGGGAGTAAAATTCTTAACTTCTATGGACATCACGTGTGGATATTGGAATTTGCCACTGGCGGAAAGTTCAAGGAAGTACACAGCTTTCTTGTACGAAGAAGTTTGTTACCAATACCGTGTGGTACCTTTCGGACTTAATATCTCTGTTTGTGCCTTCGTACGTGTGATGTGCCATGTTTTAGGACCAGCTTTAAGTAATAAAATAACAGTCTACGTAGATGATCTGTTAATAGAAACTCCTACCTGGAAGAACACATAGCTTTATTAGAGGAAGTGTTAGAGGCTATTGAGAGAGGTGGCATGAAACTTAAAGATTGAAAAGACAGAGTGCGTTAAAGAGGAAATAGGTTTCTTGGGATATAGGATAAGTGGAAAAGGTATTCTGCCTGACCCAGGCAAGCTAGCAGTTACTGAAAAATTTGAGGCTCCCAGAAACAAGAAGCAGTTGAGATCGATGTTCGGTCTTTTCGGCTTCTATAGGCGTTTTGTTAGTGATCAGGCTCTTAATGCGCCCTGTCTTCACCTCCTACTGAAAAAGACTACCTCTTGGGTTTGGACAGCAGAATGTCAACAGGCGTTTGAGGTGCTTAAACAATCTTTAATTAATAGTCCTAATTTACATCATCCAGGTTTTGAAAAACCATTCTGCATGTCTGTTGATGCTAGTGGCTATGGTATAGCTGTGGAGATTTTCCAAGTAGAAATAGAGAACGAACAAGAAGTCCACAAGACTATAGCTTTCGCAAGTCGGTCTTTACAGGCAGCAGAGAGAAATTATGGCATCTCAGAACTGGAAGCCTTGGCAATTGTATTTGGGGTACAGAAGTTTGAGCAGTATCTATTAGGTCACAAGATAATTGTTTACAGTGACCATAAGGGGTTGACCTTTTTAAAGACCTGTGAGTTGAGGAATGCTTGTTTGGTAAGATGGTCATTGTATCTCCAGCAGTTTGACCTTGAGGTTAGATATATTCAATGGAAAGACAATCTGGTAGCTGATGGGTTATCTAGAAGTGCGGAGCTCTGTGATGACGCGGGAATTACAGCAACAGACCTAAATGAAGTTCGAATGTTTGCATTGCATGAAGTAAAGGAAGAAAGTGCATTAAAGAGAGTGATTAAGAACTTGAGACGTGAGCAGAATGCAGATGACCAACTGAAATTAGTGAAGAGCTATTTAGTAAATGCGAACTATCCTCAGGTTTCGCAATACTATTGTCTGCATAAAGGTATTCTGTTTAGGAGGAAAAAGGTAGGTGTTTCTGAGTGGAAGCTGTGCTTTCCCTCACAACATGTAGACTTACTAATCGACTATGCACACCTGAGGTATGGGCACTACGGTGCAAAGAAGTGCATTGCAAAATTAAAAGAGAAGGTTGTTCATACAATGTAAACTTTCACGGCCGGTATTGTCTTCACTTAAAACTTCCGGGCTGATAGGCCGTGGTCGAAGTATAAAACTGTCTCCTAACGTTTCGTCTCCGACTGCGGGAGACATCCTCGGAGGTATAGCGGCTTTACCTCCGAGGATGCCTCCCGCAGTCGGAGACGAAACGTTAGGAGACAGTTTTATACTTCGAGCACGGCCTATCAGCCCGAAAGTTTTAAGTGAAGAGAGAAGGTTGTGTTTGACAACATGTACCGCCGTGTGGCCAAGCGTCTAGCATCTTGTGTAGTGTGCCAGAAAGTCCGTGCTGCTAACACCAGAATACAAGGGGATATGCATTCAGTAGAGCCAACTGAAACCCTATAATTACTGGCTTGTGATTTGTTTGGCCCTCTTCCTGTTTCGAGATGTGGTTGCACCCATGTTTTGGTTGTTGTGGATGGATTCAGTAAAAAAATTTAAGTAGAGGGTGATGTAGGGAAGCAGCCTACTCACGCTGTAGTAAATTCACATCAGTCTTTCCATTGTGTGCCAGCCAGTCCGCTGTAACTAGCTCTGACGTCATAAATGTTGCGCAATACTTCAAAAATCAAGCAAATAACCTAAAACATTTCTAGCATGTCAGGAGTAATACTAAATTAATGTGTGTTGAATATCAGTTCGATAACTTTAGTTATTTTCGAAATTTGGACGTTTTTCTGTAAAAATCATTGGCGCAACAGAAGAGAGATAGAGAGTTAAAAATTTATAATTAGATTTATTTTTCATAATTATTTAATAAAAACAGTCTTCTGAATCTCACAAATTAAGACTTTAGTGGAAATTCATGATTTTCTGATTTTCGTCTTAAAACTTAGGGAAGCAAGACAGATTAAATAGGCTAATAAATAAGGCTAGGATGTTTATATTTAAGTAGAATGGAGATCCGCTATAACCATAAGGATGTGAGAAGTTTCATTGGAATACCTATAAAACTATAGCGATTGCGTATCTCCAAAGGGCCAGTTCAGAGCTCGTCCCTTGCGTGCAGTGTAATTAAATTAATTCTCTCGCCCAAAATATTTAACTAAGCCACGTCAAAATTTTTTTATGATTACTTACCTGTGTGTTGAATTCGCATTTAAATTGAGAGCTTCATCGGCCATCAGAAAAAGAAGCTGTGATTTATTCAATAACTTAATGTGGTGCATTACTAGCCCAGCGGCTAGTCGGGAAAGCCGATTTGATCAGGCGTTCCCTTAGCCGTCCGCACCGCGGCTTTATATATAAGAAAGCTGCGCGAGGAAGCGAGGCCCCAGTTCTCTCCAGACGCTGAATAGCACGCCATCTGGGTCGGGAGTCGCGTCGCGTCGGTATCATTGCTACAAACAGCCTCGGATGCCGTATTAAGTTACTCGAGATACGTGTAACCATGAAATCATTTTCGAGTGAAGTATTAATTCTGCGTTGACTATAATTATCGATCTTCAGTTTGCGTATTGTCGTATTTTCACGTGCCGCTGCGGGGCAAACATTCTACCATTATAAAGCATGGCGTTTGATGAACCTTATCATCAAATTATGGCGAGCATTCATTTAAACATTTAATTTGGACATTTATAGTTGCATCAGCGCATTAGACTCTGAACTGCTCTGTTAGTTAGATTGTGTGGATTCTTCTGTTTTCATCTGTGACTTTCAGAATACAGAACGTTTTTTTTTTTAGAAAATCGTTTTTGATTATAAATCCCGGACAATCTTGTAATCCCTCAGAGCTATAAGCTGTAACTATAAGTGTATTCTCAGATGAAGTGGGCACTAGGAATTCTAATTACAGGCTTCACGTTTTGCTAATCACTTTCTGGTAGCCAATATTGTAGTTAGAGAGCCAGTGTTGAGAACGGCGAAAGACAGCATAAACAACAGCATAAATAATAGGAACATTTTTAACAACAATAAGTCCACCCGCCGCCCCACATATGGTGCATTGGCTGGGAAATGAAGTGTTTCTTCTACAAACATTTTTAACAACAATAATTCCACCCGCCGCCCCACATATGGTGCATCAGCCGGGAAAGTAAACTGGGTAAAAGTGAAAGTGATTTTTAACTATTCGGATTCGCGAGTGAAATGCGACACGCAACTGAGCATAGAACAGTGAAAGTGTTATGTGTGCATGTGGACGACGCAATTGGATTAACAATGCATCTGGATTGACGGAGCTGGCACTGAGTCTAGCGGCGCTGCCCGCATCGAGAGAAGCCAGTTTCGCCTCACCGCAGTCATCTGCTGGAGCAGCCGGAGCCGCGCCTGCAGTTGCAGGCCATGCAAACACACGACAGCCATCTGCGTGCCGTCGGCAGTTCAGCGTCTGCGTCGCATCAGTAATCCCGGTACGCCACGCAGACAACGCCATACATCGTGCAGAAGGAACTAAGTTAAGTGAAAAGCTGTTAAAAATTTTACTAACCTGCACTAAAAGACTGTCGGAAATAGAACTACCAGAAGAAACTGAGGTTAAACTTAAATCAGAACCTATGTCTATTGAGGGAACTGTAAATCCAGACAACGGTTCAAGTGTAAATATGCATGAAAGTAGTAAGGTTAAAGTGAAATATGAAGTATTGTCTCCTGACAGTAGTGTAACAAGAGGCAATGATTCAATAATAGAAATCCCTGTAGTAAAGCAGAAATCAGAAATTGTTAATTTATTTGAAGATAGTTTATCTGATGAGTTAAAAACGAAATAGTCATCAGAGATGGTAGAGTTTAAACAGGAGAAGTTAAATATGACTGATCAATCAGAAGTTTCGTTTAGTTTTGATGATTCTGGTGTTGGAGCTAGTTTTTCGTCACCTGAGTGTGATAAAAAGCCAGCTAGTGAGAAACCCAAAGATGCTGGGGCTATTGATTTGAATGTTATATTACAAGCAATAGCTGCCAGTAATGCAAAAATGTCAGCCAATAATGCTAGAATGGCAGCTGAATTAAAGTCTGAAATAAGTGAACAGGTCAAAAGCAGTAATGCTGAATTAAAGTATGAGATTATGGCCAGCCAAACTAATTTTAATAAACGATTGGAGGTAATGGACGATACGTTCAAGGCTGGTTGCAATAAGTTGAAAGAGGATCTAGACAGTTTGAATTATAAAATTGATTACAATCATGAGGATATTAAGAAAAAGGTTGTTCAACAGTTTTCTGAAATGTATAAAACAGTAAAATCCGTAGTTGCTGAGGTTCGCAGAGTCTTCCAAATGGAAGATGCGAAGCTGGAGCACAAGTTAACAGAAAAGATCGAGGCGGAATCTGAACTGTGCTCAGATAGGTTTAAAGATGTTAATATAAAAGTAAAGATATGTCAAGCAGACGTAGATGCAATCAAAACTGATACTACTCATATTGTGCGAAGAGTAGATAATGTTGAAATGAAAGTAGAAAATATTAGTACTAACATTGCTAACATTGAGAGTAAAGTAGCTTCAGTAACTTCTGGTAATGGTAGTATACAACAAGTTGTAGCTGCAAACGCCGCTTTTATCGGGTGTCGGCAGTTCTTGCGGTTCGATCCAGATAAAAATATCCACCCGCTAGATTTCTGGAACGATTTTGAAGATGTGATTCCACCAACTTGGTCTGAACGAGAGAAAATCTCATTTATTTGAAGCCATTTAGCAGGTGACGCCATGCGTTGGTCAGCCGATGTTATGTTGAAGTGTAAAACATTATCGGAGTTTAAAACAGCTTTCATTAATGAGTATTGGTCTAGTAATAAGCAAAATGAAGTGTTGAGAGAATTTTGTAGTGGAAAACGCTTCAATGCAGGCAAGGAATCAATTAAAGAGTTTGCTAGGTCATGGATCTCACGTTTGTCACATTTGGCGGAAAAGCTAAAACCGGAAATGATTATACTAGGTCTTGAAGCCGAACTGCCATGGTATTGGCAAACTAGAATTATATCTGCCCCTAGAGACAATCTGGATCGTTTCATTGAATATTTGGAACGTGTAGAACGTGTCGCTGCCAATGAGGAGCAAGCACGTAATAACAGAAATGCTAATAACAATAGTAGCAATTTTAGGAACGAGCAAAATGGCAATGTAAACATCAGAACAGTAGGTGTTCGCCATCCTAAGAGAGGTAGGAATTGGAGAAATGATTATCAGAACCAACCATGGCAGCCAAGTGATAATAATTTTGTTCCAAACAAAATTATGCATGTAAACAACAGTACGGAAAGCAATGCTATGCCTGTTAACTATAATGAAAATAAAGGAAACAGTAGTAGGCCGAGGCAGGAAAACTAGTTCGCGTCTATGAGGACACTGGCGCTCACCAGGCGGTTACTTTTCCTAAGCCAGTAGTTACAGTAATTGGTAAGACAGATCAGAATACTCAAACTGAACATGTGGATGAAGAGTCGGTAGCATCTAAGAATACAGCAGAAATATTAGATCACTCACAGTATTTGATAGATACCGTGTTAGAGACGCTTTCTAAGTGGGAAGAGAAAGAGAAGGCGCAGCAGTGTAATGGTAGGGAAGAGCTACAAAATACTGAATTGTCAGGTGAAGAAGCAGAAGAAATTCATTCTTATATTTACGATGAGGATGATGTGTTCTTATCTAAAGTGCCTGTGCAGGAGGTTGATACTGTACTAATAGATTTAGGACAGGAGGTAAGTGAGAATGTAGAGGGTAGCCTGTTGGGGGTCGATGAACCCAGTAGCTGTGACCAGTTGTTACTTGAGAAGGAACCCGACGATAATGGTAAAAGTGGTTTAGCTGTAACTAGTGTTATGCCCGGTCTGGAGACGCAGAATCGCCCAGACTACAGTAATTTGGGTTATGTTCAGCAAACTAAATGTAATGAAGTCGTGCGGTGTTTCGATTTGAAATTAATAGATCGACTGGAAAAGGCAGCTGAAAATGTAATTCAGGAAACCCCTACACACTGTGACCCAAATTTAATGAAGACAGATGTCGATCACTTTAGTTGGAGACAAATCCAAAAGGAACTATTGGATGAGTTTGAGGAACCACCTGTACAACCTAGAATAAGCCACCCTTTAATAATAGTGAATGTGTTGGGTATCAATGTACGTTGTCTCTTAGACAGTGGAAGTGAGGTGAGTGCGATATCTCAGTCCTTCTTTGATGCATTACCTGGTAAAGACAAGCTTACAGTAATAAGGGTATCAGGACTAAGAATAATTGGTGCTACTGGCAAGATGTTAAAAACAGTAAAGCAAGAAGCTTTGCTGCCCTTTAACATTAATGGTAATTTAATTGATCATCCATGTTTAATTGTAAACAATCTCAGTATTGAGGTTTTAATTGGCATAGATTTCTTGTCGAAATGTCAGAGTGTTGTTGACTTTGAAAGAAGCCAGTTAAGAATGGTCTTGCCAATAACCGGAGTAATTACAGTACCTTTTAGTGATAACCATGTAGTAACTAATGATGAAACTTGGGAGCTGCCTATACGAGTTCTGAAAAATAGGAGATATTGGGACGAAGGTGTTAATCTTAGTACAAGTAAGCTAAACACAGAAGAAGAAGAAGCAATTATTTTGAACAAAATAGAAGCTAAATTGCAGGAAATCGATAAAATTTCAGCTAATCAGAAGGAAGAACTGAGACAGGTTTTAAAAAGGCGTCATAAGATATATTCAGATCGACCTTGCGTGGTCAGTTATGAATGTCAATTAAAAGTGAAACCTGGCCAAGTGTTTTTCAGGAAGCCATACCAAATACATGTAGCTAGGAAGGAGGCAGTTCGAAAGGAGATACAGAGAATGCTAGAATGGGGTGTGATTGAAAAAGCGATCAGTGAGTACAATAATCCTCTTGTTGTTGTACCAAAAAGAGACGGGAGTGTCAGATTGGTCTTGGACGCTCGTTGGTTGAATGAAATAGTGGTTAGGGAAAGTGATAGAACGCAGAACATGGACGAGTTGTTGCAAAAGTTCCGGGGAGTAAAATTCTTAACTTCTATGGACATCACGTGTGGATATTGGAATTTGCCACTGGCGGAAAGTTCAAGGAAGTACACAGCTTTCTTGTACGAAGAAGTTTGTTACCAATACCGTGTGGTACCTTTCGGACTTAATATCTCTGTTTGTGCCTTCGTACGTGTGATGTGCCATGTTTTAGGACCAGCTTTAAGTAATAAAATAACAGTCTACGTAGACGATCTGTTAATAGAAACTCCTACCTGGAAGAACACATAGCTTTATTAGAGGAAGTGTTAGAGGCTATTGAGAGAGGTGGCATGAAACTTAAAGATTGAAAAGACAGAGTGCGTTAAAGAGGAAATAGGTTTCTTGGGATATAGGATAAGTGGAAAAGGTATTCTGCCTGACCCAGGCAAGCTAGCAGTTACTGAAAAATTTGAGGCTCCCAGAAACAAGAAGCAGTTGAGATCGATGTTCGGTCTTTTCGGCTTCTATAGGCGTTTTGTTAGTGATCAGGCTCTTAATGCGCCCTGTCTTCACCTCCTACTGAAAAAGACTACCTCTTGGGTTTGGACAGCAGAATGTCAACAGGCGTTTGAGGTGCTTAAACAATCTTTAATTAATAGTCCTAATTTACATCATCCAGGTTTTGAAAAACCATTCTGCATGTCTGTTGATGCTAGTGGCTATGGTATAGCTGTGGAGATTTTCCAAGTAGAAATAGAGAACGAACAAGAAGTCCACAAGACTATAGCTTTCGCAAGTCGGTCTTTACAGGCAGCAGAGAGAAATTATGGCATCTCAGAACTGGAAGCCTTGGCAATTGTATTTGGGGTACAGAAGTTTGAGCAGTATCTATTAGGTCACAAGATAATTGTTTACAGTGACCATAAGGGGTTGACCTTTTTAAAGACCTGTGAGTTGAGGAATGCTTGTTTGGTAAGATGGTCATTGTATCTCCAGCAGTTTGACCTTGAGGTTAGATATATTCAATGGAAAGACAATCTGGTAGCTGATGGGTTATCTAGAAGTGCGGAGCTCTGTGATGACGCGGGAATTACAGCAACAGACCTAAATGAAGTTCGAATGTTTGCATTGCATGAAGTAAAGGAAGAAAGTGCATTAAAGAGAGTGATTAAGAACTTGAGACGTGAGCAGAATGCAGATGACCAACTGAAATTAGTGAAGAGCTATTTAGTAAATGCGAACTATCCTCAGGTTTCGCAATACTATTGTCTGCATAAAGGTATTCTGTTTAGGAGGAAAAAGGTAGGTGTTTCTGAGTGGAAGCTGTGCTTTCCCTCACAACATGTAGACTTACTAATCGACTATGCACACCTGAGGTATGGGCACTACGGTGCAAAGAAGTGCATTGCAAAATTAAAAGAGAAGGTTGTTCATACAATGTAAACTTTCACGGCCGGTATTGTCTTCACTTAAAACTTCCGGGCTGATAGGCCGTGGTCGAAGTATAAAACTGTCTCCTAACGTTTCGTCTCCGACTGCGGGAGACATCCTCGGAGGTATAGCGGCTTTACCTCCGAGGATGCCTCCCGCAGTCGGAGACGAAACGTTAGGAGACAGTTTTATACTTCGAGCACGGCCTATCAGCCCGAAAGTTTTAAGTGAAGAGAGAAGGTTGTGTTTGACAACATGTACCGCCGTGTGGCCAAGCGTCTAGCATCTTGTGTAGTGTGCCAGAAAGTCCGTGCTGCTAACACCAGAATACAAGGGGATATGCATTCAGTAGAGCCAACTGAAACCCTATAATTACTGGCTTGTGATTTGTTTGGCCCTCTTCCTGTTTCGAGATGTGGTTGCACCCATGTTTTGGTTGTTGTGGATGGATTCAGTAAAAAAATTTAAGTAGAGGGTGATGTAGGGAAGCAGCCTACTCACGCTGTAGTAAATTCACATCAGTCTTTCCATTGTGTGCCAGCCAGTCCGCTGTAACTAGCTCTGACGTCATAAATGTTGCGCAATACTTCAAAAATCAAGCAAATAACCTAAAACATTTCTAGCATGTCAGGAGTAATACTAAATTAATGTGTGTTGAATATCAGTTCGATAACTTTAGTTATTTTCGAAATTTGGACGTTTTTCTGTAAAAATCATTGGCGCAACAGAAGAGAGATAGAGAGTTAAAAATTTATAATTAGATTTATTTTTCATAATTATTTAATAAAAACAGTCTTCTGAATCTCACAAATTAAGACTTTAGTGGAAATTCATGATTTTCTGATTTTCGTCTTAAAACTTAGGGAAGCAAGATAGATTAAATAGGCTAATAAATAAGGCTAGGATGTTTATATTTAAGTAGAATGGAGATCCGCTATAACCATAAGGATGTGAGAAGTTTCATTGGAATACCTATAAAACTATAGCGATTGCGTATCTCCAAAGGGCCAGTTCAGAGCTCGTCCCTTGCGTGCAGTGTAATTAAATTAATTCTCTCGCCCAAAATATTTAACTAAGCCACGTCAAAATTTTTTTATGATTACTTACCTGTGTGTTGAATTCGCATTTAAATTGAGAGCTTCATCGGCCATCAGAAAAAGAAGCTGTGATTTATTCAATAACTTAATGTGGTGCATTACTAGCCCAGCGGCTAGTCGGGAAAGCCGATTTGATCAGGCGTTCCCTTAGCCGTCCGCACCGCGGCTTTATATATAAGAAAGCTGCGCGAGGAAGCGAGGCCCCAGTTCTCTCCAGACGCTGAATAGCACGCCATCTGGGTCGGGAGTCGCGTCGCGTCGGTATCATTGCTACAAACAGCCTCGGATGCCGTATTAAGTTACTCGAGATACGTGTAACCATGAAATCATTTTCGAGTGAAGTATTAATTCTGCGTTGACTATAATTATCGATCTTCAGTTTGCGTATTGTCGTATTTTCACGTGCCGCCGCGGGACAAATATTCTACCATTATAAAGCGTGGCGTTTGATGAACCTTATCATCAAATTATGGCGAGCATTCATTTAAACATTTAATTTGGACATTTATAGTTGCATCAGCGCATTAGACTCTGAACTGCTCTGTTAGTTAGATTGTGTGGATTCTTCTGTTTTCATCTTTGACTTTCAGAATACAGAACGTTTTTTTTAGAAAATCGTTTTTGATTATAAATCCCAGACAATCTTCTAATTCCTCAGAGCTATAAGCTGTAACTATAAGTGTATTCTCAGATGAAGTGGGCACTAGGAATTCTAATTACAGGCTTCACGTTTTGCTAATCACTTTCTGGTAGCCAATATTGTAGTTAGAGAGCCAGTGTTGAGAACGGCGAAAGACAGCATAAACAACAGCATAAATAATAGGAACATTTTTAACAACAATAATTCCACCCGCCGCCCCACATATGGTGCATCGGCTGGGAAATGAAGTGTTTCTTCTACAAACATTTTTAACAACAATAATTCCACCCGCCGCCCCACAACGTCATCTGACAAGCCCTCCTCGTCACAGAGACCCATCCGCTCTCTCCGCTGCATTAAACAGAGGAATTCCCACTGAACTCTCTGTATTACTGCCCTCGCTGTTAATTTCACGGAAGGTTGTTTTGAGTTTTCTATTTGGTAAGTCACGCCTTCCGACAATGTACACTAGTAAAGATTAAAGAATATAAGTGTGTTTTTTTAGAATGAGTGCCAAACAACAGGATTTTTAGAACCCCAAAACAAACAACACTGTGATCGTCATCATACATTTAAAAAAATGAGCGGTTTTATTGACTGCATAAAAATTACAGGAATACAACATTGATTAAGTGAATGATTACAATAATACCTTGACAGAGGTCCTGTAAAATCGCTACAAAATTGGCTACCTTTATCGGGAGAATCATATACATTTTTAGTAGATTTGGCCTGCTACGGCAACCGAGCGGGCTGCAGCAGTAGCTCGTTCCAGCGTCGACTAGGTTGGCTCAGCAAGACTGTGACTTGCTTCAATACATCTCTGGGACCAGAGCAGTTTTAGAGATGTAGTGCCGGTCGGGGTGGCCGTGCGGTTCTAGGCGCTATGGTGTGGAACCACGCTACCACTACGGTCGCAGGTTCTAATCCTGCTTCGGGCATGGATGTGTGTGATGTCCTTAGGTTATTTAGGTTTTATTAGGCTACTGATGGCCTCAGACGCTAAGTCGCATAGTGCTCAGAGCCATTTGCACCATTTGAGCCCATTGTTGATAACGGTCTGTGTGCATAGGTATTCGGTAAACTGTGTGGCCCAAACTACCATATTCTATCTTAAAAACTAACACATCAAAAAAATTTAATCTTCCACCTGCCTCCTCCCCCTTCGTAAACTGAATCTTTGGATTGATCCCGTTCAGATGTTTGTGAAAACGATCCAGTTCCTCCCTGCCATGTCGCCACAAAACAAACGTGTCACCCAAGTAACGGAACCAGATTTTCGGTTTCTTGTTCTCAGTTTCCAATGTCTTGTCTTCGAATTTTTCCATAAAGAATTTCGCTGTAACCGAGCTTAAGGGGCTCACCAGAGCGACATCATCCCTCTGTTCATAGAACTCTTCGTTCCATTTGAGATACGTGGTTGAGGGGCAATATTTAAACATTTCCGCAACGTCGGGAGAAAAAGTCCGATTCAGCTGTTGCAATACTTTATTGAGAGGAACCATTGTAAATAGCGACATCACATCAAAGCTAACTAATATGTCCTCCAGCTGTAGGACTATTCCATTTAATTAACTGATAAAATGTGCCGAATTCTTGATATCCGAATCCGATCGGCTCATATACGTTCGCAATAATGTTGTCAAGAACTTGGAAATCGAATAGATGGGCGAACCAATAGCACTCACTATAGAACTTAGAGGAAAATGTTCTTTGCGCACCTTCGGCAATCCATAAATTATTGGTGCGAGCGCAACTGAAATGAACTGACTTCTTAATGCTCTGTTCGACAGAGGACTTCTTTATCAACCGCGTAGCAGTTCTAACAACTTTGTCAGTGGGGTCTTTACTCAGTTTCATATATTTCTGTGGATCTAATAAATCGTTAATCTTACTATGACAGTCGGTCGTATTCAAAACAACCGTTGCATTTCCATTGTCAGTTGTGAGAATGATACCACTATCGTCCACATTCATGCGTTTTAAGGCATTCCTCTCACCCACAGTTAAATTACTTTTTAGAGGCCTTGTACTCTCACAGCCTCTATGCGGATTTCTTCTGCCGTAACCGTGTCATGTTTTGAAGTGAAATCCTTTAGACCACGGCAAAATAGCGCGGAATATTTTATTAAGTGTAGCAGTGTGTTGGTTATAAGGAGGCCAGATGAAGGCCTGCAAGACAAACTGCTCCTACACCTGGAATTATGGTTTACGGTGCTATTTCGTATGATAGCAGGAGCACTAACGTAGTTATCCCACGCACCCTGAGTGCAAATATGTTCGTCAGTCAGGTGATTCGACGTGTTGTGCCGCCATTCATGAACAGCATTCCACTGGGTGCTTTCCAGCAGGATAACGGTAGCCCATAAACCACTGTTGTAACCCAGGACATTCTGCAGTGTCGAGTGTTGCCCTGGCCTGCTCGGGAATATGATCTGTCTCCAATCCTGCACATAATAGACATCATCGGACTACAAATCCAGTGTCATCCAAAACCCACATTAACCGTCCCTGTATTGCCTGAAAAAGTGGAACAGGCATGGACCTCCAACACACAACTGACATACGGAAACTGTACAACACATTGTATGCATGTCTGCGTGCTTACATTCAATGTTCTTGTGATTACGCAGGTTATTGGTATACCAACATTTCACATTTTCAATGGCTTATCTCGCGCTTACATTAACGTGTTGTCTTGCATTGTTAATCATTTGAATATGTCACCCACAAAAAATGTAACTGCAAAATTTCATTCGCTACATTAAATCTGTTGTTGCGATATTTATTATTACGTATCCACGATGCAAACAAGGTCAAGTAGTCAGATTCTTGAACGTTTGTGGGCTTGCTTCAGAACTGAACTGGAAAAGTCACATTAAATAACAGGCTGTCTTGTTTTAGTCTGGCTGGATTTGTTTTCACTGACTGTATTTAAATGTTTTGCAACACCACAATGCATACATTATGTCTGCATTTACTCTGGATGGCGTCGTCATCGTGTATACATTCTTCATCTAAAACTGATTATGCCAGTTGTACTCCACTGCTTGTTTAAAAACGGCTTCTTCATGTTGTACTATTTATAATATACTCTACTGCTTTTTAATATTCGAAACACCTATTGCAGGTTGACAATATGATTCCATCTGAACCCTAAGAGAACTCAAAGTCTACAATATTTTATTTAGAAAAGCTTTATTGTCTTTATGATTTTTCTGCTGACGAAAATGATCTTTCTGACAGTTAAAACACACACGTATTTCACCTTATCCACTCTCAAATGGCTCAAAACACCACAAGAGATAAGGCACACATGCTCTTACGTATCTGCCTGAGGGTAATGGTACCAGAGAGTTTTGTGTCGTGACCGGTGACATAGTTGCCTAAGTGATGATTCCCAGTCAATTACTATCTATCATAATATGAAGTGCAAATTGCTCCTTTATGGACACAGTATTTCATTAAATAAATGAATAGTAGCACCCATTTAGTCTTCGGAAAGACATATGGTTGGCTGCTCTGCGTGTATAGTTTCCTTCTTACAGATCGACTACTCTGAACACATTTGAGTCCAATATACTGCTAAAGAAAGTACCTACTTATCTAAGAAAACAGCTGACAGGCGCTGTTCGTCTTGAGAGGGGTTTCGTTGTCTGATAAGTGGGTATACTATAAATGTAGTGCACCTATGTTAAATGGGAGCCCCCGTAATTCTAGGCTCTTACGTTGAGGAAAAGGGAGGTCGAAGGAGTTAGCGATTGTAATCGGGTGGATACAAGTAATTAGTTAATGGAAGTCTCTCAGTTAAACCTAACGGTCATCAGTTATCGTTGGCATCATCTCAAGTGCATTTCAGCAGCTTTACTGGCATTAAAACGCACTAATACGGAAGAAGCGCTCTGAGGAAGTAATGAGTTCATGGAAACCAAACGGGGATATTACGATTAACTCGCCTACCAAGACGAAAACACGTAGCTACATCACAAAAGAGCGTCTTGCATGGTAAGTTCACCAAATGTTATTTAAGCTATATAAATATATCATAACACCATCACTTAATTTAGATTTTTTGAGTATATTCTGCCAATAGAGGAGCTATGCATTATTTCCTTTATTTGTACTGTTGGAATCTTAGCTACAGTGTGTACATACTAAAATAACAATATTCTGCTATGCAGTAAAGATATAACTCGTTTATTAGCATGAACGACACATGTTTTATACATTCCATTGCCATCGGAGCAGAAGATACAGAGCCTGTGGAGACAATCTGAGTAGTATGGAGAAATGATTGTTGAATTTAAATAACCAATGATAATTTCGTGAATTATAATTTTATTTCACTTAGAAGGTTCCATTCTATACACTCTCTGTTGCATGACAGTAAAATCGTAACGTACTTCTCTGTATAAGTAGGTTTTTTCAAACTATTTCTGATTATACTTTATTGGTGATTGCAATATGTACATTACTAAAAATCTATCCTATCTTAAGAGATCTGAGCAGGCAAAATCAGTGTAACTTTCGCATGCACTTTTAGTGGTAAATAATTTTTGCATGTGAAACATTATTTTCTCGAAAGGAATGCTACAATTCATAATGGAATAGTAACTACCATTTGCTCAGACTTCAGTGTCTGTGGGCTACTTTTATAACTATCCTTTTTGGTAATAGTAGACATCTGGGTTTTAAGAAGTTGACTGACATACTCAAACGATTCTTCTTTCTCAACTTTTATTATGACGATTTCACTTATTAGAACTGCTTACAAAAATCTTGGTTCACCAAAACACTATATACAAAGTACTTGATTGAAGTAGTCACTTTGTAAGAAGCAACTGGAATACACTTATCAACTTGCAGACAAGTATAGAAGTTGCGTATTTCAAAGCTGTGAATCAACTGATACAAATATTGCACGCCTAACATTTACTAAGGAAACGAACTGCTGATAGCTGATGTTCCGTCTAAAGTAACATAGAACTTGATGTCTGAAGTTTCTGGAACAGGAAGATCAGGAAAGTTTATCAAAACACGAACTTTTTTTTCCAGTAATAAGAAATTTACAGTAAATTTAGATATATTATCAACTGTGAACTTAAGGGGAGCCAAAATAAAGTTTTTATTCTTTAAATTGAACTATAATTTAAAACAGAATTTTCTCTAAATAAGAGCTCTGTTTACGATATTAATTTGAAAGTATTTCTTTAAACACTTTGTTTTTAGCCATTTTTTCCTATTTTGTTCTAATCAGCAATTTAAACGTAAGGTAATGGACAATAAATTATAATTGAAAACTTTCTCAATTATTATTAGTCAAAAGTCAAAGAAAGAGAGACCATCGTTAATTACTGTAAACAGATAAGAAAGGTACTACTGTAAAAGAGGCTCAAGTGTATGGTCGTAAGATATACCGGGTGATCAAAAAGTCAGTATAAATTTGAAAACTTAATAACCCACGGAATAATGTAGATAGAGAGGTAAAAATTGACACACATACTTTGAATGACATGGGGTTTTATTTGAACAAAAAAAAGTATTGCTAGACGCGTGAAAGATCTCTTGCACATGTCGTTTGGTGATGATCGTGTGCTCAACCGCCACTTTCGTCATGCTTGGCCTCCCAGGTCCCCAGACCTCAGTCTGTGCGATTATTGGCTTTAGGGTTACCTAGAGTCCCAAGTGTATCGTGACCGACATCTCTAGGGATGCTGAAAGACAACATCCGACGCCAATGCCTCACCATAACTCCGGACATGCTTTACAGTGCTGTTCACAACATTATTCCTCGACTACAGCAATTGTTGAGGAATGATGGTGGACACATTGAGCATTTCATGTAAAGAACATCATCTTTGCTTTGTGCTTTGTCTTACTTTGTTATGCTAATTATTGCTATTCTGATCAGATGAAGCGCCATCTGTCGGACATTTTTTGAACGTTTGTATTTTTTTGGTACTAATAAAACCCCATGTCAGTCCAAGCATGTGTGTCAATTTGTACCTCTCTATCTACATTATTCCGTGATTTATTCAGTTTTCAATTTTATAATGACTTTTTGATCACCCGGTATATATATTCTATTCCTTGGGATTAAAATACCCGGTCCCCCAGAAATCCGTGTGCAAAATATGCGTCAAGTTGTGTGAAAACGAGCAATATATTATTTCCCGATAGTTGGTCATTCCAAAGCGAAAAATTTTTCAGCTGTTGTCGGCATTGCAATGTAACAAGACCTTTTACTCAAGAGAAAGGGCTAGTTCGTGTAGTGGGAGTAAAAAGTCGCCAGGTGAATGTTGGTTCCAACGGATACAACAGGATGACATACAACTATCAGTCAGAAAATTATGATCACCAACCGAATAGACATGCCATATGTGACACGGATAACAGCGGCGATGCATCGTGGCATGGAAGCAATGAGGCCTTGATAGGTTGCCGAAGGGAGATTACACCACATCTGCACACACAAATCACATAATTCCAGTAAATTCCGGGGAGGTGGGAGATGAGCTGTGACACCACACTCAATCACATCCCAGACGTATTCGATCGCGTACAGATCTGGCGAGCTGGGGGCCAGCACATGAATTGGAACTCGCCACTGTGTGCCTTGTACGCTCTATCACACTTCTTGCCTTGTGACATACCGCTTTGTCATGTTGAAGAATGCGGGTGGCGTGAGATAAAATCACTCTCATATGGTCTGCAACCACTGTTTGATACTCCTTGGCCATCATGGTACCATAAACGAACATCACTGGACCCATGGGTGGCCACATGAATTTTCCCCAGACATTGGCACATGCATGGGTTGTCGGCTGCAGAGGTGTTTGGCACGCTGTGTGTTGAGACTCACTTGCACTCTGCCCATCCCTGATGTTAGTTCCGCCGTGCACTGTGCGTGTCTCTGACTAGCAGTCTTTCCTCACTACATCTCGCTGCTAGCGCGTCGGCGGATTTATATCGATAGTATTTCGGTGGTCACAATATCCTGGCTGATCAGTGTATTTTCTACCTCCCAATGCTTATTCTCCCATGTTCGTCGGTCATTTACAAGTTCTAACATCTGTGGCACTGTTTCTTAGTGTGCTTTAACCTGTTCACTTTACTTCATTTGGTCTGCTTCCATTGTTTCAATACTGTCCTACACCCTTGAAAACAACGCCTGTCGTTCAGTCGTCACTTCTTCCCGCACCTGAATTCTAAGTGTGTGGAACGACTTTTCCACGCTAATTTCCTCGGTTTTGTTGGTAAGTTATTCAGCCATTTCGCGACATTACCTGATGCACTTTTCTTTATATGCAGTAAGCTCGTTCAACTTTTTGTCATGGCTCTTGCCTTGTTCCTTATTGACTTTCATTTCCCCCAAAAACAGACTCACAAAACTCTGAATGCTCGTTTCTTGCCCTATAGATCCACCATCTTCCCTTTCGTTTCTACAGAACTGCGTATGAATGGACTGTGAACTTTGTGTACCATCTTGTGTAGTACGAAACCCCTCCGTTAACCAAACTCTAGGAGTTTCAACTTCCCCATTAACTGTCACAGTATCTTGCCTAATGGACGATAAAACTGCTTCCTGCTTACAGTTGCTATTTTCGAAGCCAATAAACACATCCTGTAATGCCTCCAAGTTGTAATCACATACGCCTTGTGCTCTTAATTCCCTTAGTTCTTCACCCAGATCACACTTCACTCGCTGCGAACGATTCAGTGAGCGTAGTTCTGAGGACTTCCCCGGCGATCTGTTAAGATCTTGAGGGGTCGGGTATTCTGCCAGATATCAACATCATTCATACATTACACTTCGACCATGTGACTCATTATCTTCATCTGGTGCAACCTGAGTCTGCTCGTCCAGTCACAGGTCACTTTAATGCCAGGAATGCCCTCAACCTCAGATGGTGGTTCATATGATTCAAATGGCTCTGAGCGCTATGGGACTTAGCTTCTGAGCTCATCAGTCCCCTAGAACGTAGAACTACTTAAACCTAACTGACCTAAGGACATCACACACATCCATGCCCGAGGCAGTATTCGAACCTGAGACTGTAGCGATCGCGCGGTTCCAGACTGTAGCGCCTAGAACCGCTCGGCCACCTCGGCCGGCTCAGATGGCGCACTTGTATGCTGTTCCTAGGAATCCTGTCGGTGTTGCTACTTGTGGCCTCTCTGGTTGAGTTGGCTTTTGTTGATCTGAAATCATAGTAAAACCGAAACAACTGGCGATGAGCAGCTGCTTGGAAGGTTCGTCCATTGTGGTGGTCGCCTCTTCCTGATGGTTGGCGTTGCGGTGAATCATCTACTGTATTCGGAGAGTCTCCTCCGCAACGCCAACGATGTCACTCCGCCGGGATGAAGAGGGCCTTGGCGTCGATCAGCATGACGGATTTAATGGAGAGGAATCTAAGCAGCGTCTCTTGCTGCTCAGAGATAGAAGGATTGGGATGATGGGGAAACGGGAGCGTAGGTTTATTTGGGATAGGAGACAGGGTAGAGATTGAGGAGATGAAGATAGGCGCTGTCCTGAAGGAACGAGGCTAGCTTGTTGATCAGCGGTCCCACACTACCGATGTCCAGATAGTCTCAGCTCCGCCTGCAGCTGCTGCAGCTGGATGAGAACTGCTTCCACTTATCCCTTCAGTTCAGCTTTTTCTACTGTCATGGCGGCTTTGAGGGCGTCTATTGCGTCATAGATAAAAGTAGACGGCATAGGGCGTATGCCACACTTGTCGACGACCATATCTTCGCAGCGGCACTGCCCACCACCCCTTCTCGCGGGGTGGTGGGAGGGTGGCGTTGGGATGGGCGGTTGCCAGTTCCTCGAGCTTAGTGGCACTGGGAGCCGCCACATTTTCACTGGAGGACTTGCTGGCGGGTCTTCTTCTCCACTTTTCTTCTTTTCGCTGCTCCATCTCATAATGTAGCAGCAACCGCGAAATTTCGCCTTGTGTGCGCCACCGCAGTTGACACAGATCGGCGCGGCGCCACGTGTCTTCCTTCAGGTTCGTGTGTTGTGCACTTGCACGCACATCATACACGCCACGTCTTCCTTGCAGCACTTGGCGACGTGGCCAGGTTTCTAGCAGTGGTACGGCTGCTCCTCCCTCTTCTCCTTGTCACGGTTTGCGGTCCCAGCCAATTCGAGCACCTCGACTACCGGGCACTCCAGGATGACTGCGAGCAAGCGAGACTTCGGCTTCCCTTTATCTCCGCCTTCCTTTCCGTGTTTAGACTGGTATGCATTACTGGTGTAAGGTTACCTGGAAGTGTAAGGAACAAGACAAATAAGGGTTGAACACCATTCGCATCAAGAGTTTTGTTAACACTTGCCAGTAAAATTCTTTTATTCATTAGGCCAACAGCGCTTTGCCATACTAAGACGAAACTGTTATTTTAAATAAAAATGCTTAAAACAATTACTGATTAACGATTGACAATGCATACAATGTTTCAGTGAGATCAAAGAACAAAATCTTATAATGTTAACTCAAATACTTGCTTTCAGCTCTTCATAAGTCACTCATGGGAAGACGAAGTGCGAAATTTAAATTTACAACAAATATTTTTCTCTTTCCAAAAAATTATAAAAATTTTTTTGTGCCACTGATTACTATTGTTGAAATATTTACAGTAGAGACGAGAAGAAAAGCAAGATAATATTTCAGCAATTAAAGCAACACAACAATCTCTTCAAAGACTCTGAGAAAACGGTCTTCAAGTTGGTAGTACATAACATTTCTTTATTGTGTTTGAATAAAACATAAGAAGTTTACCTAAAAAGGGGTTCATTAAAAGGGAACAAAAACAATTAGATCTCCTTGATAAGAAACTACCACACGTCAGGCAATGTGATCCAGACGACTCGATCCGAAATTTCTCAGCGCAGGTTGATACGTTGCTCACCACACTCCTTTTCTAAGCAATTAGTGGGAAAACGCCACACGTCGCAAACATATCAAATGTACAATGATATCCTGATGAACAGAGAACTATTAAGTAAGACAAGTAAAATCACAAGTAATCAGATTACATACTGGCATTGCAGACAAAATAGGTGTGAAAAGTTGCTAAAGGCTAATAAGGGAAATGGCTAAGGCAACCACCTCCCACTTACTCCTGATACCTGGTAGTGAAGCAGACTCTTAGCTTCATATCACGCCACGAGGCGTAAGCCGTAAAAACTTAACTGTCACATGGGACGCAAACATAGATGGATGGCAGACACCAACTGTTAGCTCTCCTATGTAAACGCAGGCTCGGCTTGGAATTACAACCCTTGAAAATACATGCAGCAAGATTTGTCCCGGTCCTGGTAAGACGCATAAGCTTGCGGGCTTTGTATAACTAAAGAAAGTAGCTTGGCAATTTAGTGCACAACGTACCAGACAAAAAAAAAAAAAAAAAAAAAAAAAATATATATATATATATATATATATATATATATATATATATATACCTCAAAAATCCTAAATAATGACAAATTAAACATTAAAGCAGTTTACAAAACCCCAAAATTTAAAACACTCCAATTACCAACTTTGTCACTATTACCAAATAGAAGGCTCCTCAAATTACATGGCCAGACACAGGAATAGAGAACAACAACAACACAAGGATAAACCGAACCCGATACAGAAGCAGCAGGGCGCAAACACGCGCAGGAAGCAAACCAGTCATAATTATCACCCTCACAGCGGAGAGCAAGGTCAGTCTTTAGGAATTCCACAATTCCGCGTGGTCTCGGCACCGAAGCAACGATCTAAAAGTACCAATGATTCCGTACTTTTCTTGGATCCACCTACGATCCAAAGCTTTCATTTACTTTAAAGCAGCTAAATAGATGACAATGCCGATATTGACGCTCTCCTCCCAAGCAGCTCTCCAAGACTGCAGTACTGCAGTACCGAAACAAAGTGTAGACCACTCACAAAACTGATATACGCGCCGCGAACGTGCACCTTTCTAGAAATCTTGTGATCACTTCATACACCAAACTTGCGTAATTCTTCGTCCCAATCCGAAGTCAGAACAAATCACTTCTCAGCCCTTGAATGACCACACGATGACCGCCATCGGGACGACACCGGCCCTCCACACTAGGATCTTCGAGTCCACAGCGTTCCGTCCCCAACCGACTGCTTCCACGGGCACACCGACCAAGCAGCCTTGCCCACCGACACCGACGTCGTCGCTCCACACGCACCGTCCAAAGGTAACTTCCAGCCACCCCCTTCCATTCTCTCACCTCGCGGCGCGAGGGGAAGCCAACTCGCCAAAGATATGCTGCGACCGGAGGCTCCAGTCCGATCTCGATATTGACATAGCGGCGAGTTCTGAGAAAGCGTGTGATTTCAACAACAAAAAAATATTTAAATAGCGAGTCTTACCAGCTTACTCAGGTCGGCCATCATGAAGTCCAGCAAGACAATGCATTTTGTGGGGGATTTCTACAAATTTAAGTGTAGGACAACAATGCATCAAATCCACTAGTAGAACTATTGGGATAATTTTGAAATCCGACCAGATTTTGAATTTCCCACCATTTCATACATAGATCAATTGGCCTATGTCAGATAAATGGGGAGGGGCAACAGACACATTCCACATCATTACAAAGTGTTGCATTCATGATCTTTGGAACAAGTATTTATCTAATCTAATACAAGCAATACCATTTGCTCCTAAAGTGCAAACCTAAAGGGAATGGGTGATCTTGTATGACAATACCCTTTGTTCCAGAACAACAGAGGAGATTAGAACATGAAAAAGCACTTAAGAGAACAACAGGGACACTAGAGAAGAATAGGGGTTTTATGTATCGTATAATAACTGACAGGACAACATATGTCGTTCTTACAGCCTTATTTAAGTTAATAGGCAATGGTACATAACATGAAGTTTAATACAATACAGAGTATTTATTTAACCCTCAACATCCTCCCCAACCTGATGGATCGCCAGTGAGATGACCAGTTGCACCGGCCAAGTAATATTTCTTCCATCGAATAATCGAAGTGTTAAGATCCACACCATTCCATCTCTCCCTACTCTCGCTTCCACGTATATCTTGGTTGCTTATCATCTTGTAAGAGCAAAATGTCTCCCACTATGCGTTTAACCAGTTTCTCAAATCTATTCTTAAAATCATGTTGCAATTTTTCTCATAGCTTTGCTTCTCTTCTCAGATCCTTCTGCAGACTAAGTCTAGGACGTGTGGGCATAGTAGTTTACCGGTCTCTTGCTAAGAAATGGCTTCGTGTCAGTGCATCTGTTTCCCCATAAGCGATTGGTCGTGAGCTGATAGCGGTTTCAATTTCTGCTAAAAAGTCATAAATGTTTCTTCGTCTACTTACAGTAAATACTTTGAAGGCTATCAAAAATTTATCTGTGCTGTTATCTTGAACGAGTTCGAAGTGAGCCACGCAGAGTGACCGCGCGGTTTGAGGCGCCATGTCACGGACTGTGTGACCCCTCCCGCCGCAGGTTCGAGTCCTCCGTCGGGCGTGGGTGTGTGTGTTGTTCTTAGCATAAGTTAGTTTAAGTAGTGTATAAGTCAAGGAACCGAAGACCTAAGCAGTTTTAGGGACCGATGACCGTAGCAGTGTGGTCCCTTTAATCCCACAACCAACGAACCAACCAACCTAAGCAGTTTGGTCACTTAGGAATTTTGAAGTTCGAAGTGCAGAGCTCTTGTATTAGTACATGTAAATAGTAACATGTAACATTTTTGTAACAAAGTGCCGACGAAAAGCGTTCCTGCGAAAACTGAGCCTGTTCCTGCAAATGGCTTAGTGAATATAATACGGTCAGGTGGTAGAGGAGGTTCTCTCTCGCATCCTCGGGCACTTTGTCTTACAAGGGAGACAAGTGTGTATGACTACTTTTACTGTTTGTCTTCCCCTTAAAATTCAATACTCATACCGTAATTCAGTTACTACTATAGCAGTTCCTGTGTGGTGTAAGCGTATGTGATTTTCTCGAATAAGAACCGTGTAAATGGATGAGAACCTTGTAAGGGTAGTGGATGCTTTTCCAGTATATTTAAGCCCCCAAAGTGAAGTGGTCGTCCAAGTCGTATGAGTTCATCCTGAGGAAACAGGCAGTAACACCGTATCTTTCACTTCGCTGGAAACTCGATCTTGTTTTCAAGCGCATGGCATTCCGCTGGAAAGCTTTCCTGCTGGGGCATCCCTATGCAACTCCGTTTTTCTTATTCTAGCTCACAGACAGTGAATTTACCCTTCATATTTTCTGGATGTGTTACATTTTGAAAGAAAGGGAAAATCCTTACCATTATGTGCAACAGTTTCCAATAAGAACTGTATTTCGTTGCGTCAGTGGGACACACTCATTTATTAATAGCTAAGACTTGTTTGTATAGCTTTCGTGTCGCTCGTAATGTGTCACAAGAGATATGTACTTGAGGCTAAGTTTCAGGTTTCTGAGTTAGCCATGGAAGCCCATGCCACTATAATATGTAAGATTGTAATCTGTTGAAGTTTCACATGATAGCAAATTTGCCGCATTGTCTATGGTAGGGCAGTGTCTCTACTGTCATGGCGTTAAAATTTCATGGACGTCACTTACTGCACTAGCAACAAACGTCTGCCAGTGATTTGTATCTCTTCGTATCCAGGTAAGTGCCGCTATGTAATCGCTCCATATTATTGTGTTTGCGATGTCAAATCCGGAAGCCTGACAGAAATATCGCAGAAGACGTGAACTCAGTAGAGCAGCTAGTAATTCAAGACGCCGAAGCGTTACCCTTCCGACAGGAGAAATAGTCTTTACTCCCAACGAAGGGGACAATTATTTTTAGTGTCGGATGTTCAAATGTACCCTTTCTGAGGCATCAAAAAAAAAAAAAAAACGTAAATTTGTGAAAATTTGTGATTTTTGTTAGTACAAGTCTATCTGTGTGGGTACTCTTAATGACTGCAGATAGGTAAGTTGTGATGTCGAAAACTTCCATCGAGGAGCTACGTCGGGAGGCAAGGTCTCATTCCAGTGTATGCCTTTACACCATGTATATTGAAATAAGGTTGTTCCTATTATGGATATCAGTGGAAGATGCCAAGAAGGTCATAAAACACATATAGGTGCGGATCCATCTTGTAATTTATTGGTAGTGAAACGGCAATCGAAGAGGTTTGAATCTTATTCCGTATACCAGTCGATGCCTAACATTGTAGTATGTTCTTTAACTGACTGCTCTTCGTTTTCCAGTCTGGAATTTGTAGCCCATTTGGTCATTGGAAATTTTACTTGTTGGAACATACGTGACTCCTGATACTATACATATGTGCAACATTGACTTTCTCGTAGCTGGCAGCTAAGTGGTTAATGGAAATGCTTTTATCTATAATTATTATTGCAATAGAATAAATGCTTTTAAACATTGTAGCCAGTTCACGCAACTTTGCAAATGGGAGAAATGGACTACATGTGAGACCAAATGGTAAACGTGTAAATCTGTAATTGATGACATCATTTGGTGTTTAGCAAATTGCATCTTCTCCCTTCTAGACATAAAACCAGGAAAATCGCGTTAAATCTCTGTCCTTTTCATTCAGTGACTGTTGTAAGACTGCTTGACTTCAATTTCCAACAATAGCCTTTTGGTACACCCTGGAACGAATTGAAATTGATACTACTTCAGGCAACAAATTCTGTCCCGAATCTAGTGTGTCATTAAATGGCGTTGAATTATTTCCCCATGTAGAAGCATTAAATACAATTCCCTATTTTCCAATTTCCAGTCTTTGCCTTTTCACTGCGTAGTGAGGAAGGCAGAAAACATCATTCGAGGAATCCTGCATGCTGAAGCTTCCAGTGTGTTCATTCCGAATGTAAAGCAAAATATGAAGGTAACGCGTGTGACGCAAATGAAGATTACTAGAAAATTTTGTTTTTAACAACGTAAAAGGTCTTTCTGAGTTGCAAAAATTTGAAGAAAGGAACAGATCGGAATTTCATAGCTATGATACTAGCCTTCCAACCTTCTGCCATTGGGAACGCATTATGAAAGATCTGCAAGACGGCGGCATGTTTCGGTGAGAGTGATCATTCTTGTTCTTCTTTTATCCCTAGAAGCGACGCATGTCCTTGTCTACAGACGTCGAAACTTCGTTAAGGTGCACGTTGCTAACACTGACATTCCTAACAGTAATGACCAGCACTCACTGAAAGTCCATCCAAATCTATACGGAGGAAGAAATGTCGAATCAGTAAGGCGTATTGGTGGGTCGTCTCTTCTCATTTTCCAGTGTCTGTTCCTTTCCCCCTTCGAATCAGCAAATTGCAGCTTATGGATGTTAATATCTTGAGGAATACCATGAAGTGATGAATACTGGTTCCCACTTTCAAAGGAGGAAAAAATGGAGGTATTTTTGGCATAAACTCCTCTCAGCTTGAAATGAACAAGCCTGTGATTTGCTGACGTGAAACATGGACACTGAAGTCCTAAAACAGCTATTGGCTGTCGGTGATGACTCATATTACAAGCTGTTGAACAGATTGGTGTTAATGAAGCTTCATTGGCTCCCAGCGTCCAGTAAACAGCGCGTACGGTTTTTCAATCGAGTCGGACCTGTGATCTAAGCAGTGGCAGTTTGAAGATACGTGAAAGGAGGTCGTTCAACATTAATCTTCCCCACTGAGACTCGCGTTTCTTAATTGCCGATAGATATGTGATTATTCTTGCTGCATTCTTTTATGTTAAGTCCCCTCTTTGGAGACAAGAAACGGCGATGTGAGGTTTTAAATTTGTCGATCCTATCCTGGATGCTCGATGTGAACATACACTCTTGTGCCCAATGAAGATGTGAATCGGAAAACATGCAGTACTTCGACTGTTCTCATTTCGTCTTTCTACCTGGCTTCTCCCCTGTTGTATTCACCTGCAGAGTCGCAGCTGTGGATGTGAATATATCTGAAACGCTACAACTCTAATTCCGTTGGTTTCATGATGTGGCTTTCAGCAATTAACTCTCTGCTAGCTTGAGTAACCCACCGACTGATTATATCTTCCGAAAACGCAAGCAGAATTTTGGGTGCTAACATGCAGCCATAATCGTCTACATTTTCCCTGACGGCTCGTAAGTCTTGTATGAGTTTGTTAGATTCGATGAACGTTGTGTTTAGTGTACCTGTTGACGTATGTGACATAGGTTCCGTAGTTTCAAGGTAATCGAGATGAACCCGAATTATAAGGTTTCATCTCCGCAGCGAGACACTAATAGAGTTTCATTTCCTCATACGAATCCACAGTGTTGGAAATGCTTTCAACCAATTTCTTTGGCTCATCTTCTAAATATCACCGGCGGAAGACGTGCTTGCCTATAGTAGAAATCGTAGAACTTCTGTCGATGCATGACTGAAACTGTCTCCAAAATCGAGACCGCTTCTCCACTTCGCCTGAAAATAACACTGATATGATGGACGGAAGTTTGACATTATGTGTCACGGTCGTGAGAGTTACTGTCGCGGCTGAAGCTGGTGTCGGATATGTTATTGACGATGACAAACTAACCTTAGTCTTTCTAGATGCCCTCAAAACTGTCTACATATTCCTCGCACCTATTGACATCGGCGTAATTGTATCGGAAAGAAGATCGTTAACTGCATCGTCAAGCACTCTCAAATGATCAAACGTCTCTTGCAGTCGACTCCGAAAGTGCTCAAAATCTGTATCTTCTCATGTATCTCTTTCATCAGTTGCCGTTCTGAACCGTGTTGCAAGTGCTCTTTCAGTCTTTTCTGAAAGTATTTGTATGGAGAGTAGCCTTGTATGGAAATGAAACACCGACGATAAACAGTTTAGGCAAGAAGATAATAGAAGCTTTCGAAATGTGGTGCAACAGAAAATGCTGAAGATTATATGGTTAGGTCACGTAACTAATGAGGAAGTACTGAAAAGAATTGGGGAGAAGGGAAATTTGTGGCACAACTTGACTAGAAGAAGGTATCGGTTGGTATGACACTTTGTGAGCAATAAAGGGATCACCTATTTAGTATTGGAGGGCACCGTGGAAGGTAAAAATCGTAGAGCGAAACCAAGAAATGAATACACCAAACAGATTCAGATGGGTGTAGCTTGCAGTAGGTATTTGGAGGTAAAGAAGCTTGCACAGAATAGTGTAGCATGGAGAGCTGCATCAAACTAGTCTCTGGACTGAAGACCACAACAAAAACAACAACATAATAATGGACAGGACAACAAATATCATTCTCACAGCTTTATTTACATTACTAGTCAGAGATATGTAATACAAACATTAATACACTACAAAGTATGTATTTATACCCTAAAAGGGGGATTAGAGAACCACAGGGGGATTACAGAACAAGAGCAGTTCGTTCTGAAACAATAGTTGGGGAGGGAAGGTGGCTCCTTCCTTGACCCAGAACTGACATTACATGACTGCTTATATCTACATAACATAAACGACGTACGTGGCGTAAAATAAAGCAACAGCTTGCCAGCAATGAATTTGTAGTAGAGAGTAATGCAGAGAAAAGATGTAGCCAGAGAGTGAAATTGGTGCACAGGAAAGGAAAAAGGCATTGCAATACCTTGGACTCGATGCTGACTATGTAGGTAATCACATGAGAAATGTGAACTCTCTGGAGGACAGAGCTATGTACAAAGCCACGCAAAGAGTATGCTGATGTGCCTTCACGAGTTCTTAAATACAGGGACAGAAGAAGCGGAATACGCTGTAGGAGCATTAGAACTGCAGAATATATACGTATGGATTGTGTGTTTCGAGAAGGAAACATTGTGGGAAATGTCTTTAGGAAAAGTAGCTTGAAGCTCAAGAATAATGCCCAGCAGCAAAAGTTTCCATTTAAGATAAAAGAAAATAAAACAATGACGCTGAAGGATTCATTGCACGTATGTAGCCAGAAATGACTACAGCCAGTAATGCCATTTTTTGTTAGAATCAAAGGTGACGCAGAAGTGCTTGAATGTGATGCTGAACTACATTATACTTTTTCGGAACGAACTCAGTGTGTTGGATAGCCTTAATTTTTGATTAAAAGAAACCTTCCAGCTGTCTTAGCATATGATGTGGTGACTTCTACTGCAGCGCTCGCATCGTCTCCTGTTTCGAATATTGGCAGTTTCAGGTAACATTTGAAAATGCATTTACTGAAAAATTTTCAGAACGTACACGTTACTTCATCTATCATGGATAACTAAGAAATGAGTAACTACCGTAAGAGGCTCATAAATTAGGAAAACCATACAAAAACTTTAATTTTTTTAACAAAATGATATTTTACTACCATTGAGATGGAAACTGTAATTTTTATCGTGAAAGATGTTGAGGATGTAGTGTTCTAGACAGCACAGGACGAGATTTGAGCAGACAATATCTTTTTTCAGATGGTGTCACCTACGGGAACGTCTTTTCCAATGCAAGAAAACACGAGACATCTTCTGGTGGCCAGCAAACTGTTCATCGGGACATGCAAAATGTTTGGTCTAATGCCATTCACGGTGGATACGACAACGGCATCGCTGAATACATCCAAGAGCGACTTAGTCATCTCTGTTGTTGCCTGCACGTGTCAGCTAATTTCTGCTTGTGGATTACCGTATTTCCTTGTCCGTATTACGGAGCGACCATCTTCGATAGATATTGTTAACTTTTCAGTCACTTTAAATTTCTCTGCCTTATCTGCAGTATCTGTACTTACTGACCACTTATTAAATCGATGCAAATATGAAAAAATGCTTAAACTGATCGTGTCATGTGATAATATTATGAATACGTACTTGGACAGCAAACCTCAGACTGGAATGTTTGGGAAGATCGTAAAAATGCAGTTATTCGTATTGCTTTTCCCCTATCTATGGGTTTTTATGGGCCTGTTCGCTGTGAATACTAGTGCCCACCAGGTGTTATGTAGTTTACTTACCATAAATACTTTTGCGGTTGGGGTTCTGACGATTTTCAGGTTTTCAAACCTGCAGCTGATTGTAAAGAACAGAACTTCCGTTTTCAACATTTGTCTGCTTGGCGTGAGAGACGTAATTCGAGGTACACTATGCAGACGAATACCAATTTCGGAAAGATATGCATTATACGACAAGGGTCACATTAATATCGCAGGTTATAGCTACCTGCCATTCCACATCAGATCCCTGAGGAGAGTACATACAATGCTTTGTGAGCTGTCTCTCGTAGTGACTTCGGCTCACGAAAACTTTCTGGTGCTCTACCTGGTCACGCAGATACTTTCGGTTGTCTCGCAGCTGTACCTGATTTTCAGACACGATCTGTTCTTCGGCAGCAGAGCACCCTCAGGGGAGAAGTGCTTCTGGCTGGCGTACAACTTGAGCCTACTGTGCGTGCTGCTGGTTTCCGCCCACCTCACCAAGACGGAGGCGCGGCGGTCGGCTAGACTGAGCTCCCAGTTGCTGCTCGATAGCTCCCGGTCGGCACCTGGCGCGGTGGGCCGCGAGCTGCGGCTGCTAGTTCGCCAGGCGACCGCCAGGCGCCCAGTGGCGCTGCTGCTGGGGACGCTCGCCATGGACATGCGGTTTGTCATCACCTTCGTCTCCGCCGTCACCACCTACTGCACCGTGTTGCTCACCTTCCTGCCGCCAGGTGCGCTGCACGTCATTCCTACATTTGTCTTCATTAACGATGCATACTGAGGTGCGAAAAGTCATGGGATACCTCCTCATACACACTACTGGCCATTAAAATTGCAACACCAAGAAGAAATGCAGATGATAAATGAGTATTCATTGGACAAATATATTATACTAGAACTGACATGTGATTACATTTTCACTCATTTTGGGTGCATAGATCCTGAGAAATCAGTACCCAGAACAACCACCTCTCGCCATAATGATACGTCTGGGTATTGAGTCAAACAGAGCTTGGATGGCGTGTACAGGTACAGCTGCCCATGCAGCTTCAGCATGATACGACAGTTCATAAAGAGTTGTGACACGTATTGTGACGGGCCAGTTGTTCGGCCACCACTGACCAGACATTTTCAGTTGGTGAGATATCTGGAGAATGTGCTGCCCAGGGCAGCAGTCGAACATTTTCTGTATACAGGAAGGCCCGTACAGGACCTGCAACATGTGGTCGTGCATTATCCTGCTGAAATGTAGGGTTTCATAGGGATCGAATGAAGGGTAGAGCCACGGGTCGTAACATATCTGAAATGTAACGTCGACTGTTCAAAGTGCCGTCAATGCGAACAAGAGGTGACCGAGACGTGTAACCAATGGCACCCCATACCATCACGCCGGGTGATACGCCAATATGGTGATGACGAATACACGCTTCCAGTGTGTGTTGACCACGATGTCGCCAAACACGGATGCGACCATCATGATGCTATAAACAGACCTGGATTCATCCGAAAAAAAGACGTTTTGCCATTCGTGAACCCAGGTTCGTCGTCGAGTAGGCCTACACCATCGCAGGTGCTCCTTTCTGTAATGCAGCGTCAAGGATAACCGCAGCCATGGTCTCCGAGCTGATAGTCCATGCTGCTACAAACGTCGTCGAACTGTTCGTGCAGATGGTGTTTGTCTTGCAAACGTCTCCACCTGTTGACTCAGGGATCGAGACGTGGCTGCACGATCCGTTACAGCCATGCGGATAAGGTGCCTGTCATCTCGACTGCTAGTGATACGAGGCCGTTGGGATCCAGCAAGGCGTTCCGTATTACCCTCCTGAACGCACCGATTCCATATTCTGCTAACAGTCATTGGATCTCGACCAACGCGAGCAGCAATGTCGCGATACGATAAACCGCAATCGCGATAGGCTACAATCCGACCTTTATCAAAGTCGGAAACGTGATGGTACGCATTTCTCCTCCTTACACGAGGCATCAAAACAACGTTTCACCAGGCAACTCCGGTCAACTGCTATTTGTGTATGAGAAATCTGTTGGAAACTTTTCTCATGTCAGCAAGTTGTAGGTGTCGCAACCGGCGTCAACCTTGTGTGAATGCTCTGAAAAGCACTCATTTGCATTTCACAGTGTCTTCTTCCTGTCGGTTAAATTTCGCGTCTGTAGCACGTCATCTTCGTGGTGTAGCAATTTGAATGGCCAGTAGTGTACACGCCATTCAAAACAGATTCTAGTCGTCACAGACTTGATAAACACAGGTCATTACGGTGTTTAAGGGCGTCTTACACTATTCTTCCCGGAAAATAGTGGCAAGTTCAGGTAAAGAAGATGTAGATCTATAGAGATCACGCACCCCAAAGGTTAAATAATATTGAGATCTGGTATCTGTTGTGGCCAGCAGAGACACGATTATTCATCCTCGTGCTCACAAAACCAGTCCCGCACAACGCGATCTGTGTGACAAGGGGCCTTGTCTTGGAACACAGTATCATCACTGGAGAGCAAACTTTTACGATGAACCGGATAAGATACCCAAATTGATCAAATAACCCCTGGCAGTAATGCGGCCTTGAGGAGTAACCACGGGGCCAATGGGATACCACGATATGTCTGCCCATATCATCAGCGAACCACCGCCATTTTTAACTGTTGAGACATAAACTTGACCTGAATTGGAAACAGTGTGAAATAGGACTCATCGCACGAAATGACTTTGTTCCACTGCTTCACAGACCAAGTTTTATGGCCTCGGTACCACGTTTTCCTGTCACAGGCACTTCCATCGGTGATGAGTGGTTTTGGAATTCCAGCATGCCCTGCAGTTCATCGCTTACGGAGCTCGCGTCACTCTGGTTTGGTGCTGACAGGATCTGCGAGTGCAACATTCAGTTCTACAGTGATTTTTGAGGTGTCGTCCACATATTTTTCCTCGTAATCCTCTTCAATGATTGTCTGTCAGAATCACAGAAGACCACTTTAGTCCGTGTTATGACTTAGCGGGACGTTTTTCCTCTTTTGTCTATACGGTATAAATCTTCCATATACCGAGCGAGGTGGCGCGGTGGTTAGCACACTGGACTCGCATTCGGGAGGACGACGGTTCAATCCAGCGTCCGGCCATCCTGATTTAGGTTTTCCGTGATTTCCCTAAATCGCTTCAGGCAAATGCCGGAATGGTTCCTTTGAAAGGGCACGGCCGATTTCCTTCCCCGTCCTTCCCTAATCCGATGAGACCGATGACCTCGCAGTTTGGTCTCTTCCCCCAAAACAACCCAACGCAAATCTTCGATACGGTGCCTTTTGAAACACCAAACTCGTCGGCTACCTTGTTTACAGGATCACCCAGAATATGAACACCAGCAATGTGCCCACATTCGCATTCACTTAGCTTCGACATAATGCACTCACAACTACACGGAACAGTGTCCTGGGAACGCCTAACACTTGTAAGTGAATTGAGGACGTTCCAGATGTGCCGTTACTGGCCAAATAAAACAGCGCAACAATACAACAATGAGACCTGCTTGCTTGCCTAGGATCTGATTTATGATCAGACATGAATTTCTCGCCGTGTTCCCAATTTCTTTCCCAACCCCTGTACGAAGAGGCATGCCATGCAGCTGATTAAAAGTTATTTTAAAACACGTAGATGTTTCGATTTATCATTTCCAGGGTGCTCTATGTGGTCGTCCTGTTAGCTTTTGTGGTTGCTGGAATTGGTAGCATTTATCTGGGACGCGGGGTTTTTGAGCCTGCAGATAATGGGTCAGTCTTCCTGTAACTTACCTAAATGAATTGTGGCCGAGACCTACGTGACTGGCTTAAGGCCTTGTGGGTTTACCATGGCTGCTGATGTTTTCCAACGTCCTCTCAAAGAAATTGTTTTAAAGGGCGTGGAAGGCAGCAGCATTATACGGAACAGTGCCGTTAATGGTAGCAAGAAACGGCCAATTAAATAGTCTGTATTCAGCCCGTGGGGCGGACTGGCATAAAGGCCCAGATGTATAGCTATTTTCTGGAGTGTTTGGGAATCCTTGTGAGACTAGAACGCAAGTACTCCCTGGGGCGACGGTGGCGTCTTCAAGTGCAAATCAGGAGCTATTGGGCAGCCATTAAGGGTGAAGGCAGGGAATCGCGGCCCATTTGGGGGGGGGGGGGGGGTGAACTTCAGTGGTCAGTAAACTTATTCCTCCTGCCCAGAAAGTTTTGAGCAGTTTCGCAGTGCGTCACCGGAAGCGTGGAATTTAGAGATTTGCCGGTTTATTGGTGACTAGTACAGTCTTGTGAGCGTCCACGTACTCGTTAGGTAGACAGGGTGGATTGTGGAGCCGTTTGTTAGTTGTGGATGGTCTTTAATGGATGAGGCAGACTTGACGAGTTTCAATAAAAGACATTAAATTCTATCAATTAATGATTTTAAATTAGACGTACTAAGTTGTTCGAACCCTGCTAGTGGACTATTTTCACTGCTAGCTTTTGGTCATCAAGGGAAGGAGAGGTGATGGTGTAAGGTTCCTGATTACCACTGTTTGTGCCAATGACTCCAACTCAATTCAGAATCACTCGGCAGTGTCTGATAAAGTGAGGGTATGTGACGCCGTCGATGATGATCCGCCCGTCGAAGGGAACGTTAAGGTCACCGGTCTCCCAGCTGCTGTTCGGCACTCGGTTTAACCGTCTCTTCTTTTCGCCACAGCAACACAAAACCCGACGCTACACTGTGCTAGCAGCCGTCACAGTCGTCCGCACGACGAAGATACACGCTTGTTACAACATAATAGGTCGGAGGAATGCAATAGTGAGCGACCCCCAGTATAACCTCGGAATAAGCGGCTACCCTACACTCACTACCTGAGTATAGAACAGCTTTAAATTTTCTCTGTAGGCTGTCAACAATTACCAGCTTTTCATTTAAAATTATGAAGTTGTTCTGTCATGAATCAGTTAACATTTTTTCAGTGGAAACTTGCGGCAAGGTGTCTACGTGTGTGTCCTCCTTTTTGAGATTAGGTTGCTTTCCTGTTTTTCTGAAGGAGGACATTGTCGGTAGCCGTTCAGCACGGTGTAGCGCGTTTTTTGCGTTGCTCGTTTTCCAATTTCATGGCTTGGTTTGGAATTATTTTGAATGCAATTGAGTTGCTGCAGGACACTAATATTCTGATATATGAGTAGTAACGTTTTTAGCTTCTGTCTCGCGGATCAAAGTGAGGCTGGCGACCCTACTTTAGTCATCTACATATACATCTACATCATATTCCCCATGCCACCACCATTGGAAGAGTGATTGTCGTAAGCCTCTGTATTTGCTCTAATATCTTCAATTTTCACGTCTCGAGATGTTATTGTGTGTGGGGGGGGGGGGGGTGGAGGCGGAGGGGGGGAGAGAGTAATATGTTAACCGACTCTTCCCCGAAATTGTTTTCGGAAAATTTCAGTAGTAAGCCTCTCTTTGATGCACAACGTTAAAGTCTGCCACTGGAGTTTGTTTAGCATATCTGTAACGCTCTCGCGCAAGCTAACACGTGAAACTACCCACGTTTCGATCACTGTTACAAGTGACCTTCTTCAGGGTCACTTTCAGTTTTACATATTTACATATTTACAGAAAAAATTTCTTGACTGTGACAACGACCACGGAAGCCTACTTTTATACATATTCAACCAACCTGCATGGCCAGGAAGTCTACGAAACATCAGGCGGTTGGAAACGCTGCTGCTAAGAAGATGTAAACTGCTGAATGATACTGCCTTTTTGAAGAGGTGCACGGACACTGGTGTAGTGTCAGAATTCTTATGGCTGACGTCCCATATAAAATCGAACAAGGCGAAGAATACCTGTGTACAAGCCAGCAAAGCTTTGTTACAGGTGAGGATCCGCCACATTCGAGCAAGTGTTGACACAAACAACAGGAAACTTTGTAAACTGCATCTCTTCCTTGGTGGAAGTCTGGACGTGAATGACTGGGAGAAGATCGGCATGTTAACCTTTCAACAGGCTACAAGACCGATCGATAGTACCGACACCCATCAAATGAGGAAGCTCGACAAACTACAGCAGGAAACCAACGAGGCAGGGCTGATGCTGAGCACTCGACGGACGGTGGTTAACCTTTCCAGCCACATCTTAAGCGATGCAGCCACACAAATTCTGGATAAAAGGATGACTTTCGCAGTGGCACAAAACGAGTTCCGAAAGAAGGCGTCAACGAATCTGTCGAGGCTTCGATTCGTCATTTACCCGAAGTTGGGGCGGAGAAGGTTAGACAACAAACGGTACGGGTCCTGCCTCATGCATTACAAATCGTGACCCACTCATACAGTTATAACTGGTGGAGACTTCAATCTACCCTCGATTTGTTGGCGAAAATACATGTTCAAAGCCGGTGGTAGACAGAAAACATCTTCCGAAATTGTACTAAATGCTTTCTCTGTGATTATTTTGCGTTTATTCTTAGTACTTTGGTTTGTATGGTTTTCAGCCTCGCTACAATGACCTTGTGTTCACTAATCCCTGTATCCGTCATGACGCTCTCTATTCTATCAGGATTATTTCTGGCTAAGAGGTCAAGTGTGTATTCGCAACCGTTTATAATTCGTGGGGGCTCATGAACTAATTGTTCAAAGTAAAACAGCAGATAAAAATTCGCTTGATGCCTTCCTAAGAGAGAGTCTCCATTCCTTCCGAGCTAACTATGTAAGTGTAGGCCAGATATGGTTCAAATTCAAAGGTACAGTATCGACAGCTTTAGATAGATTCATACCGCATAAGTTAATAAGAGACGGGACTGATCCACCAAGGTACACAAAACACGACAGAACACTGTTGCAGCGGCAACGAAAAAAGCAAGCCAAATTCAGAAGAACGCCAAATCCCAAAGACTGGCTATGTTTCACGGAAACTCGAAATTTAGCGCGGACGTCAATGCGAGATTCTTTTAATAGTTCCCACAATGAAACATTGTCTCAAAATATGCTAGAAAACCCAAAGAGATTCTGGTCGCATGTAAAGTACAGCAGTGGCAAAAGACAGTCAATAGCGATAGCTATGGAAATTTTACCTATGATGGTGCCACTAAATCGGAATTACTAAATACAGTTTTCCGTAGTTCCTTCACGAAAGAAGACGAAGTAAATATTCCATAATTCGAAACCAGAATAGCTGTTAGCATGAGTGACCTAAAATTAGATATCTTACGTGTTACGAAAAAACTCAAATAACTTAAGAAGGGCAAGTCTTTTGGTCCAGATGGTATATCAATCAGGTTCTTTTCAGACACAATAGCGCCTTTCTTAGCAATCATATACAACCGCTCACTTGACGAAAAGTCTATTACTAAAGACTGGAAAGTAGCACAGGTCACACCAATATTCAAGAAAGGAAATAGAAGTAATCCATTGAATTACAGACCCATACCACCGACCTCAATTTGCAGTAGGATTTTGAAGCATATACTGTACTCGACCATTATGAAACACCTTGAAGAAAATGACTAATTGATATGTAAACAACACGGATTCAAAAAATATCGTGGAACACAGCAAGCTCTTTATTCCCATGAAATAATGAGTGCTGTCGACAAGGGATCTCAGATCGATTCCATGTTCCTAGATTTCTAGAAGGCATTTGATACCTTTCGTCACAAGCGACTGTTAGTCAAATTGCGTGCATATGGAGTATCGTCTCAGTTGTTTGACTGGATTCGTAATTTTCTCTCAGAGAGGTCACTGTTCGTAGTGATCGGCTGTAAATCATCGAGTAGAAGTGATATCTGGCGTTCCCCATGGTGGTGTCATAGGCCCTCTGCTGTTCCTGATTAACCTAAATGATCTAGGTGATAATCTGAGCAGTCTCCTTAGATTGTTTGCAGATGACCCTGTAATTTACCGTCTAGTAAAATCATCAGATAATCAATTCCAATTACAAAATGATCTAGAGAGAATTTCTGTATGGTGCGAAAAGTGGCAAATGGCACTAAACAAAGAAAAGTGTGTTAAAAGAAATCTGATAAATTTTGGGTATACGGTAATTCACACAAATCTAAGGGCTGTCAATTCGACTAAATACCTAGGAATTACAATTACGAGCAACTTAAATTGGAAAGACCACAAGGCGAAACAAAGACTACGCTTTGTTGGCAGAACACTTAGAAGATGTGACAAACCCACTAAAGAGACAGCCTACATTACACCTGTCCGTCCTCTGCTGGAATATTGCTGTGCAGTGTGGGATCTTTACCAGGTAGGATAGACGGAAGACATACAAAAATTCAAAGCAGGGCAGTTCATTTCGTGTCATCGCACAACAGGGGTGAGAGTGTCACTGATATGATACGGGAGTTTCCTTTTTCCCACGCGCCATTTAAGAGTAGAGCGGTAGAGAAGTATTATGAAAATGGTTCGATGAACCCCCTGCCAGGAACTTAACTGTGAATTGCAGAGTAACCATGTAGCTGTAGATGTAGCACAAAATATCAGCATGGAGGAACGTCATGATATCGCGGAACTGAAGACCACCTCTCATTTAGCAATAACACGAGCAGACAAGGGAAATGCGACCGTTCTGTTGAAACGGAAGATCATAACAAACGAAAAAATGGAGGATCTCCTGAGTAAACCTAATTATTATAAACTTTAGGGAGATCCGACAGCCAAGATAATCATATCGACGCAAGCACTGCTAAAGCAAACTATAACGAATTTTGACAAGGCCAGAAGACTCATTCCACAAGTTCCACAGGCACCAAAGTTATATGGTGTGTCGAAGGTCCATAAAGAGGCCTTTGCTTTAAGACAGATTGGGTGTGCCATTAATTCACCGACGTACACTCTAGCAAAGGGACTGGCTCCAAATATCCGACATTTGGCGACCCACACAAATTCCTACGTTAACGACTCCACCCATTTTGTATAACTGTTAAAAGAAAAATGTATCCCGGCCACCGACCTGATGGTTAGCTTCGACGTGAAGTTTTTATTCACGAATGTACCGGTACAAGACGCCATGAACATCTCAGAGGAACTCGTAGCACCCGATATCTGCGAGTTAGTGCGCCACTGTTTAACGACCACGTACTTCAGGTGGAAAGGGAAATTCTACGAACAGACAGATGGTGTAGCTATGGACTCCCCTCTCGCGCCTATTGCAGCAGACATCTTCATGAAAGCATTTGACGAAACAGTACTCCAGTCCGCACCATTACGCCCAGAATGTAGGCTCTGATATGTTATTGATACCTTCATTCTCTGGCCACATGGCGAGGAAGCACTAAGAAATTTCCACCAATATCTCAACCAGCAGCACAGCAGTATCCTATTCACTATGGAGACAGAAAAGAATGAGGTGGTGTCTTCCCTCGACTTGGAAGTTTAGAGAAAGCTTGATGGTAAACTTGGTCATAGAGTATATAGGAAGCCAACAAGTACTGACAGATACCTACATGCCTCCTCTCATCATCCGCCATGCGCACTTTAACGGAGGGGGCTCACAGCATGAGCGATAAGGAACATCTAAGGGATGAACTACTAACCCTGGAGTTTTGGTGTCAGTGGGAATGGGATGAAACCACTAGATAAAACTATGGCGACAAAGAATGAAGGCAACAGAGGAGAGCAGGAGGCACAAACTATCGCTCTATTGCCATACGTTCCAGGGTGGGCAAAATTCTCCACCGAGCAGGCGTCAAGCCGATTTTCCGAAGCAGCAACAGAATAAAAGATGTTCTTCGTACGACTTCCAGAACACCTACGACCATGTCTGGTATCCCAGGCTCCTCTTTAAACTCCAGATCTACGTTCTTCCCATCAATTTCGTCCATCTAAATGCTTCCTTCCTCTCCCATCGCACCTCCTATGTCACTATCCACAATACCCACTCCCGTACTTCCTCTCTCAATGGCATCGTGCCACAAGGTTCTGTCCTTTCCCCTCTCCTCTGTCTCCTGTATACTGTCAATTTGCCCAAACCTCCCTTGCCTGTACATATCCTCCAATTTTCTGATGACACCGCCTTCCTGGCCCTTTATCTTACCTTTCAATGGTCCCAACGAACCCTTCAAACCCTCTTCGAGCAGTTCACCACCTGGTACAACCAGTGGCTCCTTCACATCAACCCTTCCAAGACCCAGTCAGATATTGAAGCACCCACTCCTTCCGAATCCACGATTTTTGCCTCACAATTTATGGTCGTCCTATCCTCTTCACTCCTACCATGAAATACCTTGGTCTCACCCTCGACTGTCACCTCACCTGGACTCCCCATCTCCTTACAATCCAACACAAATCCCACAATAGATTCTGCCTCCTGAAACTCCTGTCTGGCCGGACATGGGGATTGCTTCCTTCCACCATCCTTCACAAATCATTGATCCACCCTATCCCCTGTTATGCTAGCATTCCTGTAGTGTTGGCAGAAGCGCCAACACTGGGTTGCTAGAGGAGGCCGAAATGCACGCGTTTAATTACACGCTGACTGGCGTGAGGTCTGCAACAGGACAATATCTTGAGAATTGCAAATAAAGTACGTAGTTGATATAGTACTTAACTTTAATCCAGAATTGTAGAACGTCTCTCGTTACGGTACATGCTTCATAATATTAATTATCAATTGAATACGGTGCCTTGCTAGATCGTAGCAAATGTAGCTGAAGGCTATGCTAACTATCGTCTCGGCAAATGAGAGCGTATTTGTCAGTGAACCTTTGCTATTAACGTCGGCTGTACAACTGGGGCGAGTGCCAGGACGTCTCTCTAGACCTGCCGTGTGGTGGCGCTCGGTCTGCAATTACTGACAGTGGCGACACGCGGGTCCGGTGTATACTAATGGACCGCGGCCGATTTAAAGGCTACCACCTAGCAAGTGTGGTGTCTGGCGGTGACACCACAATTCCACTCCACCCAGATTCTACAAAGCCTTCCAAATCCTTGAACATCATGCACTCCATCTCGCCTTCTGTATCTCGTCCTTTGTATCCACCTCATGTCGCACACACAGATCCTCTATTACATCATCGCCTTCCAACATCTTCTCCTCAAACACATCCGCACCCTGTACATCAACCGCCGCCCCAATCCCCTGGCGTCTTCTGCCCCTCTAACCCCAGCCCCTTATGCCCCTTTTATAATGGTGTCCTGCCCTCTCTCCATCTCCACACCCTCCATCTCCTAACCCAACACAACTTCCAGCACCTACCCCTCCTGGATGATTAGCTTTGCCTTGACAGCTACCCCTCCTATCAACTCTAACGTCCCCCCTAGCTCTCTTCAGGCCCCTTGTCCTCTATTTTTCCCTTCCCCTGAGAGGTGTTTTCCTCCCTCCTCCACCCCCTCTCCTTTCAGTGCACCCTTTCTGCATCTCTGCGCTCCCTCCTGACTTGCGTTCCCTATCCATCTCTCACCCTGCCCGTCTCCTGCCCCTTGGTGTACCTCTCGACCCCCTTTCTTTTCATCCCACAGGTCACTCCTGCCAGTTTTTACTATTCGTCATGTGTGCCCCGTCTCGTGCAACGGTTTTTAAAGTGTCGTGGTTCTGGTGTTTTGAACTGTGACCAACTTTTAACTTGTGCATGCGAATTCAGTGTATTTTTGTGCTATGCACATCACCAACTGTATTTTTTATCTTTATGTGGTACAGTAAACATCTCCTAGTAAGTGTATATTTTAACTCCCATTGTCTCCCCTTATTTCTGTTCTTATGTCCCCATTTTTATCGCCTTTTATATATATCACTCGATCTTTTTATTTGTACTGTCACTCGGCTGAAGAGCAAACCGGTGGACTGTGCCACTGACAGCCCTCCCCTGCCTATATGTCGCCAGGAAATAAAATTACAAGAAAGGAAAGAAATCATTTACCAGTAAACGAAAACACGCTGAAGAAACGTCGGTAGTTTTACATATTGACAATGCAGTCACAAACCCAGAAAAACTTTACTGGCAGCGAAAATGGCTGCGGAAGCCTACCCACCTGCCACCCTACACATACACACCCACACACACACACCCACATACACACACACACACACAACCACACACACACACACACACACAAGCGCGCGTACGACTGACATTTATTCCAACGATAGTGCTGTACCAATACAATGCATCGAATAGAACACAGTCATTTAGGGTATGTAGTTTCTCAAAGCAATAAGTTATCAGAAATACTAAATACGATATCAAGGCTATCGCAGAAATTACTTAAAAATAAACCTATTAAGATAAGTTGCATCAGTGTCTTAATGATGTGACTAAAATTGTTAATATAGGTTACATCAGTGCATAAAGTGATTTGCATCATTCTTTAGTTACAGGTACTGAGAACGTACAACAAATACGAGTACAAGAGAGTGCCGACGGCTCAACTCATTGATGTCTGGGCGTTGTCTTCAGGAGCCCAATCCAGGAATTGCACCTTCATAAATTGTTAAGTGAACTGTCTCAGCTATCAATATAGAAGCTGCGAGACTATACTTTTGTTTACAACCTTTGGTCTTGTTCCAGTTTTTATTGACAAGTAATGCTTCATATCTCTCGGTACATATGTAGTCTTTCATCAAACTGCAGTGATTCATCAATTATTTCACACACGTTGTGACGCAACTTCTGTGATTAACCACCAGTGAATCAAGAAATATATCAACTGATACAGAAAACTTAAATAACGCACACATTTTTCTAAGAATGGAATGTAAATTGACGACTATATATAAATTCTCTGTTCATTATTCATATCTGTAAAGTAATACCTTTAGCTACAGAAGCAATAATAAAGCTGCAAGTGATAGTTGTGAAGCCTTGTTCGTTAATACACAACTTATAACATGGTGTCGAGACCCAGAATCCTGTGTTACGGTGGCGTGGGACTGCAGCTGCAAGACGGAAAACTAGTGCCGAGTGCGACACGTAGTCAGATGGAGGTAAGCGCGGAGACGGCTATAGCAGAGCAGCCTGCAGTTACATTACATTGGCACAGATGTTAAATAGGGCGCTTTAGAGTTCTGGCAAATGCATACTGAATGAACTTCGCAATTCAAACTGTTCAAATGTGTGTGAATTCCTAAGTGACCAAACTGCTGAGGTCATCGGTCCCTAGGATTACACACTGCTTAAACTAACTTATGCTAAGAACAACACACACACCCATGCCCGAGGGAGGACTCGAACATCCGACTGGAGGGGCCGCGCAATCCGTGACATGGCGCCTATAATAGCGCGGCCACCCCGCGCGGCGATCTTCACAATTACTGTGAAGTTCATACATAGGCAAAGCCAACTGTGCCATTCTTACTGTGGAATCTACATCTACATCTACGTATGTACTGCGCAAGCCACCGTACGGTACGTAGCGGAGGGTAACCTGTACCACTACTAATGATTTCCTTTCCTGTTCCACTCGCAAAAAGAGTGAGGGAAAAACTGCTACCTATATACCTCCGTACGAGCCCCCATTTTTTAGTCTTCTTGGTCCTGACACAAAATGTACGTGGGAGGCAGTAGAATCGTTCTGCAGTCCTCTTCCAATGCCGTTCTCTAAATTTTCTCAGTGGTGTTCCTAGGAGAGAACGTCATCGGGCTCTAGGTAAGAGCGCCAACGGCTTAACGTGGTAGTGTCTGGGCATTGTTTTCGGGAGACAAGCACAGGATAATATCGATAACAGAAGCAGCGAGGGTTTAAACAATGAACCATGTGCCAAGCCGTGCAATACTTGTATAGTTATACAGTCTTTGAATGATCGCTTTAACGGTAATCCGAGATAGCGCCATCTGTTGACAGTAATTTGGCACTACATTATTTGAATGTTCGTGTGCGACAGTATTTCTAGACACGACAGCAGAGAAAGATAAAAAAGGTCTGTGAAATTTCAAAAGGAAATGAGACTGAAAGGACTATACTAACACTGTTCAGTACGGCTGACTACATTACCCACCTATCCCAAACCCACTATATTAGATGATATCTGAAGTAGTCACAGACTTAATAAAGAAAGGGAAGAAAGAATAACTTCACGAACTCAGAAACTAGCATGAAGCCCAGCGTCCTGAGAGGCAGCCTGTCAAATACCGAGTTGGAGATACTATCCTCTTACAGGAAGACATTAAGCTGGTTTGCAAGAAAGCCCACTTAATTGAAATGAGACTAGGAGAAGAGGTACAGAGTGGTGTAGCTGAAGCATGGAATCTACTTATTAGTCGACAGGACTTACATTATTTCTGAAGTGAATAATTAGAAGTTAAATGTAGGTAGATGTATCCTGTTCATTGGGAAAATGCAAGTATATTTTACAGAAGTAGGAAAAACCCAAGGGCAAGATACATCTTGTTTTTCACTGCGAGTCAGCGTTCGCCTGTTCGCGACAAATCTCAGCTATTCTGAGGCAGCTTTCCCAGTCCCCTACCGTCTCGACCTTTTTTACTCACACCATATGTTAGCTGCATGTAGAGTATTGTGCTACTTGAAGAGTCTATTATCGACATGTCTTCCACTGAAAGTGAAGATGCCGACAAGACGACAGCTAACAATCTGAGCACATGATTGTGCTGCAAAAAATTCAAAATACGTAACGTAGTGTCAAAAAAGAAGAATGCAGGGAATACTATTGGACAGCAATACTCCCGCGGATTTAGCAAACATTACACTGGTAGACAGCTTGATAAACTGTGCACGAATACGAATAATAAAATAAAAAAGAAAATCAATATGAAGGAAACAGGAAATAAACCGATAAAACTTAAATCTGGGAAAAGAATTTGCAGGTATTCCACGCATAGAAAAATAATCCTTTTTTAGAAACGTTGTAGGAGCTATTTTGGTTAGCGTCAAAAAAGTCAGTATAAATTTGAAAATTTAATAAACCACGGAATAATGTAGATAGAGAGGTAAAAATTGACACACATGCTTGGAATGACATGGGGTTTTACTAGAAGCAAAAAAACAAAAAACAAAGTGTTGCTAGACGCGTGAAAGACCTCTTGCGCGCGTCGTTTGGTGATGATCGTGTGCTCAGCCGCCACTTTCGTCATGCTTGGCCTCCCAGGTTCCCAGACCTCAGTCTGTGCGATTATTGGCTTTGGGGTTACCTGAAGTCGCAAGGGTATCGTGATTGACCGACATCTCTAGGGGTGCTGAAAGACAACATCCGACGCCAATGCCTCACCATAACTCCGAACATGCTTTACAGTGCTGTTCACGACATTGTTCCTAGACTACAGCTATAGTTGAGGAATGATGGTGGACATATTGAGCATTTCCTGTAAAGAACATCATCTTTGCTTTGTTATTCTAATTATTGCTACACTGATCAGATGAAGCGCCATCTGTCGGACATTTTTTTAACGTTTGTATTTTTTTGGTTCTAATAAAATCCCATGTCATTCCAAGAATGTGTGTCAATTTGTACCTCTCTATCTACATTATCACGTGATTTACTCAGTTTTCAAATTTATACTGACTTTTTTATCACCCTGTACATTCGACCTGGACAGAAAATCCTTATAGCAAATTGAACTGAGGAAACGAAAGACTTGCCGTCATCCCAATTTCAGAGACTTTTGTTATTGAGACAATTCTAAATACATAATCTTCAAATAGAAAACAGAAAGAAAAAGCTATAAAATTAGCAGAGGAGATATCTACTCGAACGAAGATATGAAACATAAGTGTTGTATTGCAAACGCTTCGCATTGCTGTATCCTTTCCTTTCCTTTTCTTTATTTCCCAATATAAATAAATAAAAATAATTTGGACATTTCTCTTGTGCTCTTATAATTACGTGATTTTAAATTATAATTACAGTACTTATACATCCCTTATTACATCTCAACAGCACACAATTAAACCAAGAGGAAAAAACCTAAATAAATCCGAACATTTGCTATCGCTTGTGTTAAGAACGAAATTTGTTTCCATTGCTTTCCACTTGTCTGTCAGTAGGCTTGTGTTCATCATAAATCTCACTTTCGTGTTCGTCTTCTTTTTCTTCTACTTCTTCAGCTCCTATTTCTGCGTCTTTCCTCTCCTTCAAATGATATTGGAAGCGATCTTTCAGGTACATACAGCTGCTGTGCAGTGCTGCGCCCGTCACTACCGCTCTTTTCTGGTATGTGTCAAATTTAATCGTCGCTAATCAGCGTTTCTTACTGGCTTCAATGGAGTGTCTAACCATGGAGAGGTTACCATACACTAAATTATCAAAAAGGAAGCATGCCCGTTGTGTATTGAAATTATATTTGTAATTGGGCTATGTCTCCATACTCCAGCGTCTAGGACGCTTCCATACCATTCTGCACTTACGCCAGTAAATTTATCACCAGCCTACGGTGAACTGCACAATAATACGGACTTAGTCCTCGCGACCTATGTATTCATCACCATGTAATGCTCAATGCTCGTCTTCTGCTTTCTGTTTGGGCAGAACCCAAATCCCAGTAGAAATGTTTTTCACCATTCTAACTTAGCCGCATTAATTTCCATCATATGGGGAAACGGGAAATGAATCCAGTTGTAAGCTTTTAAAACTACCTGAGCCATCACATCGTTCACTTTTTTACATACTGTTGTCCAGTGAACCCTAAAATCCTCGGCCATATCAGTCTGGAATTCATACAACGAAAAAGTATCTCCATCCGTTTTCGGAAAACCAAGGTTCTCCGCGTGTTTAATCACATCCTAGCATAAATCCAGAAATTGAAAAGTCTGTATTTTCAGTTTCAAATTGTAACACTTCTTTACATCAATTAACATCCCTCAGAAACTGGTAACGTTTCTCCTGTCTGACCGGCAGCAACATCGCCATGGCGCGAAGAGTGCCCCAGTACTGTCTAACGAGTAATATAGAAATACCTCAGTGTGAAAACTAGATTCTAATCTTGACTCACAGCTTATATCTGGCCCACCAGAAAAAAACAAGATATATCTTGGCATATTAGAATCTACAACGATTTTTCACAAACAACTTAGATACAACTCGTTTTTATTCATATCAGTCAACAGACAGCTGGCGGAGGAAATATTATTCGATCTGTGCAACTACTTATTCCGCTTCAGATGGACCAGAGTGGAGGGGATGCTATAAACAGATTCTATTTTCATATATGTAACGTAATATCTTTGATTGTAGAAGTAATAATATAGCTATAACAATATACATGTGGTGACGTATGCACGAGTCCACGATGTATGACAAAGATACATACGTATTCTAATTAGACTATTTCAAAGTGTCTGTTACTTCCTTAGCTTACTTTGTTATAAGAATACGACGAGGGCTATTCGAAAAGTGATTTGACCGGCGCGAAGTCGAAACCACAGTGAAAATCCGATGAGGCTTTGCACAGATGTGTTGGGCAGCGTCTCTACTATGGCTGTCGATCGCGTCTCGTCGTTCTTTTCAGTTCTGAGCGCATGGTGAGCACTTAAAAATGCTTACATAAATATTGTCTGCCGCTAAGTATGAGGCCCTCCTGAGAGGTTTCGCCTTATATCATTCAGCCCACATAACGTAACTGTTAGGCGTTTCCTTCTATGTGCCAGTTCTCGGCGCCACGTTGAAAGGGTAATGAGGAAACTCCTGCAGCGTTTGCAATGCGAACTGTTTGATGAACCACAAAAGAGCCGGTAACTGGCTTCCCTTTAGTTTCATCTCTGCTCACGTGAATCACTGGCTATGAAGACCACATACTCGCACAAACAAAAAACTGTGGAACAGCGTAGAGAATTACCTAAAACACAACCGACTGCATTCTGTCTTCTGTCACGAGGATATTGGAAAGTTTGTAGAACGCTATGACTAATGTCTAATTCGAAGCGATGACTCTGTAGAGAAGTAGGTGGAATGTGTAGCTAATTGTTGGAAAAAAAAAATAGAAATTGGTTACCATTTCACGACCGCTCGGGTCTTGCTTTCCGAATAGCCCTCGTATAACCAGGTGCAAGCAATATTTATTTTGTCTTTCTTAATATATCTCAAGATCAATACGAATTTGTCGCCAGTGTCTACTCTAAGACAGGAGTTTTTTTTAACAGAACTTAATACATCATGTAGAAGGAAACTTTGGTCGCAGAAGTACTACAAGTCACAAACAGAAAAAGAAAATATAGCAATCTTCCTGGAGAGCTAGAAACAGAGCAATGTAAGTCACTCAGACATAAAGTAAAAATTCGAAACTTAACCTACAATGAGTACCTTATCGCGCCAAACGAATGAAAACTACACATGCAGATAACATCACATTTCGAGTCATGAATGTGCCTTCAGTCACTCAGGAAAAACGTAAGATTTATGAAACCCACTTGAACTCAATGACACGACTACATGTGTGATCAAAAGTATCCGGACACCTGGCTGAAAATAACTTACGAGTTTGTGACGCCCGCCATCGGTAATGCTGGAATTCAATAGGGTGTTGGTCTACCCTTAGCCTTGATGACAGCTTCCACTCTCACAGGCATACGTTCAGTCAGGTGCTGGAAGGTTTCTTGGGAAATGGCAGCCCATTCTTCACGGAGTGCTGCACTGAGGAGAGGTATCGATGTCGGTGCAGGTGGAACGTCGTATCCTTTTACTTGATATTGATTGCAACACTTAAAACGTTTTTATCATTAATGAAATGTAAACATAATAAATTCATCGAAACAGAAGCACCACTATAAAAATTAGCTTCCCCCAATCGGACTAACAACAAATCTATCATTATCGAAATGATAGCAAATACTCAGTAATCACTTTTACCAAAAAATGAAAAGAAGAAGCACATAGAATTCTCCACTTAAATCAATTAATGATTCCCCAACACATACTTGCATTCTGGGTTTTACATTGAATGCTCTACGAATTTGTTGCGGGGAAAATCAATTCTTTTTAAAAATGCTCTTCAGGTATGTGAGGTCATCTTGCAAATTATCTTCATCGGATATACAATGCGCCCTATGCACTAAGGTCTTAAGGACACCTATGGTCTGTGAAGGGTGATGGCAGCTACTGGCATATACATATAGATTTGTGTGAGTTGGTTTCCGATACACGACATGTACTAATGTGCCATCAACTTTACGGCGAACGAGAACATCCAAAAACGGGAAGCAGCAGTCTTTTTCTATTTCCATAGTAAATTTGATACTAGCATGGATAGAATTCAAACGCTCAAGAAATCGTTGTAATTCATCCATGTCATGTGGCCATATCGCAAATGTGTCGTGCACGTACCTACAGAAGACCGATGGTTTAAGACTTGCTGAGTCCAGTGCCTTGTCCTCGAAGTCTTCCATGAATAAATTAGCTACCAGAGGGGAGGGGGCCATCCTATAGCAACGTCATCAGTCTACTCATAAAATTCACCATTAAACCGAAAATAAGATGATAAAAGCACGTATTCAAATAAGGCAGTAATATTCTTATCAAAATGTGGTCCGATAAGAGATAAAGAGTCCTTTAAAGGTACCTTGGTGTACAATGATACCACGTCAAAACTAACAAGCATATCCGTACTATTTAGTCAGACATTGATATGTCTCTGAATAAAATCCAGAGAATTACGAATGTGGTGACTACATTTTCCTACCAGTGGTTTCAATAAGGATGCTAAAAATTAGGCAGAATAATACATTGGTGAACCAGTGCTCGTTATAGGTCTCATAGACAAGTCCTCTAGACGCTCATCCTTACCCATCTTGTGATCCTTATGAAGACCATAAAATCTCGGTGGTACGGCACCTCGCACTTTCAAACTTCTTTTGTAGTGATGAAGCGTTCAGCAAGGCAGCATTCCTTATTGTCACCTTGTTAGTAGGATCTTTGTTAATCTTCCAGTATGCACCAGAACTAAGCAGACTACGTATCTTTTCCTTGTAGACTCTCTGAGGCAAAAGGACGGTAGCATTACCTTTATCAGCACGCAGGATGACTGTGTCAGTATCCTTACGCAGCTTTCGTACCGCAAATTTTTCTTCCTTGGAACCTTTGCTTCTTTGTGGACGATGTTTTTTAATTGATCGACAGGTTTCTCGTCTGATTTCTTCAGCAGAGTCCTCTGATAGTGGTCGGACATCTTCTTCAATGGCACTGATGAAAGATGTTATCTGCAAAGTCTTTGGCGTAGGGGCTAAATTTAGCCCTTTACTTAAGACAGATAACGTAGCTTCGTCCAAATCCTTATCCGTCAAATTTATGACAGGACGTCTAATAACAGAGTCCACTTGAGAAGGCTGGTCCAATCGGATGTATTTGGCAATCTGTCTTTTTGTAGCTACTTCGCGAACCCAGTCAGACTTTGCCCATGTCGTCCCATTAAATGGTTCAAATGGCTCTGAGCACTATGGTACTTAACATCTGAGGTCATCAGTCCCCTAGAACTTAGAACTACTTAAACGTAACTAACCTAAGGACATCACACACATCCATGCCAGAGGCAGGATTGGAACCTGTCTTTCAGGCAGATAAAATTAAAGATGTTGTAATTAATGAAGCTAACTATGTTCAAAATTATGATCAATTCTTTGCTGAAATTTCGGTGCAAGGAAGATTTCACTTCTAAATATTTGGCTGTTTTACAAATTTTTCTCAGTAAGACTTATGTTTTCAGTAATAAGCTTAGAGAATAAAGAACATCTTTCCAATGAAGCCTTTTACTCTGAAACACAGAGCCACTATTAATCTTTAAAAATAAAGTTCTCATGTGACCAACAGTTAATACCAGAGAAGGGGGCGGCTACTTCAATGAAAATAAATTAGCTGACCATGTGAACAAACACTATCAGCACTACGAACACTACAATATATACAACAGAGATCATTTATCTGAAAAGTTAAAAATAATTATCTATCCCTTCTGGACTGTGTGTTATTTCATTAGACATCCATAATATGTATACAAACATTTACTTAAACCATGTACTAGACAACATCTCTTACAACTTATGGACTTAGTGACAGACCGCTTGATGAAATTAACGAAGTATTGGCTCTTTAAGATGTCACTTTGAAATAAAACTACTTAAAATTTAGAATTGATGCATGTATTTAAAGAGAAGGTTTAGCAATGGCTTCGCCACTTCATTACTGTGCTGTAAATAGATCTATGATCACATTTCGGTATGATCTAACAACTAACGTTCCTCATCACACTAACAAGATTGCACTTCGGCGCTGATATGTCAATGATGTTGCTCCTACATGTCAGGATATCAGGGAAGAACGAAGTAATTTTGTTGGAGAGATAACTGGGTTTCATCATACAGTTAAATTCAGTATGCGATATAACATAGACAGCACCAATCCTCTTTTGCGTTTGATAATCATATTACGAACTCAACATTTGAATCTGACACACATATAGAAAATAATAACTAAGATCTTGCAATTCATTGCACTTGCAACTATCCTATGACACATAAAATTAAGGCATTCGGATATCGTACTACCCAGTATATTGCTTACAGCAGTGGGTAAGATTCTGATTTCGTCAACACTTTAAATGTACTAAGAGAGAGAGAGAGAGAGAGATTCTGTGAAGTAGGAAATGTCATACAGAATGTGAACTAAATAGCCAAAGAGAGTTGAAGCATTAAAATGCACTCTGCAATTTTAATTTACCGCAGTGTAAGTAATTTACTGCAGTGTAAGTAACTGATTCTTATTATATGTCAATAGTCATTTTACTGCACTTTGTTATTAACATTATCTATACATTTCAGGCATGCAACCTATAATTCTTATTCATATTATTTACAAGTTCATGAGCCATCCATTTCTCCGTGGTAAGCTGCACTCGTACATATTTTTACTGTTTCGCTAATCATTTTAATATTGTTCAACAGCCACCTTTTTTGTACTTCTTACTACGTCCTGTCTTTTATCACGATCATTATTTAATTTCAAAATCCTCCATAAGGCCCCATTTTTTCTCATTCTCTGGTTTTACAATTTTATTGTTCCTCTTACAGCTGACTTTCTATTACCCTCCTCTTCCTTCTGCCTGTTTTATCTTTTGACATTCGTCAGTATTTTGACGAGTTATTACAGACTGACTGACGAATGATGGGATATCCAGTGCGCTCATATTTTGCATATAAAAGATCTGAAAATAAGTAAGTCGACTACTACAGTTTTCTTTCCTTCAGTTACATACTTTGGAGATGATTTGACGTTACATTCTTCCCACTAGCTCTGCGCTATAAAAAATTAAATAAAGAGAGAGGGAGAAATTCAGTTTCGTGGTTTCAAGATGCTTGTGTCAAAGACGAAAGTGCCGTCAGTACAAGCAAAGGTAATTGTTATTGAATGTTTCTGTGGTAAGGTTTCAATATAACTTTCTTCCAAGATGAGCTTATCTTGATTATCATTTCTATTATTTGTGTCGGCCTCGTGCCGGCGAAATTGTATACAGCAAAGGCAAACACTTACATTGATTGTACTGTGACTATGGACCGAGATGACTTGGAGGAATATAAAGATTAATTCGAATTAAGTAATGTGTACATAAGCACAAATTGTGGTAGTAAAGCTTTGATTGTTGTTACAAATTAACGCCTAAACGTCACTGTCTTTTATTTCATTACATAGATGGTTAATAAATATTTTAAAATGCCGTTCTCCACTTATTGGACCCAATGCCCGCTCCCGTCCAGTATATTTCACAATTATAACTGGGAATATGCTGAAACATTCCGTAGCAAACCGGTGTTAAAGGTTTTGGTCTGTAATTTTACCAGTCCGTTCTCTTCCCCCTCTTATTTACAGGAGTCATGTGCGCCTTTTCCCAGTCGCTTGGGACACTGGGCTGAGCGAGGGATTCACAATAAATGCAAGGTAAGTAAGGGGCTAATGGCTTAAAACCGAACTGAGGTTACATGCCGATCTAGTGGCCTACATGATTTCTACTTTTTCAGTTGCTTCTCCATAATGAGGAAGGCCGAGTACTATGTACTCTGTATGGGAGTCTCTAGGAAGGTCAAACGAAGGTATGTTTGTACGATGCTCATGCGTCAACGATTTCTTAAATGCGAAATTTGATGTTTCGGTTTCCTTTGGCTATAATCTATTACCTCATCAGACTGGCTAACGTGTGCCTGGATGAGAGTCTTCGACTGCTTAAAGATTTTACGTATGGCCAGAATCCTCGGTTTCTCAGCACGATCTCTTGATAAGGTATGTGCTGTGGTAGTTGTTATTTCCTTTACGGATGTACTAAATTACATCCATCGTCATTGGCAAGTTGTCTTTCGTTTTTATTACTGCCTGAACTTTCAAAATCACATAAAATTTTAAGTTTTTTCTGTGGAACACAGAAGTAAACAGTAACAAAATTGTATAGCACATATTGATACTAACGAAACAAAATGTATTAGAATAAACAAAGGCTACAAATTAACCGATATTAGTAAGATAATTACACAGTGACGTATTGTAATTTGGTAAAATAATTTTCTTTCCATTGTAGCAGAGAAATACTCCACAAAATGAGTATTTTTGGTGTGGTCTAGAGAGAACCTCTCTTTTATTCCATACTTCACATCTTCCCCTGTTTGCTGTAAAAGTGTGTATCCCCTTATTTCTTAATCTTACATCTTTTGCGACTGAGTATTGTAATTCATTCAATTCATGTATGTATTTCCCTCTGTCAGAACTTGCCTAGGATATTGGACGGATGTGATTTTCCTTCTTCTTAATTATCAGGCCGTGAAAAATATTGTTCCCAGCGTACAAGAATGAAATCATTCCACGAAGATCACAGTGCAATACACAGAGCTTTACAGATTCCATTTCCATCCTGCACGAGAACACGCATCGCCACCGCTTGTTGGATCTTCTTCCCACTATATAAACGGATCTAGGTCAGTCGGCGTGCTGTAGTCATTTATTACAGATGGGTAGTAGGTTAATTTTTGTGGCACCCTCCTGCTTTCTGGATACAAATGTTACTTTTGGTCCACGGTAACAGGAACCTAACACACAGTTCTGTTCTCTTTCCACAAAAATACTACGATGGATGCCAGTCTGTAATCAAAGTCATCCCTTTTCATTTCCTTAGTAAATGACAAGCATTATGGGGAATATTTCCTGTCCATCCTTATTGTCCAACAAGCTAAATTTTCCTACACTTTTGGTCTTTCATGTGTGGTAGTGGAAGTATAGAAGTTATCATAGTACAGTCACCTGTTCTCATTGCAAATCTTCTTCGATAAACCTAAAACTACCATTCTCCTAAAGTATAATTTTGCAATTCCCGCTCAAGAGGTTCATTTTTCCCTTCATAAGTAACAAGAGCAAGAGTGTAGCGTTTCTGTGTTCAGTACTCGTACACCACAGTTAGTATCCCCTTTTACTAGCTTCATTGGCTTTCATTATTTCACCAAGAAAATTGGCGCTTACCTGTGAAAAACGTTACAAAAACGGTAATTACACAAAGACTAAAAGGAGACTGATATTTACGGACGTACATCAATGAAGCTAGAAAAATACGATTAAAATCACCAAAGAAAGCAAAAAACTACGCTTGTGTAGCAGTACACAAAATAGGTACACTTAGCCAGAAGGTATTCTCAAGTACCATGTGGTTTTCTGTTTATTTCCACCCAGCAAAAAAAAAAATATTATAGCTTTGACAACGAGAAGAAAATATAAAGAAGCCTACATATTATCTGTGCTGTTAAACACAAAAATTGCAAAGAATTGAACGACAATGTACATAAAAAATATGCTCTCTCCTAAGCTAATCTTCAGCGGTCAACGAAGATTATACAAGCTTTTCCAACAGCAAACTAGAATGCGCTGAAGTGTTACCAACACAGGAAAGACATGTAATTTGACACACTATTAGCCCAGGGTTTGGGATATATGTGCTTAATAGAAATAAACAAGGATCGAAAGACGTCGTACTAAGTACCAACAGGCAACGAAGGGTTAACTTAAGCTGTTTTTTTTTCTTTATTGTTATTTTCACACCTGATACAGGTAGGCCAGCCGTGGCTTACTACGCCGCTCTTCGGCCACAGGTAAGACTAATGATACAAAAGGAGACAATCGTAGAACACACATGGTGGATATACAAACGTAGACATACAAAATTAACACACACGGAGCAGTTCACGGGCGCAGTGCCCAAGATAAAACTATTCAGAAACGTGGACACACACAGAGATGACAGAGATGACATACGCGAACGTTGGAGCACAAACGATGAAACACTGGAACACTGGAACACGAACACGATGGCACACACAAACACTAGGCGATGATCTCCGGCGCTTGAATGTTCACTATACGTGTACAAGTCCGGGGACCAGCCAAAAAGGTGGAAAGGTGGGGGAGGAGGGAGAGGGGAGGGTGTAGATGCCAGTGGCAGGAGAATTAAGGTGGGTCTCTTCCGTCCTTAATCCACTTACAAGGCACAAACTTCTGAAGAGCACGACCAACAGACCCCTTAATTCTTCCTCACTTTCTCTGAGGATAGCAATGGTATCAGTGAATCTTTTTACTGATATCCTTTCACACTAAATTTTAATCTCATATTTGAACCTTTGTTTCCGTCGCTGCTTCTTGGATGCATAGACTGAAAAGTAGGGGCCAAAGCATATATTCATGTCCTACGCCCTTTTTAATCCGAGTACTTCGCTCTTGTTCCAACAGACTTATTTTTCCATCTAGCTTCTTGTGCATGTTGTATATTACGTGCCTTTACCTGTAACTTACCAATGTTTTTCCTCAGAATTTCGAACATCTTGCACAATTCGACATTGACGAATACTTTATCCAGGTCGACCAATCCCAAGACAGTGTTTTGATTTTTCTTCAGTCTTGCTTCCATTATCAACAGCAACGCCATAACTGCCCCTCTGGTGCGTCTACCTTTCCTCCTACTCATCCTACTTAACCTCAATTTTCTTTTCCATTCACATTATCCCTGTCAGTATCTTGGATGCATGAGCTGTTATGCTGATTGTGCGATCATTCTCGCACTTGTCAGCTCTTGCTCCTTCGGAATTATGTGGATGACGTTTTTACGAAAGTCTGATGGTATGCAGAAAGTCTCATACGTTCACCACACCGCTATGAATAGTCGTTTTTTGCCATTTCATCCAATTATTTTAGAAATTCCGATAGAATGTCATACATCCCTATCCCCTCACTTGATCTTAATTTTTTAATTACGATTAGGATACTGGATCCCCTATTTCTTCCCTATGGACTCTATCACATTTATTCTCAGACAAGTCCTCCCCCTCAATTGACCCCCCCAGTGTTCTCTTTCCTTGTATCCACTACCGTCCCTGCAGCCTCCCGTTGTGGCCGAGCGGTTCTAGGCGTCTTAGTCTGGAACCGCTACGGTCGCAGGTTCGAATGCTGCCTCGGGTATGAATGTGTATGATGTACTTAGGTTAGTTAGGTTTAAGTAGTTCTAAGTTCTAGGGCACTGATGACCTCAGATGTTAAGTGCCATAGTGCTCAGAGCCATTTGAACCTCCCCTTCATTTAACACTGGAATACACATTGCACACATAATGTAATTTCCCTGGATTTTAATTTCAACAAAGATTGTTTCGACTTTTCTGTATGCTGAGCTAGTCTTTCCGACAGTCATATCTTTTTCGATTCCATCACATTTCGCCTTAGCTTCCATGCACGTCCTATTTACTTCCTTCCTAATTAACTTGTATTTCTATATTCCTGAATTCCCAGAACATTTTTGTACTTCAATTTTTCGTCGATCAACTGAAGCCCTTCTTTGTTGCCCATAGTTTTCTTACCGATACCTCGATTGTACCAATGTTTTATTTCTCAATTTCTGTGACTGTCATTTTTAGAGATGTCCATTTCTCTTCAAATGAACTGGCTACTGAGCTACTCATTATTGCAGTGTCCATAATGTCACAGAACTTTGAGCGTACCTCTTCATTCCGTAGTCCCTCCGTATCCCAATTCTTTGCTCATTTATTCTTACTGACTAGGCTCTTGAATCGTTGTTAAACTCTATGTGAGTCTAAATTTCTTCCAGAGTATACCTTACTAACCAATATCTAATTTCGGAATCTCTGCCTGACCATGACGTAATCTAACTGAAATATTCCCATATATCGATGCCTTATCCAAGAATACCTCCTCGTCTTGCGGTCATTGAACAGAGTATTCGCTATTACTAACTGCAATTTATTAAAGAACTGAATTAGTTTTTCTCCTCTCTCATTCCTAACACAAAGCCCACATTCTTCCATAAACCTTTCTTCTACTCCTTACTCTACAATTGCTTTACAATCCCCCATGACTACTAGACTTTCATCTCCGTTTAGTACTGAATTACAAGTTCAATATCCTCGCATACTTTCTTATCTCTTCATCTTCGGCTTGCGTCATCGGCAAGTATATCTGAAATATCTTTGTCGGTGTTGATTTGCTGCCGATTCTGATGAGAACAACCCTGTCACTGAACTGCTCAAAGTAATTCACTCTCAGCCCTACCTTTCTATTCATAACGAATCCTACAGCCGTTATATGATTTTATGCTAATGTTGATATTACCCTTTACTCATCTAACCAGAAATCCTTGTCTTCTTCCCATTTCAATTCAATGACCCCCACTAAATGTACACAGAGCTTTTGCAATTCCGTTTATGGCTTTTCTAGTTTCCCTGCCACTTTCAGTCTTCTAACATTTCACCTCTGATACCCCTTCGTCGATTATTCAGCCTTTTTCTCGTGATCTCCTTCCCTTTCGTTGGTGGAATAGGGTGGATTCTTTTGCCAATGGAGAGATTTCCGATTTCCATCACTTTTTTTCATTAACATGCCACATATCCAGTGGGTACACATTATGAGTCTAATGCAGTGGTTTTCATTCGCTTTTGCATCTTCATGCCGCTGATAATTGCTGAATCTTCTGCCTCTTAGGGCAATTTCCCAACCTAAGGGCAAGAGAGTTCCCAGAACCTCTGTCCGTTCCTGCACCCATTTTGACATGGCCGTTGGCAGATCGAGGGTGACTTCTTGTACCGAAAGCCTATAGTTGCCTTTGCTGATAACATTTATTCGTATTTTAAGCAGTGGATAGGTTCGAACCCGGTCTCAGGACATTTTCATTACTAGTGTATGTGACATTAGTATTAAGGAGCACCAAAACGCAACTGAGGCGCCTCAAATTGTGACAATGTTATTTCCTCATCTAAATAATCCATACTAGTCGTTTGTGATTGTACCAATCCCATGTGGCTAAAATAACGTGACAAGCGGCAAGGCAGTGATACTTGGAAAACATATAGGCATTCAGAATTGAAATAGTATTCCAGCACCAGAATCCGACAGCATGCATGTGCCATAACCTGATATCACTCACTCTCTCTCTCTCTCTAATTCTCTGCATCTCTCTGTCTCTCCCTCCTCCCCCCCTCTCTCTCTCACACACTCTCTCTCTTTGTGTGTGTGTGTGTGTGATAAAATGACAGCGTGTATCAGCTACTGGATGAGTGCAATTATTGTGTAACTCAGATTACGGTGCACTTGGCACCTAAAACGCAACAATGGGCTCTCAAATTAGGCTCCAAAAGTCTTTTCCATATCTAAATTGCTTGTATTATTGTTGAACGATAGAAAACATTTGTGGCAAAAGTAATGTGCCAGCTGGAAAGCAATAATAGTCTCAGATCCAAACAATATTCAGAACACAAATAGTATTCTGAAGCCAGAAGTTTTATCATATCCTGACTGTGTTTGTCACACACTAGAAGAGTGTAGTCATGGGGTAACATATTTAGATGAAGACGCACTTGACGTCTAAAATAATTATATGCCACTATGTTACTTCCACCAAAAATTTTTCTTATTTTACTTTAAAAGTACAAAGTATATGTGGGCAAAACTATTTGGTCGGCAGTGACAGCTGACATTTCTAAACAAACAAATAGGCGTTTGAGCCTGAGACGGTATTCTAACACCAGAAACTGACGGTTTGTGAGCCCTAATCTGACAGTGGGTGTCGGCTACTATTTGAGTGCAGTTATTGTGTCACTTGCAGGTTAAGATACACATGAAGTCTAAACCAAAATACATGTGGCTTACCTGTGAACACTACTGCAGTAACTTAGAGGCACGTAAGGCAGTAAAACCGACAGTCCCGTGCAGACAGTTCCGTGCAAACAGACAGACGGTCAGAGCTCGGAAAGTATTCTAACACCAGTAACTGGCTGTGTGTGTCATATATATATATATACACGGTGAGTCACCTAACGTTACCGCTGGATATATTTCGTAAACCACATCAAATACTGACGAACCGATTCCACAGACCGAACGTGAGGAGAGGGGCTAGTGTAATTGTTCAATACAAACCATACAAAAATGCACGGAAATGTGCTTTTTAACACAAACCTAGGTTTTTTAAATGGAACCACGTTAGTTTTGTTAGCACATCTGAACATGTGAACAAATCCCTAATCAGTGCCGTTTGTTGCATTGTAAAATGTTAATTACATCCGGAGATATTGAAACCTAAAGTTGACGCTTGAAACATTGTCCTCACTTCATTGCAGGTGCACAAACAGCTGCAACATACATCGCGTTTCTACAGAATGATCTGCCAACGTTGATCGAAAATGTCGCAATGGGAACGCGTCGACGTATGTGGTATCAGCATGATGGTGCACCTGTACATTCTGCAATTAACACTAGGCTGACCCTTGACAGGAAGTTCGACGCGCGTTTCATAGGACGTGGAGGACGCATAAATTGGCCAGCCCTTTCTCCTGATCATACACCTCTGGACTTCTTTCTGTGGGGTACGTTAAAGGAGAATGTGTACCGTGATGTGCTTACAACCCCAGAGGATGTGAAACAATGTATTGTGGCAGCCTGCGGCGACATTACACCAGATGTATTGCGGCGTGTACGATATTCATTGCGCCAGACATTGCAAATGTGTGCAGCAAATGATGGCCACCACATTGATCATCTGTTGGCCAGACATGTCGGGACACACTCTATTCCACGCCGTAATTGAAAACGGAAACCACGTGTGTACGTGTCCCTCACCTCTCATGGTAATGTACATGTGCGTCAGTGAAAAAGACCAATAAAAAGGTGTTAGCATGTGGACGTAATGTGCTGTTCCAGTCTCTTCTGTACCTAAGGACCATCACCGTTCCCTTTGGATCCGTACGTAATTCGGTGCTCTCCGATACACACGATCGAACAGCGGAGGAGTGGTACTCAAGCGTCAACTTTAGGTTACAATATTTCCGGATGTAATTAACATTTTACAATGCAACAAACGGCACTGATTACGTATTTGTTTATACGTTCAGATGTGCTAACAAAACTAACGGGGTTCCATTTAAAAAAAACGTAGGTTTGTGTTAAAAAACATACTTCCGTGCATTTTTTTATGGATTGTAGTAACCAATTACACTAGCCCCTCTCCTCACGTTCGGTCTGTGGAATCGATTCGTCAGTATTTGATGTGGTTTACTAAATATATCCAGCGGTAATGTTAGGTGACGAACCCTATATATATATATATATATATATATATATATGTGTGTGTGTGTGTGTGTGTGTGTGTGTGTGTGTGTGTGACCCATAACCCGATGTCAGGTGTCTGTTAATGGAAGAGTAGCTTTATTGTATAACTTAAACGTTTACATTGAATTAGTACCTAAAGCATGGATGTCGTCTCTCAAATTAAGTGAGAAAATGATTTTTCAACATCAAAATGGTGTGTAATACTTTTTATAAGAGTGCGACACACATGTGCCGAAAACAATATGCTGAGTAACTAAAACTGTGACATTTAATTTGGGGATCCATTGTGTCTTGTACCAAGTGACCCTGTCCGTTGCACCACATGGGGTACAAATATCGAAATGTAGTAGCCTAGAACTGTTTGTGTGTGTGTGTGTGTGTGTGTGTGCGTGCGTTTTCTGCAGACAAAACTGTGCATGTTTTATGCGAATATTAGCAAGATGGCAGCTCTGTGGTACATAATGATTGGCTGTTTTGCTTTAATGGGTGATAAAATACTGGGCAGTGACGGGGAGAACTCAATTTGTGTGTGTTGTCTTTTATTCTCTCTGGTTCGGCAATTTAGACGTATGCGGTGTGACTTAAGAAAGAGAAGAGTATGTTTTGTATTCCTCTAGAACAAATCTTTAATGTTTTGGTAAATAATACAGACAATTTAAAGTGCTGTATGACATGAGTACAATGGTACCCTGATACAGTCACGTAATGGAGCCAAATAGGGTACACAAAGAATATGATGGCACTGGAAAAGATACTGATTGGTTGTTTCGTTAGATGGTAAAATACTATACTGTGACTAGCTGTTTCATTTTAATGGCAGGAAGAATGCTGGGATATGATTAGACGGTAAGTATTGTGGAAGCCGATGATGTCATGCATTTAACGTCAAGCCAACAGTTGAAGTTCACTTATTATGTAATGCATTAAGGGTCAAACCGACGGTTTAAAGGTCGAATTGTACCCATAATTCCCATTGCCATCTTACTCACAGATTCACAGCTAATAGATGAAGCAGAACATCGAAAGTGTCTGAATTACAAGAACCATTTATTTCTAAGTTGAGATATTATTTTTACTGTTGGCGATTGGAATACTAAAAGAATGCTCACACTTGATCAGGTATCATGCGAAATCAAACGATCAAGTCTGATTAATTCTTGAAGTTACACATTCGGCCAACAATGAATCACAGTTAAAATAGTCCCAACATGTGAAATGTTAACCTGTCACCCACCCAGCACCCTTATCTTCATCTGCGACTCTCTGAAGCTCTTTCTCTCTATCCAAGGCGCAGGTATCTGAGCAATAGCTTTCTCTCTCTCTGAGAAAAGTACCCATTCCAACTATCAACCATATTCCAAACATTCGCTTGACGTAGAGCATAGAGCCGTGATGTCACAACATACTAACATCCAATAACACTGACCTTAAAACTGGAGAACGTTTCGTAGGAAGTTATATTCAGGCCACAGCTATATGACAGGGAGAATGGGGAAGACCGAAATGAAACATTCGTATTACGGAGACCACTGGAGATCATATACACTGAACGAGTAAGAAGCAAAGGACTCCCGCAAGGGCTCAACGAACGGAGTCTAAAAAGAAATAAACATCAATAAAGTATACTTGAAAAAAGAGACAGCATTGGTCGTATATTTTTTACTATTGTGATTGCCGTAAGCTTAGTGACAACAGTGCATCCCAATTTAAGTTATACAATATAGCACTGAAGATGGTCACTCAGTGACAGAAAATCGATTTTGCAATAGTAAAAAAAAAATAAAAAGAAATATACGACCAATGCTGTCTCTTTTTTCAAGTATACCTGTTATCTGGTCGTAGTGCACAAGACAACATGGAGTCGCCAGTCAATCAATAAAGTATCTGAGCCTGCCATACTGTGCATAATGCATATCATCCACGGTTTGGTATGATGAAACGGAGTGGTATCTGAAACCCAACAGGAATGGAGAAATGCTTCAACAAACGTCAGCAATGATGACCGAAACAATAACAGGCGATATCTAGATTGCTACTTGTGTAGCTATATGATTGAACGTTTTTTGTTAATATGAATGTACCTCGTTAATTTTATTATGTGTATGTCTTGTTTGGTCCAGTAAATCAAATCTGAATGTAGCCTGTACCACACCCCGAATTCCGGACTAAGAGCAAAAGTTATGTATATTATGTTTTCTAATAAGCTGGTTGAATTCGCCTATATGTTTACCAACATACGTCTCACGTCAGTACAACAGTGTTTTTCTTACCTGGCCATTGCAAAACACGTTTTCACTAATTTTGTCTAATTGCAGCGAGAGAACGTCGAAAACATTCCATCAAGAAAACCAAGCTAAGGTTGATGATATCTTTATCAGCTACTCACAATTTACAGAACTCATGCTGATCACCTCTAAGGATGAAGTTTCACGTTACAAGGGAAGAGAATGAGAAAATATACACGCCTGTGATACGTGACAACTCTAATAAGTTTTCAGGATACCACTGTAATACTTTGCTTATGTCATGACAAAGAACAACTAATTTCCTAGACATTAAATTTTTTGTATGTAATTTTTAAACGTTTACATTTTGTATAGTCATCTCGTTAAGGTGTTGGTAGCTCTCCAAGGTTCTTATCGCACGAGTGGATGTCATTTGACTAATGGTGGAAGTCTTTATTCATGACATTAACTAGAGAATGGAGAAAGCTTCTATTGACAATGTATCACCAGCACGGCCGTCCAAGTGCCATCAGTCTTGATCCCGTTAGTAGCACCGTGCATACGCCAGGACACTGGGAACTAACAAATTAAACATTTACACTGAGTTCCTTAAGGTAACAGTTATCCATTGGAGCAGTAAGTATCATATTCTACTTGTGCTAATGCTTTGTGGCAAGTGTATTTAATAATTTATAGTTCATGAAAGTAATGTGTAACTGCGACAGACTCGTACGCTTCATTCACTGTCTAATAGTATCTAAACTACTAACTGCTGAAATTAAAGCACAATCACAATTAACTTTCTTATGACACTGAATCTCGAATTATATTCCCTAAATACAGAACATAAATTGCGGAAGTATTACATTGTTCACGACGTTTAACATGTCTTCCATATAGTCTCGTTCACAATGGTGTAGCAGTTGCCAGACACAGCACAAAGAAATGGCACTTCAGGAAAGTAACGCCTTCATTGCTGCTGTATTAGCAGTGCCTGATTTCGAAGTACCTGTTTAACAATATCTTTCTGTGTTTTCAAGTCTTTTACAGGTATACCTAGTCCTACTGTGAATTTTGAACAGTGTATTCCATATTACTAGCTGAAATTTACTGCAGAGCTCAATTATATGTTTTCCACTCTCATTCCAAATACCGATACCATAGCTTCACATAACTTTGTCTACTATTCCTTCCAGTAGCACACTTTTTCATTCGTCCTTAGTTATCGAATAGCATCTCGCTTTTCGTACTGCGATAACCATTCAGTGTCGTGATACACTCTCTGTAGCTCATCTGCTGCTTGTGACATCGGTATATATACCTGAAATATTGTTTGTTAGCGTCGGTTTGTTGTCGTTTCTAGTAATACCAATCGTATCAATGAACTGTAACACAATCTTCGCCATAGCTTCCTATTCATAAATAATCGTGTTCCAGTTATACCTTTTTCTGCTTCTGTTGATATTACTCGAAATTAATCTGACCAGAAACAATACCTTCTTTCCATTTCACTTCGCTGACCAAAAACTGAATGGTCTGAGTATTTACTTTTCCCTTTCCAGATTTTGTAGCACCGTGCATACACCATGACACTGGAAGCTAAGAAATTAAGCATTTACGTTGAGTTCCTTATGGTTCCAGTTATCAGTTAAAGCTTCTGTATTACATCGAGACTTCTGACATTTTACGCTGCAACTCGTAGCATGTTACCGTTACATTTTTTTCCGAAGTCTTGATCCATTTGGCAGTACTCTACTAAAGTTTCGAATGGGAGACTAATTAGGAATCTTTTGTCAATGCAGAGATCATAGTGATAGTTTTTTCAGTAACTGGCCACATGTTCTGTTCATACACATTATTTGATTAAAGCCATTAGCAGTGGGTGGTCGAAGATTTACGGCATGAGAAGTCACCATCGTTCTGCCAACGGCCTTGTCAAAGAGGGCGCAGGAGCGGTTTCCGTTACAACCCGTATTCTCATGCCTTTGATCAACACTCATTAACTGGCCTTTAAGTGAAAGTTTTCCAACACTACCCTTCTTTCATAAGATCGTTGGCAGAACGTGGATGACTTCATATGCCGGTAGTCGAAGCCGTCAATCTCGATGATATTTTTACTTAAAATTTAATTCTCGACTCGGATTGAAGCATAGACAAAATATAATTTTCCTTTGCAGCCAACGACAATATTCCTAGATAACAGAAAACCGTTGCATCCCGCTCAGGTACAAGTTTCAATTTGTATTTGTAAATAATAAATTTGATAAATCGAAATTACGTGGATTCCAAAAGCTTCATCAGTAATGTGAAGAATTGTGATCCAGATGAAGCGCTAAGATGCTAGCGAAATGAATTCGACATCTCTGGATATTATATAGCCTGTAAGTCGTATGGCGTGGACGGTCGCCTACAACCAAGCTATGAGGTTAATGAAAAACTCGGTGAAAGGACCTCAGACTCAGGAGGTTCAAAGCCGCGTGGGGGGGACGACGGGGGTGGGGGGAGCTGGAGATTGTTAGTGATCAATCAACCTTTACGTTTCCGAACTGACTGAGAGTTGGGCGACGGTGGACATCTGGGAGATTTCCCCCCCCCCCCCCCCCCCTCCCTCTCACGTAGTTGTGCAGTAGTATGATTGTTTCCCAAGTGACATGTAGCTCTGTAAGTTAACACACACTTGCTGTCTAAACACATATGTATGATTTTAATGTGAAAACTACAACAACATGGTTTCCTGCAGGGAAAAGAGAAAATTGAAACGCCATTTTATAGACAATGTAATGCAGATAAGCCAAATTAGGAATTGAAATTCAAATAAACACACGCTGGGCACTAAAACGTAATAAATTCAAAATGATAAATGAAGAAAACATTAACATTTATTGTAATGTGTCACATGCCTTCAGTACGAAAACAGAAAGAGGAATCATCTGACTACGCATGGATATGACTCATAGCTGTGCATGTATGGGGGGGGGGCCATTCTTCCGCCTTTAGGTTCAGTTTCCTTCCTCACCCCCCCCCCCCCCCTAAAGGCAAGGGAGTGCTCTGAGCCTCTGTCCGCTCCTGCGCCCTATTTGACAAGGCCGTTGGCAGAACGATGGTGACTTCTCATGCCGTAAATCTTCGACCACCCACTGCTAATGGCTTTATTCAAAATTTAAGCAGCGGTGAACCTGTGACCCAAAACGTATTGATTGCAACTAAAAGACAATACAACTATACCACAAGTGACATTCAGCAACAATCAACAGCATGAGGATCATGACAGCAATATAAACCACTGCATTAAAGAGACATAATGTGTATCCACAAGGCATTTGGCGTGTAACTGAAAAGAGTCGTGATGATCTCTTCATTGAGAAAAGATTCTGGAGTACTGCCTCATTCGGATCTTCGGGAGGGACAGCCAAGGGGGTGAAGTGACCATGAGAAATAGACTGAATAACCAACGAAAGGATAACGTTATACAAGACGGGATGGGGAATTTCGGATGTTTGGACGTTGTAGGGGAATTGGAATATCTGAAAACAGAAATGCAAAGGCTCAGACTAGATGTACGGGGGCCAGTAAAGTCAAATGGAAAGAAGTCGAGGCGTTCTGGTCAGATGAGTATAGGGTAACATCAGCAGCTGCAGAAAGTGGTATAATGGTAACCAAGTTTGTATGAATAGGAAAGTAGGGCAGAAATAGAGTTACTGTGAACAATTCAGTAACAGACTAGTTCTCATCAGAACCGACACCAAACTAGAACCTACAACGATAGTTCAGGTATCCATGACAACATATCAAGCCGAAGATGAAGAGACAGAGAAACTACACGAGGATATTCAAAGGGTAATTAAGGACATAAAGAGAGATGAAAATCTAATAGCTATGGGAGATTTTAGAAGGGGTAGAATAAAAGGTTACAGGAGAATGTGGGCTTGGTACTAGGAAGGACAGAAGAGAAAGTGTAATTGAGTTCTGCAACAAATTTCGGTTACTAATAGCGAATACTCTGTTCAAGAATCAGAAGATGTGGAGGTTTACTTGAAAAAGGCCGGGAGATGCGGGAAGATTTAAGTTAGATTACATCGTGGTCAGGCAGGGATTCCGAACTCCGTTACTGAATTGCATGGGTTGCGTTGGAGGTAATATATACTCAGATCACAATTTAATAGTAATGCAGAGTTGGTTGAAATTCAATAGAATGGTCAGAAAGAATCAGTGCGCGAAGAAGTGGGATGAGGAAATACTGAAAAATGAAGGGATATTCTTCAAGTTCGCTGAGGCTGTAGATACTGCCATAAGGAGTGGATCACTATGCAGTTCGATTGAAGAGGTGTGGACACCTGTAAAAAAGGACAGCTGAAGAAGTGGGACAGAAGAACATTGCTAGAAAGAAGGCAACTGGGAAGAAACCGTGCGTAACAGAAGAACTACTTCAACTGATCTACGAAAGTAGGAAGGATAAAGATGTTCAGTAAAATCCAGGAATATAGAATTACAAGCCACTTAGGAATAAAATAAATAGGCGAAATGCCTCAATGTAAAATGTGAACAAGTAGAAAAAGATATGACTGGAAGGACTGGCTCAGCATACAGTGACAAACCAATGCGAATTCCCGTGTTAAATGCAGAGGAGAAACCGGATAGGTAAAAAGAGTACATTGAAGGGCTCTGCGGGGAGAAGACTTGTCTGAAGATAGTTGTGATAGAAGAATAAACGGAAGTCGACAGGGAAGGGATAGGTGATCCTGTATATTAATCATAATTTAAAATATCAAATAAGGCAGAAGGGATAGGTGACATTTCATTGGAATTTTGAAAGCAATTCTGGGAAGTGGCAACAAAACGTTGGTATGAAGAATGTAAGAGACTGCCGACTTACCATCTGCCTTTCTTGAAAACATCATCCACACAATTCCGAAGATAGGAAAAGTTGACAAGTTCGGGAATTATCGCACAATCGGATTAACAGCTCATGCATCCAAGTTGATGTCAAGAATAACGTACAGACGAATGGAAAAGAAAATTAAAGATCAGTTAGATGAAGATCAGTTTTCTTTAGGAAAAGTAAATGTATTAGAAAGACAATTCTGACATTGTGACTGATAATGGAAGCAAAGGTAAACAAGAACCCGTATACGTTCATACGATTTGTAGACCTGCAAAAAGCCTTCGATGATGTCAAATGGCGCAAAATGTTGAAAATTCTGAGAAAAATAGTTGTAAGTTATAGGGAAAGACTGGTGATGTATAATGTGTACAGGAACCAAGAAGGAATAATAGGGATGGAAGATCAAGACCAAACTGCTCGGATTAAAAAGGGTGTAAAACAAGAATATAGACTTTCGCCCCTTCTGTTTAGTCTGTATATTGATGAAGCAATGCCAAGATAAACGAAAGGTTCAGGATATTGGAATTAAAATGCAAGGAGAAAGGATATCAAAGATAATATGATACTGCTGTCATCAGTGAAAGTGAAGAAGAGTTAAAGGATGTGTGGAATGGAATGAACAGTGTAAAAAGTACAAAATATGAATTGAGAATTAATCGGAGAAAGACCAAAGTAATGAGAAGTAGCAAAAATGAGAGCAGCTAGAAACTTAACATCAGGATTGATGACCAAGAAGTTGGTGAGGTTGAATAATTCTACTACTTAGGCAGTAAATTAACCCATGTCGGACGGAGCAGGAGGACATCAAAAGCAGACCTGCACTGGCAAAAATGCCATTCCTGGCCAAGAGAAGTCTACTAGTATCAAACATTTCAGGAAGAAATTTCTGAGAATGTGCGTTTTGAGCACAGTATACACTGTGGAAAAACCAGAACAGAAAAGAATTGAAGAATTTGAGAGTTGCGGTTAGAGAAGAACTTTGAAAATCAGGTACACTGATAAAGTAAGGAATGAGGAGGCTCTACGCAGAATCGGCGACGAAAGGAGGAAAGGAATATATCAAAAACACCAGCATTATTGACAGCATTGTAGGAGATCAGGTAAAGAAATGGGGGAATCGGCCGCTTTACCTGACCACATGATGGAGTTGGATTACGTAGGCTACATACGTGGCTTGATGGTGTGATGTTTGAGTGACGTGTCGACTTCCTGCAGAATCTCTTTCGACGTCACCAGTCCATTGTTTGACAGCTGGGAGCTCTGACCTTCATGTTTTGTAGACGACAGTCTCAGCAGCTTAACTTGTTCCTCGTTGCAAACTAACGGCCTAAGCGCTCTCCGCATAAAATGTCTGTCATCTGCCGATGTGGTTCTATTGTTCTTCCCTGGGCTCAGTTACACGGGGACTTTCAGCATTTTTGCTGCATCTGATTTGAGCAGTAATTGGTCCTCAGAGGCGTTGTCAATTCTGCATTCGGAAGTGGAGGTTAGACAAGGGGAACACAGAAATGTTTGTCATCTGGCACAGAATGGAAGTTGCGGATGTCGCAGAGCGACAACAGACATCGGAATGAGTGCAAGGATCAAACTCAAAGTCCGAATATAAGTTTGGGTGATATACATCTAGAAGGCAAATGCTGAACACTTTTTGTGATACAGCATATGAATTCTCTCACACCTTTCAGGAAACCCTGACTCAACGATTCCTCATCCAAAGAATCCCCGAACTAATCTGTCTAAACTGATCATGAGGCTGCCCTACTCATCAGTTCTGTTCATTTTCCTCAGCTGAGTCAATCAGTGCGCAAAATTTCCGGTCAGATAGTCATTGTCATCGGTGGGCTCAATTTAAAATGTCAGCCAATGAACGATCGATGCTGGGAAATCACCCCCGTCGGTCGTCTTATACGGTGCCAAACTTTCCGATCTCGCTTCGAAAAGTTCCTGAGCGGCGGCTAGCGTATTACATGAGCATTCCGGCGTTGCTCTCACGTCGTGTCCCATTTGGATACCTGCCGCCAATCGCCCCTGGTTCCTTTAGCAGCCGAAGCGTCGAATATTCTTGCGAAAACAGCAAGAATTCCTTCAGGTGTTCTCTGTGTTCCTGGGGCGTCGAGAAGCCTGCAGCTTATTAACAATCGACGCATGGGGGTGCGGTCTCAGGCGCCTTTTCACGGTTCGCGCGGCTCATCCCCCCCCCCCACCCCCACCCCCGCTGACCTCCCACCTCTGAGGTTCGAGTCCTCCCTCGGGCATGGGTGCGTGTGTTATCCTTAGCGTAAGTTAGTTTAAGTTAGATTACGTAGTGTGTAAGCCTAGGGACAGATGACCTCAGCTGTTTGGTCCCATAGTCCTTAACAAAAATTTCAAAAAATGTTTTTCTATTACCAGTCCTGTCGGTTTGTAACGCTGATGTATTAGGTGCTAGGAATTGAATGGCCTCGCTCAGCGCTCAGCTGTCACGCAGTCCTTAAACGTCGGTTATCTGTGGCTTTCGGGAAAGTGACGCTGTATCCTGGTGGCACCGTTTCGTCTCGAACGCTGATCTGCGAAGTATTACAGCATGTTATTTATTTTAAAAGTTACAATTAATATTCTTGTTTGAGTAGTATATTATAGAGGTAAAAATATTACTGCTCAACTAAAGCAGATATAATAATCAGCAAGGCATAATAAGATGGCACTTGCAAATCGCTCTCCGATTACAGAACAATAATGTAGACAAACAGTGATTTACTCATCATCGTTAACGCACCATATCAACAGAACATCAGCAATCACTGAGCAATATTAAATGAAATAAAAATAACGCACGACACTCTGCAGTTATGGCACACTTTTTGTTCCATTCTTTTTCTTTCAGTAGACTTATGTTTACGTGCAGTTAGGCTTGTGTTCCCTCTTACGATCTAAAGCGGTGATTAGGCAGCCAACAGTGAAAAATAATCATGTTTTTCCAGTATCACACGAAATGCTATGAATAACAAATGATAAATGACCTGCACATAGATTTGTAGTATCATTTTTGTGAAAGTAATGACCGTTAACCTAATCTGTGCAATATTCTATTTTTTTATTTAATGAATAATAGTTGAACTGTGTCATGTTTTACCTTAAAGCACGCAATAAATTAGCACACGACTAATGAATTTTGAAATTTTAACTCTGGTTATTGGTTCTAAACCTGTAAATTTCGTGTAATTTGTAGTGACTGAAGGGAAGCAGTGGAAGTTACAACCGAGAAGCGAATATGCTTAGCCGTTATGGGTATTGAAACTTGCGTCCTGGAGGAAAGCCCCGTTTGTGGTATAACGCTAACTTGCCACGTGGAACAAGCTAACGCTACCCTCTGAGAGGATTTAGAATTTTCACTGCGGGTGTGTCTAATGGATAATTTAGAATATGATTGAACTGACAGTTTTCTAACTGTCTTTAACCTTCGGAGTTAATGAAAGTGGTACAAATCATATGTAAATAAAAAAACGAACGGCCGCCAGCCCAATTAGGCACATTAATTTGGAAATACATGTTTCGGAACATTGAACATTGGTTATTAAAGTTACTCTCGTTGATATTTCCCTCTGAACATCGCACAGGATACAAACTGACACAGGACACTCCCAGCAGTGTGTAGAAGCAGTTATCAATAACACACACGCCAGATATTATGGAAAGCAAATTCGCACCAAGCTGACACCAATAAAAGCTACACTCAAGATCAAAACTTAAACCAATATAGAAATGTTACTGCATGAAGTGCAGAACTAAATTTGGACAGGAGGGGCTTCTGTCTTAACAGATTTAAAAAAAGACACAAATAAAGATAAATAATATCATACATACACTGTTTATACTCCTCTACATATAGCAGTTTTCCTTAGCAGCAGAAAAAATTCAATTTTCTTTCTAATATGTGGAGAATATCATGGGGACCCATGAACTAGTATAGTGTCACTAGTCAAGCTCTACGATTATTTCAGTAGAAAAGACTAATTCAAACAAAGTTAATCCTTCACTTCACTTGGAGTAGTTCATAATTTACTTTGTGAGACAAAATTTCAACACAGAGCTCATTTTACTTCGAAAAAATGAGCTTAACTTATTTGTCCTTTTTATCACCTGTGATGCAGGTATTTTACACAACAACATTTACACAATCTGGCACTGTACTCCAGCAAACCTGTACTTTGCAATAAACTAAGAAAACTCTAGCAAAATTCTATCTAAATTCGCTTTTGTGGTTTTAACTTTAACTTTTACTACTCATTTTACATTTGACAAAAAAATCACTTTTAAACACCTGAATGCAAGAATTGTTCATTTAAAATGGGATACTTGGATTTAGTAGCACTTATGTGAGGACCCTGCTTAGTTTCGTGATATGTTTACGGACACAGATTTATAACATTTGTATTATTATTAAAACCACACACAATTAACTGGTTCATGCCCACACACATAGCTACATTTATGGAGTTAATAAAGCAATGGCGAAGTTTTGGTGGCAAGCGACACGGCGGCTAATTGTACTCACAGTTCTTGATGTTCGAATGCTCTACAAAATATCTTCTTGGCGTCGGATTTTCAACATATTACATCCATTCCTTTTTGCCGAGAATAGCAGGCCGGACGGGGTGACCGAGCGGTTCTAGGCGCTACGGTCGCAGGTTCGAATCGTGCCTCGGGCATGGACATGTGTGATATCCTTAGGTTAGTTAGGTTTAAGTAGTTCTAAATTCTAAGGGACTGATGAGCTCAGAAGTTAAGTCCCATAGTGTTCAGAGCCATTTTGAGAATAGCAAATAATAACCAGATCCACATCCGAAGCAGAAATCCTTTGCAAAGCAGCTTCCAATTGCCTCTCTTACCACCGCCGAAGTGTACCGTGCTATCACTAGCCACATAATGCGTACCGTTCACACCAAGGAGGCGCCCAGTTCGACCGCCAAAACCACCTTTCACATCGCTCTCTGCTACTTCCGTTGTGGGGGGACTTCCACATATCTTTTTTATACTACAATTACACGTGCCCTAAGCATGAACCAACTTTCAATAAATATTGTCTTTTTTTATAAACATACACATATATTAAATATTTGTTATTTTAACAAATCATTTTGCTTTTTTCATCTATATATTACACAATTCTAAATTTCCTGTCACAAATTAACTAACTAGCACAGAATACACACTCCATAATTGCAAATATACAGTTACATAATAGAAACCCGCTTCTAATCGATATAACTGTTCCAGGTATTTCACATCCAAGACACATTAAAGTGACGAGGTGCTGGACTTTGTACTCTTGGCGTCATACAATCGCATGAGTCCACAGCTGCCGTATTCAGAAGTTCTGGGAGTGAAACTGAGTAATGGATGTACTTAAACTTAGTTACCTTAATGATGGATTATTAAGCATCTTAGCAATAAACTTTAATTTCAGATTGTAATAATACAGCATTTGAGACTCTGTTTACTGTTTACATCTACAGCCTGCTGAAACGAGTTATTTAATTTCTGGGATATACGTGTTTGATTAACAAATGACTGAGTTCGCTGTTAACCTCTACTTGTCGTACAATAGTCACTGAGGTTCCGTCCAACTGTAATTTAATAATTTTAAGCAAACAGTACTCAGCATTGAATTTTGTGAACCATATTTTGTACTGTAACTATTTTACACTAAAGTACGATCGTATCTGGGCTGACAGACAGGCGTCCCAAAGATATATAAAAATTTGTCATGTTTTTAGTTCCACACACACAAGATCGAAAACAAACAATAATTTCGTACACAAAAGATGTGTGGGCGCAACGGGCAGAAGCAGTGGTTCTACCCTGGGCATAATTAGTTAATGAAAGGTGAAATTAAAATTTGTGAGAAAAAAAGGGTAAAGAGTTTATTTAACACGTGGTGGTGGTAGTAGTAGTAGTAGTAGTAGAAGTAATACTACATTAATTCAGAATGAAATCTCTCCTGTCGTTCCTGTGTACAAACAGCGATATCGATAGCCTAAGGTCATTACAGCGACAGATTTCACCTACCGCCAGGAAATGGCATGAGAGGACAATCACACAGGTGTGGCTGACGACGTACCTGGCTGTAATTTAGGACTGTCTTGGACTCTGACGCATCCACAGACTTTCTTGAAGGATTTTTAGGTTGGGTGTGAAATGAATAGCTTTAGTTATACCGACACCAGTTGTTAAAAGTTTGACACTGATTTGTATCAGATCATCAATATCATCATCATCACAATCCTCTGCCATTTAACATCCACTTTTGGATGAATGCCATTTATTGACTTTTCAAAGAGGATTGTGATCCTATGTGATCCTCATGCATTTTGCTCTCGCGTGTCTTCTAATGTGAACTATTAGCTATCCTTAGGTTCTCGTTCGAGTCTTTGCTTACCGCTTCGAATGCTTTAAGAAATATCACTTCTCCACACATCTGACTATATGTTCCGGCGAGCTATATTTAATTTTTTGGTGCTTGTCGAATTAGGTCTCTGCTGCAGTTTATTCTCAGACACATTTACTGGCATTTAGCTCTCAAATAGTAAGTCGCATATAAATCTATTTGTCACTGAGCCATCCTCAGTTTTGAGTGACTCCCACAAGTTAGATCCATGTCTCATTGACGTAAGTCGGAACTGGTGAGAACTAATGATTTCACTCACATTGGAAGCTTCGTTTGGGAAGCTCAATTCCGTTTACGAAAAGCAATCGAAGCTAATTCTACTGTTTTGCTTATATATTTCTCTGACAACGAAGTAATAATAAATTCTAATAACAACTGTTTTGCGGTTTTGGAAAGTCGACAAGTGAACGTCTGAGTTTTGGAGCATTTACACTGACTGCTTTCGATCAACGTCCAGTTTCATGGACACTTTGAAGACAAAACAGTGGTTAGCAAAATTTTATGGAATGGATGGCTTCGAGTATCTGTCGTAATCGGTAAAATTGTTAAGGTATTATTAACTTTATTTGCTGTCTGAGCAGCCTGGTCGATGCGACATGGCACGGTTTCCCTCACTTTCTCCGGTCACCTCATCTCTCTGTGGCTTCTAAACAAAATGTCCTGAATCGTTTGTTGTATATATTTTAATCTCAGTCTACCTCTACAATTTTTGTGCTGTAGTAACACGGAAGATGTTATCTGATGCCTTAAAACATAGTGTTTCTTATAATTCCTTGTCATTCCTGCAGGGGACCACTTAACATTTTATGAGATTAGTAGATATAATTTTCAGCATCCTTCAGTACACCACACGCGAGATGCTTCCATTTTCTTCTTTTCCGGTAGTCCCACAGCCCAGGATTCACTGCTATACAATACTGCTCACCGAAAATACGTTCCAGAAATTTGTTCCTGAAATTAAAACATATGTATGATGCGAACAGACATCGTTTAGAGAGTAATGACCCCTATCACTGTGCTAATCTGCTTTTTATATGCTTTCTTCGCTCGTCATGTATAATTTTGCTTCCGAGGTATCAAAGTTTCTTCACTTGCGCCGTTTCGTAGTCCCCAATTTTGATATTAGGTTCGTCACTAATCGCATTTCTGCTACTGTTTAATACTATAGTCTATCTTTGCGGTGGTGTCAGTCCATAATGTGTGCTCAACAGATTGTTCATCGGATTCAAGAGGTGCTTTAACTCTTACTAATTGTTACAGACGGCAGAAGTGTCGTCTACACATCGTAACATTGACATGTTTCTACCCTGAAATTTAATCCCACTTCTGAATCTTTTTTTAATTTCTTTCGTTTACTCTAACGCATGGGGTGACGAGGCGAAACCACATTTATCTGGCAGCAACTGTGGGTTCTTCGATTACTCTGTATGAAATACTCAAAGCAGAACACCTGAAATATTAGTACACTTTTTTACATAAACGCATAAAATATATACCTAAGTTTGTGACACTTCTTGCTAATGGATAACGTACAACGGTCATGGACTAGCAAAGCATCACTTGATACACTAATTAACGAAATGTTCTTTTGAGGTACAGTGTTCAATACTAACAACACGGTAAGTTCATCTTGAACTGTTAACTATTCGTGGGTAGAAGACGATGACGTTGACTACTCTAGCTGAGGGTTCGAATTGGAGAAGAGCTGCTGCTATCTGGACGCTATATCGACCTCACCATGAGCGCACTGCTGTACTGAGAGGGGAGGCGATATCTTCAGGTTGCGCCTTCCACATGCCGTTGTGGACAGCAGCGAGCCCTCACTTATGTCTGTGGTATCGATTCACGTTGCCAACTAATGATGTGGCAATGCAGTCTTTGTATCAGACCACAATATCTCCTGGTATCCCACTGTCTAAGGGTGTTACCCATCATACACTGTAGATTATACCTCTTCTTTTCAGAATTTATGAGATGTGTAGCACTTTACGTTGTCGAAGGTTTTCATTCCTTATGTATTAGATCTTCAGTCGTCCAAGCCTTCCAAATCGATATATATTTTGTTCTACTATCCTGATAGATCCGTTCCTTTCCTTGTAGAGGTCGTTACTATTGCTACTCCTTACGCCTACCCGCTCTTTCCTTTGCAGTTAACACTGGAGATACTTCTACGTTGTTAATTTTAATGGTCTTATTTATAAGTTCACGGGAACTTATTTTGACTTTTGTACACTCCTGGAAATTGAAATAAGAACACCGTGAATTCATTGTCCCAGGAAGAGGAAACTTTATTGACACATTCCTGGGGTCAGATACATCACATGATCACACTGACAGAACCACAGGCACATAGACACAGGCAACAGAGCATGCACAATGTCGGCACTAGTACAGTGTATATCCACCTTTCGCAGCAATGCAGGCTGCTATTCTCCCATGGAGACGATCGTAGAGATGCTGGATGTAGTCCTGTGGAACGGCTTGCCATGCCATTTCCACCTGGCGCCTCAGTTGGACCAGCGTTCGTGCTGGACGTGCAGACCGCGTGAGACGACGCTTCATCCAGTCCCAAACATGCTCAATGGGGGACGGATCCGGAGATCTTGCTGGCCAGGGTAGTTGACTTACACCTTCTAGAGCACGTTGGGTGGCACGGGATACATGCGGACGTTCATTGTCCTGTTGGAACAGCAAGTTCCCTTGCCGGTCTAGGAATGGTAGAACGATGGGTTCGATGACGGTTTGGATGTACCGTGCACTATTCAGTGTCCCCTCGACGATCACCAGTGGTGTACGGCCAGTGTAGGAGATCGCTCCCCACACCATGATGCCGGGTGTTGGCCCTGTGTGCCTCGGTCGTATGCAGTCCTGATTGTGGCGCTCACCTGCACGGCGCCAAACACGCATACGACCATCATTGGCACCAAGGCAGAAGCGACTCTCATCGCTGAAGACGACACGTCTCCATTCGTCCCTCCATTCACGCCTGTCGCGACACCACTGGAGGCGGGCTGCACGATGTTGGGGCGTGAGCGGAAGACGGCCTAACGATGTGCGGGACCGTAGCCCAGCTTCATGGAGACGGTTGCGAATGGTCCTCGCCGATACCCCAGGAGCAACAGTGTCCCTAATTTGCTGGGAAGTGGCGGTGCGGTCCCCTACGGCACTGCGTAGGATCCTACGGTCTTGGCGTGCATCCGTGCGTCGCTGCGGTCCGGTCCCAGGTCGACGGGCACGTGCACCTTCCGCCGACCACTGGCGACAACATCGATGTACTGTGGAGACCTCACGCCCCACGTGTTGAGCAATTCGACGGTACGTCCACCCGGCCTCCCGCATGCCCACTATACGCCCTCGCTCAAAGTCCGTCAACTGCACATACGGTTCACGTCCACGCTGTCGCGGCATGCTACCAGTGTTAAAGACTGCGATGGAGCTCCGTATGCCACGGCAAACTGGCTGACACTGACGGCGGCGGTGCACAAATGCTGCGCAGCTAGCGCCATTCGACGGCCAACACCGCGGTTCCTGGTGTGTCCGCTGTGCCGTGCGTGTGATCATTGCTTGTACAGCCCTCTCGCAGTGTCTGGAGCAAGTATGGTGGGTCTGACACACCGGTGTCAATGTGTTCTTTTTTCCATTTCCAGGAGTGTATAACCTGATACTCTCCTTATGACAACTGTTTCCTTTCTTCTTTCTTCATGTATTTCTGCAGCAATTTCGCGAGAACCTCTTTATATTTCCCATTGAATACATATGTAAGTGAGTAATATTATTCTTTTCCTTTCCTTTGCTGGACACATTTGTATTCCCTAATTTCGTCAATCAGCTGGGGTATTTCCTATATTCTATACAGCTTCATAACTTTTATGTTTCTTGTACCTCCATTCGTCTGTCAAGCTTGTATGATTAGCCATTTTAGAGGTGTTAGTTCTTCCTCAACTGAACTACCTTCAGTGGTATACAGTGTCACTGCACCTATAGGTCTAGGCAACATCGAACAAAGTTCTTAATCCTCAGCACTTCAGTTTCTCACTGGTAGTCAACGTCACAATATCTGCAGTTTCAGACAACACTGAACATACATCAATGAACTTCAAAACTTCAGTTTCTCTCTTCCTTGTCTGTTGATCCTTACTGACCATTAATTTCGGCCTAATGTTCTGTTAGGGTAACTCACACATATGGATTATGGAGTGGTAGGAAATATGAGAGCTAAGTAAGCCCTGCTGTAATTTCAGTAAAGTGTGGAGAACTTGATTTATTAGAAGGGGACATATTCTGTAGGATTGTGACCTCCGGAGTGCCTCAGAATCAATTGTCAACTGATCTTATATGCAGCAAGAGAAAAAGTGAATCAACATACAGTAAAATTAGACGAATATATCACTGTAGCATAGAGACGAAACTAAGAAAATGTCAAACTGTTCGCTAAATTAATACTCCTGTGAATTTTATATTACTTTTTAATATGAATTTATATGTACACACTTAGAGGCTAAAGTAAAAATAATTTTTGTTGCATATATAGTGTGGTCCATTGATCGTGACCGGGCCAAATATCTCACGAAATAAGCGTCAAACGAAGAAACTACAAAGAAAGAAACTTGTCTAGCTTGAAGGGAGAAACCAGATAGCACTATTGTTGGCCCGCTAGATGGCGCTGCCATAGGTCAAACGGATATCAAGTGCGTTTTTTTAAATAGGAACCCCCATTTTTTATTACATATTCGTGTAGTACGTAAAGAAATATGATTGTTTTAGTTGGACCACTTTTTTCGCTTTCTGATAGATGGCGCTGTAATAGTCACAAACATATGGTTCACAATTTTAGACGATCAGTTGGTAACAGGTAGGTTTCTTAAATTAAAATACAGAACGTAGGTATGTTTGAACATATTATTTCGGTTGTTCCAAAGTGATACATGTATCTTTATGATCTTATCACTTCTGAGAACGCATACTGTTACAGCGTGATTACCTGTAAATACCACATTAATTCAATAAATGCTCTAAATGATGCCCGTCAACCTCAATGCATTTGGCAATACCTGTAACGATATTTCTCTCAACAGCGAGTAGTTCGCCTTCCGTAATGTTCGCACATGCATTGACAATGTGCTGACGCATGTTATCAGGCGTTGTCGGTGGATCGCGATAGCAAATATCCTTCAACTTTCCCCTCAGAAAGAAATCCGGGAACGTCAGCTCAGGTGAACGTGCGGGCCATGGTATGGTGCTTCGACGACCAACCCACCTGTCATGAAATATGCTATTCAATACCGCTTCAATCGCATGCGAGCTATGTGCCGGACATCCATCATGTTGAAGTACATCACCATTCTCTCATGCTGCGAAACATCTTGTAGTAAAATCGGTAGAACATTACGTAGGAAATCAGCATACATTACACCATTTAGATTGCTATCAATAAAATGGGGGCCCATTATCCTTCCTCCCATAATGCCGCGCCATACATTAACCCGCCAAGGTCGCTGATGTTCCACTTGTCGCAGCCATCGTGGATTTTCTGGTGCTCAATAGTGCATGTTACGCCGGTTTACGTTACCGCTGTTGGTGAATGACGCTTTCTCGGTAAATAGAATGCGTCTAAAAACTCTGTCATCGTCCCGTAATTGCTCTTGTGCCCAGTGGCAGAACTGTACACGACGTTCAAAGTCGTCGCCATGCAATTCCTGGTGCATAGAAATATGGTACGGGTGCAATCGATGTTGATATAGCATTCTCAACACCGGCGTTCTTGAAATTCCCGATTCTCGCACAATTTGTCTGCTACTGATGCGAGGATTAGCCGCGACAGCAGCTAAAACACCTACTTGGACATCATCATTTGTTGCAGGTCGTGGTTGACGTTTCATATGTGGCTGAACACTTCCTGTTTCCTTAAATAACGTAACTATCCGGCGAATGGTCCGGACTCTTGGATGATGTCGTCCAGGATACCGAGCAGCATACATAGTACACGCCCGTTGGGCATTTTGATCACAATAGCCATACATCAACACCATATCGACCTTTTCCGTAATTGATAAACTGTCCATCTTAACAAGGGTAATGTATCACGAAGCAAATACCGTCCGCACTGGTGGGATGTTACGTGATACCACGTACTTATACGTTTGTAACTATTACAGTGCCATCTATCACAAAGCGAAAAAAGTGGTCCAACTAAAACATTCATATTTCTTTACGTACTTCACGAATATGCAATAAAAATGGGAGTTCCTATTTAAAAAAACTCTGCTGATATCCGTTTGACCTATGGCAGCGCCATCTAGCGGGTCAACCATAGCGCCATCTGGCTTCCCCCTTCACTACATCTACATCTACATTTATACTCCGCAAGCCACCCAACGGTGTGTGGCGGAGGGCACTATACGTGCCACTGTCATTAACTCCCTTTCCTGTTCCAGTCGCGTATGGTTTGCGGGAAGAACGACTGCCGGAAAGCCTCCGTACGCACTCGAATCTCTCTAATTTTACATCCGTGATCTCCTCGGGAGGTATAAGTAGGGGGAAGCAATATATTCGATACCTCATCCAGAAACGCACGCTCTCGAAACCTGGCGAGCAAGCTACACCGCGATGCAGAGCGCCTCTCTTGCAGAGTCTGCCACTTGAGTTTGTTAAACATTTCCGTAACGCTATCACGCTCACCAAATAACCCTGTGATGAAACGCGCCGCAATTCTTTGGATCTTCTCTATCTTCTCCGTCAACCCGATCTGGTACGGATCCCACACTGATGAGCAATACTCAAGTATAGGTCCAACGAGTGTTTTGTAAGCCACTTCCTTTGTTAATGGACTACATTTTCTAAGGACTCTCCCAATGAATCTCAACCTGGTACCCGCCTTACCAACAATTAATTTTATATCATCATTCCACTTCAAATAGTTCCGCACGCATACTCCCAGATATTTTACAGAAATAACTGCTACCAGTGTTTGTTACGCTATCATATAATCATACAAAAAAGGATCCTTCTTTCTATGTATTTGCAATACATTACATTTGTCTATGTTAAGGGTCAGTTGCCACTCCCTGCACCAAGTGCGTATCCGCCGCAGATCTTCCTGCATTTCGCTACAATTTTCTAATGCTGCAACTTCTCTGTATACTACAGCATCATCCGCGAAAAGCCGCATGCAACTTCCGACACTATCTACTAGGTCATTTATATATATTGTCAAAAGCAATGGTCCCATAACACTCCCCTGTGGCACGCCAGAGATTACTTTAACGTCTGTAGACGTCTCTCCATTGAGAACAACATGCTGTGTTCTGTTTGCTAAAAACTCTTCAATCCAGCCACACAGGTGGTCTGATATTCCGTAGGCTCTTACTTTGTTTATCAGGCGACAGTGCGGAACTGTATCGAACGCCTTCCGGAAGTCAAGGAAAATAGCATCTACCTGGGAGCCTGTATCTAATATTTTCTGGGTCTCATGAACAAATAAAGCGAGTTGGGTCTCACACGATCGCTGTTTCCGGAATCCATGTTGATTCCTACAGAGTAGGTTATGGGTTTCCAGAAACGACATGATACGCGAGCAAAAAACATGTTCTAAAATTCTACAACAGATCGACGTCAGAGATATAGGTCTATAGTTTTGCGCATCTGCTCGACGACCCTTCTTGAAGACTGGGACTACCTGTGCTTTTTTCCAATCATTTGGAACCTTCCGTTCCTCTAGAGACTTGCGATACACAGCTGTTAGAAGGGGGTCAAGTTCTTTCGCGTACTCTGTGTAGAATCGAACTGGTATCCCATCAGGTCCAGTGGACTTTCCTCTGTTAAGTGATTTCAGTTGCTTTTCTATTCCTTGGACACTTCAAGCTAGACAAGTTTCGTTCTTTGTAGTTTTTTCGTTTGACGCTTATTTCGTGAGATATTTGGCCCGGTCACTATCAATGGACCACCCTGTATACCACTGTGCATTACAAATTAGGAAGGGAAATGAACAGCTTGCATGTATTTAGCAGCCATGACTGGAAGTATGAATTCTTCCCCCCTTTTGCAGGTGATGTCATCCAATGAGTCTACCCACGTGCTGCCAGAAAATACAAGAAAACTGTGGTGTCACCGCCAGACACCACACTTGCTAGGTGGTAGCCTTTAAATCGGCCGCGGTTTGTTAGTATACGTCGGACCCGCGTGTCGCCACTATCAGTGATTGCAGACCGAGCGCCGCCAGACGGCACGTCTAGAGAGACTTCCTAGCACTCGCCCCAGTTGTACAACCGACTTTGCTAGCGATGGTTCACTGACAAAATACGCTCTCATTTGCCGAGACGATAGTTTAACACAGCCTTCAGCTACGTCATTTGCTACGACCTAGCAAGGCGCCATTATCAGTTACTATTGATATTGTGAATCATGTACCGTAAAGACCGACGTTCACCATTAATGGATTAAAGTTAAGTATTCCACCAGCTTTGTCCGTTTTTCTAAATTCTAATTTCCTTGTCCTGTTCCAGACCTCACGCCAGCCTGCCTGAGCTAAAACGCGTGCCTTTCGGCCTCCTTCTAGTAACACGGTGTTAGCTCTCCTGTCAACGAAAACAAAAACTTTTGTTGGCCAAAAGCCGTTCCACTTCACATGCAAGTTGTTTGGTCTGATGCCATTCACAGTTGATATTAAAACTGGATCAACGAAGGGATTAAGATGGGATTAGGTTACTGCTACCCTCGCCAGCGTATCGCATCTGATTTCTGCGTGTATTTTGATGGCCTTCTATTTTAGATAATTGCATCCATTCTCTACAATAAACGTCATCTCAGTTTGCAATGTAATGAGTTTGTCAACACTGGCTTTTTTTTCGATTGCATCAGATTTCTTCTACAATACAGAAAAATGTGTGAAAATGCTTAAGCTCATAGCGTCATGTGACAAAGTTCTGAGGACCCATATTGCTCCTGTGACTGCATCTGAGGGACAGACAGTGAAGATACAATTGGTTTTAGTTCTTTTTTATGCCTTTTCAATATATGCATCCTTTTTTAAGACTACAGGACAGGACGGCAAGCTTCTAGCATTTACTGTGAGCAGCTTTGTTGCAACCTCTTTATGTCTTTTGAGGTTTGCGAATTTATAGTTAGTGATAAAGCACAGAGTTTCCCCTCTAAATGTTTATGTCCACGTTATAAGAAAAGATGTGCTATCTACATGCTATGGTAAAGTTTATGGAATGAAGCGATCTCTGCACAGAGGGAATCTACAGTCACACAGGAGACAGGTTTGGCAAGAATCAGCGTATGTGCGATCTATCACACGAGTGCATGCAGACGTCTGTGAATTGTCAGATTTGGTTGCCACTGCTCACGAGGGTTTTCTAGTGTTATGCTTCATCGCTATTTGACTGACTGCCACACTTCAGATTTACCTCCTCGCAACGAAATTATCGTTCCTAGGTTCGAGTGATGTCAATACCTGGGAAGGACAGCTGAGTATTTCTCTCACCCTAGGTCAACTGATGCTTCTCGCGTGCCTGCTCACGGTTTGGAGACAGAAGCGAGACGAACCTTGAGACTGTGCTCGCAGCTGCTGCTGGAAGGGCGGCGTGTGGGCGGCGCCGCCCACAGCGGGATGCTTCTACTGGCGCGGCCGGTGTCCTCTGGACGCCCAGTGGCCAACCTGCTGGGCGTTCTCACCGTACGACTGAGCCTCGTCGCTACTTTCATCTCCATGGTGACCACCTATAGCGCCCTGTTGGTCACCTTTTGGCCCTCAGAACATTCTATCACTGGAACGTAGTTAAGGTACCGTACTCGTATCTGTTACCCGGTAACTGAAGACGCGGTAATAATTACAACACTGTCGTCATTACTCCAGGTAAGCAGGATGGATAGCCGGCCGAGGTGGCCTAGCGGTTCTAGGCGCTACAGTCTGGAACCGCGCGACCACTACTGTCGCTGGTTCGAATCCTGCCTCGGGCATGGATGTGTGTCATGTCCTTAGGTTAGTTAGGTTTAAGTAGTTCTAAGTTCTAGGGGACTGATGACCTCAAACGTTAAGTCCCATAGTGCCATTTGAACCATTTGAGCCAGGATGGGTAAGCAGCATTATTGTCGCAACTACTGCGCTGCGGACACTACTACATGTCTCTACGCGTCACTAAATGAAGAGCCTATTATGACAAAGAACAGAAAGAGGTAGTGCCGTGGCGACACGAACAGCAGGAGCCAACAACATATACCACGGTGTGGTGGCAGTACCACGGCCCGTACGTCAACAGACCAGAGGCGGCGGTAACTGAAACCATAGAGCCTCAGCGCCAGACAGACAGCGGCACCGACAACCAGGTCAGCACACAAATACGCTCGCACAACTACGATCTGCCCTAACTATTTCAGACTTCCACATAAATCGATTTTAACCAGTCATGACTGCGCAATGTAGGCTCGCCCACGCTCCGGCTACAGACATCAGTTTCAGCGCAGCGAGCAACCCCAGAAAGACTTCGCCACGACATCACCTACTTCAGTGCGGACACCTCTTCACTTTACACACCAGGGCGGGACTTCGTCACTGTAATAGTGGCGTGCAAAAAGCCATTGGTATATTCTGCTTTATTACTTAAACCTATTTGGTGGCAGTATTTCTACAGACGTAGACAATTGCTCTGGTTCTCCCGTTGGGACTTCATTAGCAAAGTACAAACCAAGCAATTTCAAGTGTTGTGATCCTGTTACAGCTTTTGTGCTTCAAGATGTGCCTAAGCCTCCAGACTACAACTTGCTGTTTGCATTTAAGAACTAAACTTGCTAAAGTAGTTGAGAACTTTCCGTTACTTTTCAGACTTTAATTTGGTCAAACTTACGAACTTACTCAGGAGTTGTTGTGATTGTTGATCATTCACTTCAAGAAGCTCCAAGTTTGTTTCTGTGAAAGTCACTGTGTTACGATAGAGACAGTGGCATTATCAGTGTGACATATACTTTGTTTACAATAAAACATTTTAATGGTGTGTTAGAAGTATTTTATTGCGTTATCGCACAGTTTATTGCCTTTTAAAATTAATTTTCTTTGTAGGATACTTGTTCTCACTTCTAGTTACGTAAGGATTTTGTACAACTAACATAAAATCATAACACTGGGGCAAAACTTTTACCATGTAGACAATAAAAACCCCGCAACGTGATAAAGTACTCATGAACTTATAAACAAAGACATAAGCTTTTCGCCGGCCGCCGTGACCGAGCGGTTCTAGGCGCTTCAGTCTGGAACTGCGCGATCGCTACGGTCGCAGGTTCAAATCCTGCCTCGGGCATGGATGTGTGTGATGTCTTTAGGTTGGTTAGGTTTAAGTAGTTCAAGTTATAAGAGACTGATGACCTCAGATGTTAAGTCCCATAGTGCTCAGAGCCATTTGAACCATAAGCTTTTCTTATTACAATTGATCAGTTAGTAATTAAATTTCAGTGGTAGGTTTGCAACATTAAAGTGCTGGGTACCATTCTTCATTATTATTTACAATATTTGACCTGTAATATACAAAGACATGGGAATTATAGTGATGTACATCAGCCTTATTTTAAGTAGTGACGAGATAACAGTACTACTTTCAGACTATTATGTTTGTTCAAATGGTTCAAATGGCTCTGAGCACTATGGCACTTAACATCTGAGGTCATCAGTCCCCTAGAACTTAGAACGACTTAAACCTAACTAACCTAAGGACATCACACACATCCATGCCCGAGGCAGGATTCGAACCTGCGACCGTTGCGGTCGCGCGGTTCCAGACTGATGCGCCTAGAAACTCTCGGCCACAACAGGCCGGCTATTTTGTTGGTACGGATGTCATTTGTGGATGACTAATGAATTAGTGTGTTAGTTAAGTAAGGAAGTTTGTTGTAAATGCTTTGATGATATGGAGTGGTCGTCTTCTGAAACAATTTTAATTTTTACGTCATTGACTTGTTGAAATTCTAACGAACAAAGCTACTATTAATATTACTCTTAGGGGTCTTAATTCTGGAAAACCCCAAATTTGTTATACGCAGATGCAACACATCCTCATATAAGTATACATCATTACAGGTGTTATTATCGATTTGTAATATCAATATAAACTTATTTGTCTAGATCGATAGCTTAAAAATGATACAACCGATTTCGATTACGTAGCAATCATCTTTAGATCTGTCTATAATAAACAGAAAATATCATGTTCTTAAAAGTTGCACTACTTACAATGTATACAATATAAACAGAAAAGAAAGTGACAGAGATCGTTTTGTAGGGGCCTGGATTGAGACATCTGCCGTTGTCGGTGTGCAAGAGCACTGAGTGGAGCAGGTCATTTGGTGCCCTGGGTGTTAATGATTAGCGGAAGAAGACTTTACTCACAAAATTTTACAATCGCATATTCTCCTCTGTGTTGACGTCCAGTCCGACAGCGGTGTGGCACGCCACGTCGGAGTTTCTTGACGCTGCCTCACCAAACTGCGGCAGACGACGCCCTCAAAGTGTGGCTCACGTAAACACGGTGTCGAATAGGTGGAAAACCCCATGGGCGAACACTTTTGCCTTTACGACGGGGGTGACTTCCCAGGACGGACACTGCTAATAACCAGAGCCCTCTCGTTGACGTCGGATGGGGCGTGCTTTGGTAATCTCTCGACTACTCTGCATGCTATGTAGATGGACAATAGCGTAGTTCTTTCCCCAAAGGAGGCTGGGGATATCGCTGATTGCTTACAGGTGCTGGCCGGCGGCAGCAGCATTTGCCGTGTCTCCTAAAACTGCGACAGGTGGACAGTATGCCAAGCAGCATAATTTCAGCTCAGCAAGCTGTAGACAGAAGTGTCCAAGTCGTCTCTTCAGTGACTACGAGGTCGGCAGCTCACAGCGGTCAGGTCTGGTAGATCAGACAGTTAGCAGTCTCAGAGGCGACAGTAATTTTGACGACGGGTCGCGGTGTCACAGGTGTAGCTTGCGTACTGAAACGTAAAGATTGCCACAAATGGCCGGAAGTCTCAGTATTTATTACTACTGGTCTGAGACAGTGACATTACGTCAGCCTGTTGACGACTGAATGGGGTCTACATTTCCAGGGCCATGAGCGGACTTCACCATCCCTCTATTTCGTAACAATGGCTTTCAGGTCTTCAGCTTGTGGCTTTTCAGCTATATCAGCAGGCTGATATGTTTTCTTGTGAAACTTGTACTCTCCCTTATGAAATCAATATGTGCTATTGCAGTGACGTCGTGTCTTCTCCTCGTTTATTTCACGTTGTTCACGCGAGTTGTGGCAATTTCTTGTGGATTTGTTCGGATTTCCCAATTATTGGCTTTCTACCAATTTTTCGTTTTCACTGCGACATATGGCACTGGCCTGGCTTAAGCTGGTGTGCTGTTGGCTAGAGCGGATTATGAAAAAAATTTATATTTTTGCATAATACATTTCTGATGTGTAACATTCCAATCTTCTTTAACGGAAATAGTCTCGAATTTTTCTTAGCTACCTCTGAAACACTCTCATGAAATTATGTTTTGCGTAGGTAACTACACACTGTACAACTATGTTAGTTAAGCGTTTGAGAATCGTATTCACAAGAGTTTTTGACCAATTCTCAAGGGCTGACGCTCATGAGAAACAGACACTATATAAGAGATTAAAATATCCACACTTTTGAAGATACTGTAATGAAATTTTGTACCACACTTTACATGGAATTAACACATTTGCTGTCATGCTCCTTGGATTATATATATTAAATATTTTTTTTAATTTAAAAAAAATATTTGTAAACAGTAATACATGTACCTGCTTTTCAGAAACTATTCAAAAAATTTCTACAAAATTTTCTAAGTTTAATCTCTTTGCATATAGCAACCTTCCTTCATGAGGTTTTCTGAATATATCGAATATGAGAATTTTAATAACTTTTTAATTATGATTTTATAAGTGTAATTAAAAATTCATGCGAAATTCCATGGACTTTTCTCCATTCCTCAGCTTACACTCAGAATTTCAAAATATACTGTCGAGACAACATTTACTATGTTAATAGAAATAAGTGTACAAAGTTCCTTAATTCTACCCTTCAAAGATTATGAGAAAAATGTACACAGATTATAAAAAACAAAATCTTCTGCAAATGCAATTCACGGTTCCACCTAACGTTTGCTCTTATGTCATATCTTCAGGAGGCACCACATTTGTACTCAGGATACTCTTTCCTTCAAGAATTATCTTCTGGTTTCTTCTTTATCAGGTCTTCAATTGACTTTTCAGCTGTGGAGAGGCGTTGTAAATCTATTTTTCTCATGACATAGTGAATGATATTTTCCATCTTAAGGCCTATTGTCTCTAATACATTCATTCTCCGTACATTCTCATCACGTAACGCAAGAAATGCATCAGAAATTGTAATTCTTTCAAGTATAACAGACGAAATTGTGGTTTTAGGGCATTGTTTGCTTATGACTGAATTTAGAGTTTCGGTTTGATTCTGTATTTAACAATGAACACACTGCTTTAGAAGTTCAAGATCGACCGAAAGCCTGTAAGTGACTCTGTTGTGGCCGACAATGTCCTTTCCATCACCCCTATTTTGCCCTACCTATCACTGACAAGAGTTGCAGATGATGTATTAAACCAAAGAGTATATATCATAGTATTGGTTAAAAATAGTCTTGGTTGTAATTTTAGTTTTTTTATTTTTCAACGACGCGTTTCGCCTTATTTAGGAATCTTCAGGTTATCTTTTCTAAAACGAGAACGCGTTATGCAGATCTTGGTGCCTCTCGCGTCCATCTAGAGAAAATAACCTGAAGATGCCTAAAAAAGGCGAAACGCGTCATTGAGAAATAAAGAAAAAATAAAAAAACTAAAAAACTAAAATTTGCAACCAAGACTGTTTTCAACCAATACTGTTAAGCACTGGTTTACTGTATGCCACATACGGATTGGAAGAAGTATATATCATAGCCTTGTAGAAATATCCCCTGCTAGTTTGCTTGAAAATAATCCACGGAATCGTTGTTCGCCGAGCTAATATTGAAGCGTTGCTTCAAATTGTGCGAATGGTAAGAAGGTCACGTCGAATTATTTTTCAGGCACTTTGCATGTGATTTCGTGTTTGAATCTTATTGCCCATGCGTCCTAAGCATAAATAAAAAATAAATTGAAAATTGAAATTTTCGTTGAATTGGTCTACTGAGAGTGATAGGGGAGAGGTACATGGAGATGAAAAGGAAGGAGTATGTTGTGTTCATTGATGTTGAGAAGGCTTTTGACAGTGTCAGATGGGACAAACTGATAGAAATCGTAGGGAAACATGGAACTGACTCGAGGGATAGACGGCTAATTAGAAATTTATATTTCAACCTGAGAGCAAGAGTAAGAATTGGATGTGTGATGAGGGAAGAAACTGAACTGGAAAGAGGTGTAAGACAAGGTTGTTATATATCACCAACACTGTTCAATATATATCTGGGGGAATTTATAAGTGAAAGTTTTGATGGAAGGAGAGGAGTTTGTGTAGGGTGTCGGAAAGTGAAGTGTATAAGATTTGCAGACGACAATGTTGTAATGGCAGAGAGTGCAAGAGAGATGGAACAATTGTTAGATGATCTAATCACAAAATTAGAAGAATATGAAATGAAGATTAACAAGAAGAAAACGAAAAGCGTGGTAACTGGAGAAAAGGTGAGAAAATGCCGTATGAAAATAGGGGGAGAGGAAATAGAGCACGTGAATAACTTCAATTACTTGGAAAGTGTAACAAAGGATTATATGTATTGCTCAACACAAATTAGGGTAAGAATTGCAATGGCAAAAGAAGGATTCAAGAAGAAACGAAAATGACTTCGTGGACCAATAAACAAAAATCTGAGGTAAAGACTTGCCAAATGTTACATCTGGAGCGTTGCACTATATGGTGCGGAGACTTGGACATTGAGGAAGGAAGATGAAAGAAGATTGGAGGCACTATCGATGTAGATATGAAGAAGAATGGAGAAAGTGAAATGGGAAGACCGAGTAAGAAATGAAAAAGTATGAAGAAGAGTTGAAGAAGAAATAAACATGCTGAAAGTCATCAGAAAGAGAAAACGGAACTGGACTGGACGTTGTTTGAGGAGGGACTGTTTATTGAAGGAAGGAATAGAAGGAATGGTGAAGGGAAAAAGGGGAAGAGGAAAAAGAAGATATCAAATGCTGGACGGTATCAAAGGAGGCAAATATTCAGAAATGAAAAGACTGGCTATTGACAGACAAAAGTGGAAGAGGCTTAACCCACGACAAGACCTGCCGTAAGGCACAACAACATACTACTACTACTACTACTCATGAACGTCCCATCATATGTTGTCTCTGTAGACTACTTATGGTCTAACACAAATTTACTCTCTTAATCTACTTTTTACTTTTAAGAAATCCTTTTTGCTACTATTTAGAGACATTAGAGATATTTCGTGGATTGGCGATAAAGGTGGATGAGTGGTTTTAGGCTACAAGCAAAGGTAGAACGCTGAAACTGTTAGCAGAACCATGGCAGAATTGGTAGTGGAAATGCTTGTGATAGAGGTAGAGATCTCAAACCATGCACATACAATGTCACGAAATATCGTTACAGAGAGTAACACATCATGTGTTGTACACTCAGACACTGAGACATTAAAATTACTGTGTGCTCTGTGACGCTGCTGCTTAAGGTAAGGACAAACATACATCTGCTAGAGAGCAGCACTGTATGTACAATTAAATAATTAAACTTTTCTTATCAAAACAAAATTGAACGAAATGCGTCAGAAAAAAAGAATATTTGCAGATTAACTTAGGCTGGTAAAAGAGCTCAACAACTGCAAATAATAAAATGCGGAAGAGTGTATGAGAAGATAAAAAAGTTATTCCAATACAGAGGCTACTGACTGATAATGGTACGTGCGCCTCAGTACATTACGAAATGATTTAACAAATAAAATGAGGACAGGTTGGGCACGTTTCGTCACCGATATGTTCATTACAGCTGGCAGTCGTCGCTTCCTTCATGCACGCACTGTCTTGTTACAGCCAGTCACCGATGCACCACCGACGTGATGATGTCAGGCCTTATGAAAGAATAAAAGAAAACTGTTTTTACTATTTAGAGGGGACCTTCTGTTTACACAAAGCAGCCAATACAGTATTTGCTTTATTTGCTATGACTGCTACACAATCCTTGAAAGTAAGGCGTTTGTCCAAGTGAATTACAAGACATTTAGCGGATTCAACATCATTGAATAGCTCTAACGGAGTTCTAGGAAGTCACCTACGTTTAATGGGACCCACCATTCCGTAAACCATTTTTCAAAAAAAAAAAAAAAAAGGTTCAAATGTGTGTGAAATCTTATGGGACTTAACTAAAAATGGGTCAAATGGCTCTGAGCACTATGGGACTTAACATCTATGGTCATCAGTCCCCTAGAACTTAGAACTACTTAAACCTAACTAACCTAAAGACAGCACACAACACCCAGCCATCACGAGGCAGAGAAAATCCCTGACCCCGCCGGGAATCGAAACCGGGAGCCCGAGCGTGGGAACCGAGAACGCTACCGCACGACCACGAGATGCGGGCATGGGAATTAACTGATAAGGTCATCAGTCCCACAGCTTACACACTACTTAACCTAAATTATCCTAAGGACAAACACACACAACCATCCCCGAGGGAGGACTCGAACCTCCGCCGGGACCAGCCGCACAGTCCATGACTGCAGCGCTCTGGTACCTCTCGGCTAATCCCACGTGGCAACCATTTTTCAACCTGTAGTGCAGCTTGATGGATTTTGCCCTACTGGCCATTAAAATTGCTACACCAAGAAGAAATGCAGATGATAAACGGGGGTTCATTGGACAAATATATTATACTAGACCTGACACCTGATTACATTTCACGCAATTTGGGTGCATGGATCCTGAAAAATCAGTACCCAGTACAACCACCTCTGGCCGTAATAACGGCCTTGATACGCCTGGGCATTGAGTCAAACAGAGCTTGGATGACGTGTACAGGCACAGCTGCCCATGCAGCTTCAACACGATGCCACAGTTCATTAAGAGTAGTGACTGGCGTATTGCGACGAGCCAGTTGCTCGGCCACCATTGACCAGACGTTTTCACTTGGTGAGAGAACTGGCGAACGTGCTGCCCAGGGCAGCAGTTGAACATTTTCGGTATCCAGAAAGGCCCGTACAGGACCTGCAACATGCGGTCGTGCATTATCCTGCTGAAATGTAGGGTTTCGCAGGGATCGAATGAAAGGTAGAGCCACGGGTCGTAACACATCTGAAATGTAACGTCCACTATTCAAAGTGCCGTCAATGCGAACAAGAGGTGACCGAGACGTGTAACCAATGGCACCCCATACCTTCACACCGGTGATACGCCAGTATGGCGACGACGAATACACGCTTCCTATGTGCGTTCACCGCGATGTCACCAAACACGGATGCGACCATGAAGATGCTGTAAACAGAACCTAGATTCCGAAAAAATGACGTTTTGCCATTCGTGCACCCGGGTTAGTCGTTGAGTACACCATCGCAGGCGCTCCTGTCTGTCATGCAGCGTCAAGGATAACCGCAGCCACGGTCTCCGAGCTGATAGTCCATGCTGCTGCAAACGTAGATGGTTGTTGTCTTGCAAACGTCCCCATCTGTTAACTCGGGGATCGCGACGTGTCTGCACGATCCGTTACAGCCATGCGTATAAGATGCCTGTCATCTCGACTGCTAGTGATACGAGGCCGTTGGGATCCAGCACGGCAATCCATAATACCCTTCTGAACCCACGGATTCCATATTCTGCCAACAGTAATTGGATCTCGACCAACGCGAGGAGCAATGTCTCTATACGATAAACTGCAATCGCGATAGGCGGCAATCCGACCTTTATCAAAGTCGGAAACGTGATGGTACGCATGTCTCCTCCTTACACGAGGCATCACAACAACGTTTCTTCAGGCAACACCGGTCAACTGCTCTTTGTGTATGAGAAACCGGTAGGAAACTTTCCTCATGTCAACACGTTGTAGGTGTCGCTACCGGCTCCAACCATGTCTGAATCCTCTGAAAAGCTAATCATTGGCATATCATAGCATCTTCTTCCAGTCGGTTAAATTTCGCTTCTGTAGCACGTCATCTTCGTGGTGTAGCAATTTTAATGAACAGTAGTGTATATCGCTGCATCATCAGATAAGGAATTTATGATAACGGTGTGCATGACTGGTACGTCAGATAAATATATATTAAACAGTCTCTGTCCTAAAATGGAACCATCTAGTACCCAAGGGCTTGCAGGGTAGAAAGCAGAAGCAGTGTCACCAATACATATACACAAAAAATACGATCTTTAATATGTGAACCAATTAATTCTACAACATACAACAACTGTTTTTTTATTTACTTGTACAATAAACCATTTTGCGACTCTGTCGAAGGCTTCATCAGTACTGAGCCATATGAATGCCATGAATTTTCCATTATGATAGATACCTACGATTGCTTCCGCTAGCCACAACAGATCCAGTGGGCATGAGTGATTCGGACGAAAGCCGAAGTAAGTATTGGATACAATTGATTTATCACTGCTTGTTTTGTCGATTCAAAGAATAATCCGTAAAACAACTTTTGAAACTGATGATAAGGGGATGATTCGCCTCTAATTACTCGGATGCCTGTGGTCTCTCATGGTTTCGTTATAGTAAAGGTCTGTGGAATTATACCAACGGTGTTACGAGGACTGCAGTAAGGGCTGTGCACATCGCAGGACGCAGAAACATCGTAGTTATGTTCGTTAATCGCTGCGTTCGTGGAGAATATTATAAAACTAATCGTTTCACTATCAGCTACCAGGTGAAAACATCTCCATGTAAGCAGTGACACCAGAAATCTAGTGGTAGGGTATTTGTATAGTAACAGAAATTTGTCTGGCCGTAAGTTAGAACCTCTCTACTGCTTGAATTTTGAATAAAAATCACCAGAAATGACAATCGATGACGTCCACCACAAGAAGTGAACTTCCTTCTGCCAATGGCCTTGTCAAAGAAGGCGAAGGAGCGGACAGAGACACAGGTCCCTCTTTTGCCCTTAGACTGGTAAAGTGTCCTTAAAAGTCAGAAGAATAGTATTGACCAATTGGATAAGGATGCAGAGGGCAATGGAAACCGCTGAGGTATAGACACGTAGTGTGTATCAACTGGACATGTGGCCTGTAACGGAAAAAGTTTCAGGCTGATCTCACTATTAGCAAATGATTCAATAGTCTCCCATTCGTATATCGAGTAGGGAACTGCCAAATGGCATAAGAAAAATATTGAATAACCAACTAAAGGGCGACGTTCTATGAATCGAAGCATGGAATGTCAGAAATCTGAACGTGGTAAGGAAGCTACAAAATAAGAAAAGTGAAATGCAGAGGCCGAGTCTAGGTGTAGTGGGCGTCAGTGAAGTGAAATGGAAGGAAACAAGCCTTGCTGATCATAGGAGTATAGACTAATATCAACAGCAGTAGAAATCGGTATAGCGGTAGTAAGATTAGCTGTGAATAGGAAGGTAAGGCAGAGTGCTACTTACTATGGATAATTCAATCATAGGGCTGCTATTATAATAATCGATAGCAAAATAACACCGACAACAATAGTTCAGGTATACATGGCGACGTCGCAGGCAGAAGTTGAAGAGCTGCAGAGAATATATGGGTAGCTTAAATGGCTATGAAAATCTAATAATCATTGATGATTAGAATGCTATTGTAGGAATGGAGTAAAGAAAGGTTTACAGAAGAATACGGCTTGGTAGAGGGAACGAGGGAGGAGAAAGATTAATTGAAATGTACAATAAATATCAGTTAGTGATAGCGAATGCTCTGTTCAGGAATCACAAGAAGAGGAGATGTATTTGGAAAAGGCTGGGAGATGCATAAAGATTTGAGGTAGATTACATGATGGACAAGCAAGGGTTGGGAAATCAGATATTCGACTGCAAGGTTTACACAGGAGCATATACAGACTTATATCACAATTTAGTATTGGAAAACAGTAGGCTGAAGTTTAAGAGATTAGTCAGGAAGAACTAACGCGCAGTGAAGCGGGATACGGAAGTACTAAGGAATAACGGGAGACGCTTGAAGTTATCTGAGGCTACAGATACAGCTGTAAGGAGTAGCTCAGTAGGCAGTACAGCTGAAGAGGAATGGACATCTCTAAAAAGGGCAATCACACAAGTTGGAAAGATAACCGTAGGTAGAAATAAAACAACTGAGGAAGAAGGAGGTACAAAAATGCTCTGGGAAACTAAGGAACACAGTAATGCGAATCGCTACTTAACTAAATAAATAGGAAGCGTAAGGAAGTTAGGGTAAAATGGCAACACGAAAAACGTGAAGCAATCGAAAAAGAAATGAGTATCAGCAGGATAGGCACAGCATATAGAAAGGTCAAAATAACCGTTGGTGAAATTAAAAGCAAATATGATAACATGAAGGGGGCAATGAGAATTCGACTGTTAAATGCAGAGGAGAAGTGGGCAGGTAGAACGAGGGGGACGAACTGTCTGATGACATTACAGAAGAAACAAGTGTCGCCAAGGATCAGGTAGAGTATTAGAAACAAAATTCAGAAGAGCTTTGGAGGACTTAACATCAAATAAAGCAGAAGGGATGAATAGCAATCCTAGAATTGTTGGGGAAATGGCAACAGAACGACTCTTCACGTCGATGTGTAGAATTTACGAAACCGACGACACACCTGATACCTCATAACAAGAGTTTGGATAATTTTAAGGAAAAATACATGGTAGGTGGACCCATATATTTCGTCATTTCTGAATTCATGGAATACACTTTATTGCTTAACAACAATTATTATGATTACAAATTAAAAACCTTGTAAAAATATTAATAACAACGCTCAAAGTAATTGAAAGAACTGAACAATATCAACACATTAATAAAAAAAAATTACCGATTTTTATCATTAAAACCAGGAGTATACATAAGTTACCAAATACAAGTAAGAAATCATACCAATTGGGTGTGATCCCAAGCTGGTTCAACAAAATGAGTTTTAGCACTAAAATGGATTACAAATGACAGTTCCTGAGCTTGGACAAAACTTTAAACAAATAGACAACGCCCACATACAGAAAGGTTAACAAGTCACACCACTGAGTGTGGCTCTTGGAAAGCACCTAACAACTTATAAACCTTTATAAAATCCCTTAAGCAACAAATGAACAATCCCCATAATACTAGGAAAGCTTGAAAAGTATGCAATTTAAATGTGACTTAGAACTGGTACACACCAGCAAACACAAAAGTAACGGTCCTTAAATAAATATACAATCCCTCAGAATACAAGAAATATGTCAAATTACAGCAACGATGCAGGTTTGACAATGAATGGAGTTAGCTAGTAACTGCGGATAAAAAATTCAAAGTTCATACTGTTAAGTAAAAGCCTTTAAGACTTAACACGCTCTGGAACAAACAAGTTGAAATCAGTAACACTGACAGGTGACTGTCCACGCAGTTACTCAAGTCACTCAAAGGCGTAATGAACACGACGAGTCCAATTCAACAGTAACACAGATGTGGGCTTACGATAACAAGTACCAAAAGAGGTCAACACTTTCGCATTCAGATGCGAAGAAGCCATGACATACAGGATTTATAGCAGATGATCTGCAGGTGCCACAGTGTTTAAGCCTCCAGAGTTGGCCCGGTGCTTGCTGACCTGATTGCACGCGGCGTTTACTGTCCCTTGCGGAACTCGCCGCTATCGTTACTAAATCCAGCCGGAAAACTTTGTCTGTTACCAACTTAACAACTTCCAGCTTCACAAACTACACGCCAGGGCAGCAGGAGTGCCGCAGAAACCAACTCGCCAGCCACGTGGCCTGCAGCTAACTGCCGGTACAACGGTCCGCCAAACCCAATAACACACTCCTCAACCAAAGACTCTGATATAGGCATATGACCAGAACAGATATCGGCTGTACAAGTAGCTAGTGTCGACAATGGAGTGATATGCCCGCCAGAATGAAAGCCGCCAAGGCTCAACACCACCAGATTTTCGAAAAAACATCATCCACACAGCCGGCCGGAGTGGCCGACCGGTTCTAGGCGCTTCAGTCTGGAACCGCGCGACCGCTATGGTCGCAGGTTCGAATCCTGCTTCGGGCATGGATGTGTGTGTTGTCCTTAGGTTTGTTAGGTTTAAGGAGTTCCAAGTTC